>NC_142884.1:26976446-27299779 GCF_051225735.1 Oryctolagus cuniculus | reverse complement strand
CGTGGTCATAGTTTTATAGGGAGAGAAATGCTCGGGCCAAGATCTGCAAAGGGGTCCCAAATATGGAGCTTCTGGCATCCTTTCTCCCTGGGATCAGTCCACACTCCCCTCCTGACACAAACCAGGGCCACCCCGAGTCACCTGTTAGCGCAAACTGAGACACGGTCTGGGGGATCCACCGTCAACAGCAGGGAGACAGAAACACTCAACACTCGGAAACTCCATGCATGCAGAGGCTATCTGGCTAGAGCAGGGATGCGGAGCAGCCGGAGCAGCCAAGTCTGCCGTCCGGCGGAAGCAAGACAGGAAATGATGAGTTCAGGGTTGGCTGTGCCCGGCCCAGGAGAGCTACGGAGCGAAGCAGGCTGGAGCTCTGGGTCCCAAGGCAGGCGTCCCATCTGCGTTGGAAACGGACGTTTTCATATTGCCAGCTCGGGGGATGTGTGGGCGAGCTTGTTTCAGAAGAGAGGAGAAGGAGAAAGAGAAGCCCGGCCAGTTCCTGTTTGCGCCTCACATGCCATCTGGGAAGCTGTGACACAAGCACTCCCCCCGCGGTTTCTCCGCTCCCGCCACCCGTGTCCCCTGAGACTTAGGGCTGCGCTCAGTGTGTTGCTGCATTTTCCCTTTAACTTCTCATACCACAGGCTTTTTCCCCCTTTGTCACAAGAGGAGTCCTTGGGTAGCGTGACCATCTCTCAAGCACACGGTTTCCATTTCTGCCTGGGCTATCTGGGTCAGCTCTGTCCCATAGAGCTCTCCGGATGGAGGAGATCTTGTGCACCATAATACACCAGAGCGTTATGATGCCAGTGTATTATGCCATCAGAAATGTGCTCTTACAACTCACTCCAGTTTCACATTGCGAGATAGGGAATAGTTGAGAAGGGCAAATTGGCTTCTGTTTTGTGTCCGTGGGTTATAACTTACCCTCATCAAAATTGCTGGACTAGTTTTTAATGAAAGTACTTTTTAAAATTGTTAAATACTTTTAATTAGTTATATTTATTCAGAGATAAAAAAAATCTTGAAAACAGACAAGTACACTGTGAGTTTATGCTTTTAAAATTACTTCTTAAATAGTTTCTTAGTATTTGAAAAATAGGAAACCTGAAACAGTAACTTGAAAGTCGAAGGAACAGGTACTGATTTTAAGTGATCATGTGCTTTCTCAGAATTTTTTTATATTAAAAAGTTACTTTCTTACTACCTTAGCCATTTGTCGCTCTCCCCTAGACCCTGCGCTGTTCTTTCGTCTGCTCGGCCCTTCCCGGGTTTGCTGCTGGTTCTTCCCGGGTTGGCTACCGACCCTTCCACCTCCGTGGAAGGGCGGCTCCCCCTGCCACTTTCCCCACTTCCGCGGGGGAGCGGCACACCGCTGGCTGGCTCTCTCGGGGGCTGCTCAGATGTTATCCGGATGTTCCTGGTGCATGTTGTCTCTCTCCTCCTTTATAGTCCTCTTCCTCCAATCCCAACTCTGCTACCCACACGCCGAGCACGCTGCTCTCCTCCAATCAGGAGCAGGATCAGCTCCTGCAGCTCAGTCAATCAAATTGGCGAGAGGCAGCTGTGTAGAAGTTGTTTACTCCTCTCCCAGCACCATATTGTGGGAGAGCAGATGCATAGAATAAGTCTTAATTCCAGTAACTTAGTCTAGTCCGAGTTGCTCCCCACAGCCATTGTGTTAAATTTTCCTTAGAAATTTTTTTAAAAATTTAAAATTTTTAAAATTTTTTAAAAAATTAGAAATTTTTAGACTTATTTGTTTGAAAGGCAGGGGTACAGAGAAGGGGAGAGATCTTCCATCCTCTGATTCACTCCCCAAATGGCTGCAATAGCCCCCAGGGCTGGCCCAGGTGGAAGCCAGGAGCCAGGAATTCTACCTGGGTCTCTCACACCCGAGGCAGGGGCCCAAGCACTTCAGCTGTCTTCTACTGGTTTCTCGGGCACCTTTGCAGGGAGCTGAATTGGAAGTAGAGAAACCAGGACTTGAACCTCTGTACCCACATGGGATGCTGGTGTTGCAGACAGTGGCTAGATCCCCTGCGCCACAATGCTGGCCTCTATTGAATTTGTTTTGGTACTGTTTTAGATGCATTTGTATATATTTCATTTAATCTGGCTGTCTCCAGAGCCTGGTCACTTTAAATTGTCCTTTGAGTGCCAACTACTTTTTTGCTGCCCTTTCTTATCCACAAAACAAAGGGCACAGCCTATGTTCAGACTTGCCTTCATGGTGCCTGGCCGGTTGTCAGTGTTAAGTATCAGTCTCATTGCAGGGGAGTCCAGCCTCTGGTGTTGCAGGCGGTGGGGTAGGCAGTGGTGAAGGGGAGGCTGCTGGCCGCTGTGAGAGATCTGGCTTGGAACTAGACAGGAGGATGTGCTTTATGGAGCTCAGCTCTGGGGGAGGAGATCATTAGTGCCAGCAAGTAGGAGAGCCAAGTAGGCATTTTTAATGACTCGTGTTTACTGGACATGGTAACAGCAGTCTTCCCTCTTTTTATTTTTTAAGCACATATATATAATTTTTTAGTTGTGGAACTACTGTGACAGTAACAGATTTTTACAGTGAAAAACATTCCCCAGTACTCTCTACCCTTAACAGAACCTTTCACTTCCCCCTTCATTCTTCACCCCGTATGTGTGTCTTTTACTTGTGTATGACCCCAATATACAGTTTATATAATCTGCTTTATCTGATATTAAAGCTCACGCTTTTTCTGTATTTTCCCATTTTACATATTTTCATGAGACTTTCATACTTGTTATGTAATTGATTATGGGTTACATCACTTAATATTTTTGAAGTCTTTATCCTCAGTTATTTTACCATTTCTGTACTTCCCAGTTTTGGATAGTTTACATTGTTCCTCATTTTGGGTTAAGCTGCTGAAATTGCTTCTCATTTTAAAGTTGCCACCTAGAGAGGTCAGGCCCTCCTTTTCTTACCAAGGACAATGAAAACCAGCCCCGTTCTGTCTGTGAAGAAAGCGCAGAGGTCTCTAATCCAGAGGGCCACGAGATCTGGTGGGACATGAAGGAGTGTACAAGGATGCTGAGAGAGGACTCTCACAGCCACGTGTTTCAGATGAGCATGTGAGAGCAGAGTTTTCCTGTGTGTCTGGCGACACTGTCCTGAAGGGACATGGGCACAGGTGTCAGGAGAAATGCTAGAAGCTTTCCTGGAAGAAAGCAAGCAAGAGTACTGACAGACAGAATTGCAGAGACAACACGGGTCAGTAGAAAGGGGAGTAGAGAGAGACAGCTTTCATTCTGAACACCTGGAGAAATGGAGGGAAGGACCCACTCTTGTAAACCATCGTGCATCCTAACTGATATTCCATGCCCCTGGCCTCTCCCCAACATGAATTTCCCATCAGGAGCTGGTCTGATGAGAACTTGCCACATTCAGAAAGGCCCAAGAATCAGGAAGCAACTGTCCAAAGATCTGTATAGTGATACCATGAGGAAAAAAAGGGAGAGAGAAACGAAAACAAATGATCGATGAAGAACGCACCAGAAAAATTTTATAGCAATATTGTCACGTTAAAAAATGCATAATAAAGCATGAAGGAAGTGTTAAGAGTGTTCATGGAAAAAGATGAAATTAGAAGATAAGTTTATGGGGCTGGCGTTGTGGTGCAGTGCGTTAAGTTATTGCCTGCAACACCGGCATCCCATATGAGCACCAGTTCAAGTCCTGGCTGCTCCACTTCTGATCCAGCTCCTTGCTAACGTGCCTGAGAAAGCAGCAGGAGACAGCCCAAGTACCTGGGCCTCTGTTGCCCACATGGGAGACCTTCATGGAGTTCAGGCTCCTGGCTTTGGCCTGGCCCAGCCTTGGCCATTGCAGCCATTTGGGGAGTGAACCAGTAAATGGAAGATCTCGATCTCTACCTTGATCTCTCTGTCTATCCCTCTGTAACTTTGCCATTAAAATAAATATTTTAAAAAATTTTATTTTATGTGAATCAGTTTGGAAATCTGTGCATAGGTTTTTTATAATACACATTTTTCATGAACTTTTGGAAGATTCCATGTATGTGTGAATTTCAAAATTTTTGCATCATAGTAAACTTTTGTTTTGAGAGATGGATAGATAGAGCTGCCATGTGTTGGATAATTCCCCAGATTCCCACAGTGGCTGGTTGGGTGGGGCTGAAACCAGGAGCTGGGAACTCCGTCCAGGTCTCTGGAGCCATCACCTACTGCCTTCCGGGATGCACATTAGCCGGATATTGAACCCCGGGCACTCCAGGGTAGGATGTGGGTGTCTTAACAATGAAGCTACATACCTGCCCGAAACTTTTAGTTACATGTCCCACAAGCTGTTTGAAGTATCCTCGTAGACACCACGTGTAGATGAATTCAGAGAGATGAGAAGGTATACACCTTTTTCAAGGAGGTTTAGGAAGGCAACAAAATGAACATGAGCTGGCAGAGCATGGACAAGAAACAGCACTAGAAGATAAAACCATGATAACCAAGATAAAATCAAGACCTGAATCTGCAGAAAGCTCAGAGAGAAACGTTGACAGAATGATGAAAACAAGCAGATGTATTAGTAACCTTAAAATGTCGGGGACAGAGTGCCAGCTGTGGGCATGCATGATGTATATCCCAACCCAAAAGGAGACAACTAAAACAGTGAGACAGAAAAAAGAAGCTTAAAGATACAATTGAGGCCGGCGCCGCGGCTCACTAGGCTAATCCTCCACCTTGCGGCGCCAGCACACTGGGTTCTAGTCCCGGTCGGAGTGCCAGATTCTATCCCGGTTGCCCCTCTTCCAGGCCAGCTCTCTGCTGTGGCCCGGGAGTGCAGTGGAGGATGGCCCAAGTGCTTGGGCCCTGCACCCCATGGGAGACCAGGAGAAGCACCTGGCTCCTGCCATCGGATCAGCGCGGTGCGCCGGCCGCAGCGGCCATTGGGGGGTGAACCAACGGAAAAGGAAGACCTTTCTCTCTGTCTCTCTCTCTCACTATCCACTGCCTGTCAAAAAAAATTATAAAACAAAATTATATAAACAATGTAGTAATAATTTGTAATGTTATATAATGTAATAACAATAACAACCTGAGTTAGAAGAGGAATGAGAAGGTAAAAGATTATGGAGACAATTTGATTTCTTCATCTTTCATAGGTAGAAGTAAAAAATTTTCATTTAAAATTGATAAGTCGAGAAATAGGTGTAGTGTACAGGAAACTTCAAAAAGTAGGTGGACAGTGGAATTAAAAGATAAATTTGAAATCTATGCAAATGAAGAGTATTCAAAGAGTTCTTGGACCTTATTATGCAAAAGCTGCATGAATTCCAATTCCAAGTTTTGGGGCATTGAGCTTTTTTTTTTAAATATTTATTTATTTATTTGAAAGAGTTACACAGAGGAGGAGAGGCAGGGAGAGAGAGAGATCTTCCATCTGATGGTTCACTCCCAATTGGCCATAATGGCCAGTGCTACGCTGATCCAGAGCCAGGAGCCAGGAGCTTCTTCTGGGTCTCCCACGCAGGTGCAGGGGCCCAAGGATTTGGGCCATCTTCTATTGCTTTCCTGGGCCTTAGCAGACAGTTGGATTGGAGGTGAAGCAGCCCCTCTGCCTCTCTGCGTTGCATCCTAGATAGTTTTTGTTTTTTTCCAAAATCGATACAGTGGCTGAGCATGCTGAACCAGGCAAATACTGAACCATTGTTTCCAGGGGAAAGATGAGTGTGTACATATATATGTACATTGTGCACATAGATTAAAATTTTTAATCCTGAAAACATCCTGCTATGTTCTGCTCTCTTTGTTTTACAAGATATGAAGTTGGACTCAGAAATGTTAAGTGACTTGCCTGAGACTCCCCCAGCATCCATGACAGAGCTAAAATTCAAATCCCATCCACCTAGTCCCCGAGCTGGAGCGTCCTGCACTGACCCCTGCTGTCTCCATCCTCTGCTCCTCTGTGTGTGAGAGCTGAACCAAAAGGCTGACCACAGCTGGGAAGCACACATATCGGGCAACTGCAGTGTTTCACCATTCTATTTATGACCTAAACTGGGACAGGGAACGTCCAGCCTGCAGGCCGTGTAATACCTGCAAAATCACTTAGTTTGCCAAGGAACCACAGATGGGACTGAAAATTCAAATCTGTAGAAGGCTAATTTTTAAAAACCACTTGAGAACTTGTTTATTCTTTTTTGATGTCAGTTTAAGATAATTTTCTCACCAATTCTCATGTCAGTGTGATATTGATACAAAAAGAACAGATTCAGTATAGTTCAGTATAAGTTGATAATTTTGTATGGCCTGCCGATGCTGTAAGTATCCAAATATTATAAATATATATAAATATTATATATGTTATATATATATAAATATCCAGATATTCCCCAACCCTGTCTGAAATGACTGCAGAAGTGCTGCAAGTACTGATTGAAGTCATTACAAATAGAGAAGAAAAAATTACAAGTAAGGAATCAGTGAACAATGAGGATGAACTGTTTGCAACCCAGGTAATGTTGGAAAATGAAACTCAGTGACTAGTCCTACTTATATAGTACAGTGAAATGAAAGTCCTAACACTAGGAAAGAAAATAGCACATTAAATGTGTCACACACTAGGAACAAATCATTTTTATGCCAGGAATACCAAAGATATTATTGAGAGATCTGTTGGTATATTTGTTTGTTGTTGTCAGTACTGCAAAAGATGCAGAAAACATGTGAAAAAAAAAATCAGACATTTCCTCATAGCATGTACAACTTGAAACATGAACAGAGCCGATGAACCTACCACGTCAATAAGATGAAGGACAAAACCCATCCTTTTTTCTCAAATGACGAAAGCATTTGATAGATTTCAACATGGGGGTTGTTGTATTGTAAAAAGTGTAAAAACACTCAACCACCTAGGACAGAAGTGAACTTGAGCCTCACAGAGGGCATTTGCTAACAACAGCTAATACAAAATACATGATGAAGACTGGAAGCTTTCCCCTAAGGTTGGGAACAAGACAAGGATGTCTACTTTTGCCACCTGTGCTTAGCATTTTTATTGGACAGTCTAGTCAGAGAATTTAGGCAAGAAAATAAAAATGGAAGTCCTCCAAACTGAAAAGGAAGAAGTAAAACTATATATATGGCATAATCTTATTTATACAGCCCACTAAAAAACTAGCAAAGCCAATAAACTAATTCAGCAAAGTGCAGGATACAAAATCAATATTTAAAAGTTAATTACATGTAATGGCAATGAACAAGTCAAAAATGAAATTAAGAGAATAGTTTCATGTACAGTACCAATAAAAAGAATAAAATACTTAGGAATCAGATTTAACAAAAGCAGCATTGGGGCCGGCACTGTGGCGCAGCGGGTTAATGCCCTGGCCTGAAACACTGGATGTCTAGCTCTCTGCTATGGTCTAGGAAAGCAGTAGAGGATGGCCCAACTCCTTGGGCCCCTGCACCCACATGGGAGACCCAGAAGAAGCTCCTGGCTCCTAGCTTCGGATCAGCACAGCTCTGGCCGTTGCAGCCATCTGGGGAGTGAACCATTGAATGGAAGACCTCTCTCTCTCTGCCTCTCCTTCTCTGCCTCTGCTCTCTCTGTGTAACTCTGACTTTCAAATAAATCTTAAAAAAAAAAAAAAAAAAGGAAGCATAAAACTTAGTCCCTGCCACCCACTTGGGAGACCTGGAAGAAGCTTCTGGCTTTGGTCTGGCCCAGTCCTGGCCGTTAAAGCCATCTGTGGAGTGAACCAGCAGATGGAGGATCAATCTCTCTCTCTCTCTCTGTAACTTTCAGTAGGTAAATAAATATATGTATATTTTTTAAAAAGGTAACAAATGTAGATAAAAGTTTGGAGAAATTAGAATCGCTCCATGTGGGTGGTGGGAATTTTAAATGATGCAGCTGCTGTGGAAAGTAGTCTAGCCATTCCTCAAGTTAAATACAGGGTTTCTGTATAATCTTAGCTGTTCTGCTGCCAACTGTATCCCAGGGAAGATGAAAACATGTCCACCCTAAGGTTGTACACGCTGGTTTCTAGCAGCATGGTTGTGCTAGTCAAAAAGTACAAACAACCCAAGAGTCCAGCTGATGAATGAATAGATAAAAGTAGCTTATTCCATACAATAGGTTATTTGACAGTTTTGAAATTGATTGCCAGTATGTGCCACAACACAGGTGAATTTCGAAAATATGCCAAATGAAAGAAGCCAGGCAGGAAGGGCTGCCTATCACATGATCTCATGTACATGAGATGTCCAGAGCAGGTCGAGCTGGAGAGTCAGAAGTTTGTCTAGGGCTTGGCGGGCGTGACCGTTGACAGAGCGACAGTTCAGTGGTGCGGGTTTCTTTTTGGGAAATGCAGATGTTCTAAGATTGATTGGAAGATACATGCGATACATGCAGTAGTAAGAGCTGTTGAGCCGTACACTTTAAATAGGTGAGTTGTATGGTTTGTGAATTCAGTCTTAAGCTGTTAAAAAAGAATTAATGCTTTGTTGTTGTTTAATACAGCTTGCACACATCGCAGACTCAGTGCTAAGTAAGACCTTGCCCAGCAGAGAAACAGTTCTCCAAAAGAACTCTCTGTGACCATGGGAAGGTCTTCATCAGTGCTGTGCTGTCGAGTGCTATAGCTGCTAGCCAAGTGTGTCCAGGAATCCAGGAACTGGCTTTTCTATTTCCATCACACTTAAGTAGGCATATCCGGTTAGAGGCTAATGAATTGGACAGCGCCCCATTAGAAGTGTATCTCCACGCCAGAGCTCTTTCTTGTCACTGCTGTTACTTAACATTGCTTAGGAAGTGCCAGTCACCCAAAGTAATCAAAGTAAGAAAGCACAAACATGGGGAAGAAGGAGATAAAATCATTATTTGCAGATGATGTGACTGTATACCTGGAAATTCCGGGAGAATGAGCTGGAAAAAAGTATCTCACAGGCAAGAAAATGCAGAAGTGAGCAGGGTATGAAATTAAATACCCAGAAACCAAAATATTTTACTTTAAAATTTGTCAAATTGGAACTACCAGAGAAGGAGGAACTCAGATAGGCCTTTTAGAGTTGCCTGGCATTCCTGTGACGCTGCCTTATCCGCTTATGCCCAGCTTTCCGGGCTCTCCTGATAACCTTTTCTTCCCTCAGCCCTTCGCTGCACCTTCTTCCCACGTCTTTATCCTCAGCTCATGATACTGCTCCTGATAGCGCTAGGTAGAAGCAAGCTGGCTGCATCTGTCTGGATCTCTGCCCATTTGTACTGGCTTTTCTCGCCCTGGTGTAGGAGACCCATCCCCCTCCCTTCTGCTGACACACGCTGTTGGGACAGTCGATCAGTCGATTCTGTCTCTCTCGCTCTTCCATCCTGTGGGAGAAGCCTTCTCTGACCTTGAACTTCTGTCTCATTTTTCTGCTCACTTATAACACCAAAACTGCCCCTCAGAAGTTGGGCAGCCTGTTCGTTCTTCCTGTTTTCTCACTTGAACCCATACCAGTTGGGCTTTTACCCTGATGCTGCTTTAAAAATGTTCCCGTGGAAATCGCCAGTGACCTCCAAGACACTCCGCTGAGTGGTCGTTGTGCCTCATTTTCCTTGACTCATTAGCACGGTTTTCGTGGCCTGCTGGCGCCGTTCTGGATTTACCCAGGCATCGTCAGCAGATACGTGACGCCCTTGCAGTCTGCTCAGCCTCCTGACCTCTGACAGGCAGGGAACCTGGGACTTGGCCCTTGAGTTGTTGTCCACTGTTGCTGTCTTGTCTGCAGCTCTGGCTGTCACCTGTCTGTCGATGGCTCCCCTCCGCACAGCCATCCCCTGCAGGCCATCTTCGTGTGGATGTCCAGTAGGTGCTTCAGGCTTAACCAGTCCAGAACCAAACATCTGGCCAGTTGTTGGGCACTTCTCCCCAGTCTTTTCCAGCTCTACAGATTGCAACCTCGTCCTTCAGGTCCTTTAGCGGTGCACATCTCACGTTAGCTCTCTTAAGCAGAGCCAGTCTGCTGTGCTCTCATGGCCTCCAGGATCAGGTCTCCTGCAGCCTCTGCCTTGGCATCCAGCTGGGTCACGATGCAGCTCCCTCTTTGATTTCCCTGCCTTGTCTTCACCTCCTTGTCCAGTCTGAACTCAGCAGCTCTAAAAATATAAACCAGCACATACTCCCGCTCAAAGCCCTCCTCACCCAAACTGAGCATATCCTAAACCAAACTCCTCACCTTCTCCCCCCGCCCCGGACCCACACTTGCACCTCCTAGCCCCAGCGTCCCAGCCCTGCTACCTCTCCGACTCTTCCTGCCCATTACCCTCCTGACCTTATTCACTGCCCTCCTTTGCTCCCTCCCACCCAGGCCACTGTCCCTCAGGGTGCCTGTGACAGATAGGCTCTTCCCTCAGATACCTGCTGGCTCAGAGCCTCACCTCTTTAGGTTTCTGTCCAGGTGGCACTGTGCCAGTGAAGCCCTACCTGCCTACCTTTAAAATCACACCCCTCACACCCCTCCCCTTCTCTCCCTTCCCGGGTTGACATTTTGCATAGCATTTATATTCTTGCATTGTGCAATTTACTGATTCTTTTAAAGATTTATTTAGGAGCTGGCATTGTGGCACAGAGGTTAAGCCTCCACGTGCAACCTGGCATCCCAAATGGCCCAGCTGCTCCACTTCTAATTCAGCTCCCTGCTAATGGCCTGGGAAAAGCAGCAGAAGATGGCCCAAGTGTTTAGGGCCTGCCACCCACATAGAGACCAAGAAGAAGCTCCTGGTTCCTGGCTTCAGCCTGGTCCAGCCCGGGCCATCTGGGGAGTGAACCAGTGGATAGAAGATGGGTCTCTCTCTCTCTCTCTCTCTCTCTCTCTCTCTCTCTCTCTTCCCCACTCTCTATAATCCTGCCTTTCAAATAATTTTTTTAATGTTTAAAAAATATTTTTTAAAAAAGATTTATTTATTTACTTGAAAGAGTGATAAATATCTTTCATCCACTAGTTCGCTCCCCCAAAGACTCTCAACAGCCAAGTTGAGGTTAGACTGGAGCTAGGAGCCAGGGACTGAACCCACATTTCCAAACAGCGTGGCAGGAACCTAAGTGTTTGAGTCATCATCCACTGCCTCCCAGCTGCATTAGCAGGAAACTGGATCAGAAGCACGGAGTACCCGGCCTGGAATCAGGCACTCCAGTGTGGGTGCAGGAGTCCCACGTGGCGGCTTAACCCACTGCATCATGACACCTGCTCCCCAGATTCTGTGTGTTCTTCTCTCTTCTACTCTAGATTATAAACTTCACAAATCCAGACATTTTTTTGTCTGTTTTATTCTCTGCTGATCTCCCTCCAGAAAATATGCTTGTCATGGCAGGTGTTTGGCCTAGTGGTTAAGATAGCGGCCATTGGTGGGTGAACCAACGGAAAAGGAGGACTTTTCTCTCTCTCTCTCACTGTCCACTCTGCCTGTCAAAAAAAAAAACTACTGTATCCCACGTCAGGGTGCCTGGGTTTACATCCCAACTCTGGCTCCAGACTCCAGCTGCTCGCCAGTGCAAGCTGTGATGAGTTAAGTGCTTGGATTCCTGCCAGGCACATGGGAGACCCGATTGCATTCCAGGCCTCTGACTTTGACCCCAGCCCAGTCCCACCATAAACTTTGCAGGTATTTGGGGAGAGAACCAGCAAACTGGGAGCTTACTGTCTCTTTGTCCCTCAAATAAAGAATTGGGGAAGCAGTACAAATTTATACATCCATCCATTCATTTATTCCTGACACTAGGCTTATAAGAATACAAAAAGCATGATTGAATGAATGAATGTTGAATGAATGAAGAGAATGATGGGTTGGAGGGGAAAAAGGCCAGGTAGGAGCACGGGATCTGGCGGGGAAGCTGGTTGAACAGTGGAGGCACAGGGCTGCTCTTTCTTCCCACTGTTTCCTTGATAGCCTTTTTCCTTTACTTACAATGTGTTCTTTCTCATCGAAACATTAACTGCATTGATCAAGGACGGAATGCTGAGACTTTCGTGTTTCCCCAGCAAATCAGTGATGGGAAATGATAATTCTCATTTGGTTGAACACACTTGGGCCATGCATCTTTCAGTCTTTTTTTTCCCCCCTTCTGCTAACATTTTTTACTGTTGCTTTGTCATTTATCTGATATTGCAGAACTTGGCATATCTTCCCATTGAGTCCTTGTGCAAAGCAAGGAGTCCTTAGAATAAAGAGGGTTAGTCCGTGGCGCTGGGCACACTCGTCTCTCAGTGTGGCCCCGTGGGCACACTGTCACCTCAGCAGCGGTCTGACTGCCTCACAGGCACTGCTTGGCAGCTCTCACGTGCCTCAGCTCTCGTCAACTCGAGGGCAAGAACCATTCCATTGTAACAGATGGACATGAATTTAACCAGACAATAAACCATGTATGTGCCATAAATGTGTTTGCGGAGGGCATGGTTCCCAGTGCAGAATTTTTAAGAACAGCTGTCCTATCGCGAGCTCGTTTCTTGGTGAGATGATTTGTTAACCTAATTCTGAAACAGATTACATTCATAAAGTTAATCTGTCAATGGCTTCTCCCCTACTACCCACATTCTAATTATTCTGGGGGGAGGGGACAGTTTATACAAGCAAAATTTATGTACACGAGGCTTAAAAACTAATTTGATCTGTTCTCTTTCCAAATCTGGTGTCATTTGTCTAAAAGGGGTCTTTAACCTTTTGTGCATTGCTAGCAACTTGCCTCAAGGCCTGTGGGGCATACAGATCATTCACTGAGAACCGTCATTTTATTTTCCTCGCTGCTTTCTCCTATTAAATTACTCGAGAAACGACTTAGTTTGAGCTGCACAGTTCTTTTAAAAAGTGCAGTTCTTTTTGTCTTCCCACTTCTTCCTGTCATTATCTTCGCAAAAGATGTTTTCATTCCCTCCACAAACATTGCTTTCCCTGTGGAATCTATGCAAATTAGAACATGGAGTATTTGTTCGTTTTGCATTCTTTAGAGGGTGACTTCTGTTGGTGTACATTTTCACTGGCGTGATCCACCAGGCAAAGTATAAATTGCTGTAAAACTGGAAAAGTGTTTGAATGAATAAAGCAGATGTTCTCTTAGCATGAAGCAGATGTAAAACTTGCAAGTGTCTGTCTAATAAAGTATAGCATTTGGTTCTATACAGCTGGTGCCAAGATTACCGATTAATCACGTTTGAACGCATTTTTACTAATTAGGTCCCCCTCTGTTCTTTACTGTTTGGGGTATTTTAAAGAGAGGGGCGGAGCACAAAAGCTTTTCACTTTGAATGCTTTGAGCAACATTTGTTTCTTTCTGTGGTTACAAGGCCATTCTTTCATTCTTGGAGCCGTATAGGAAATGAAGCCCATGGATGCGGATTACTGATTTAGCTCTGCAGTCTGATTTGGGGAGGTTGGTTTGCCGTTAGGATCTTACACTGAAAGTAATGGTTACTACTTGGAACACTTTAGGACAGCTGGAGAGAAGAAAAGGAATGTAATTAAACTTAATGTTTTCCTTTCTTATTTGCATGGACAAAAGCCAGTATTTGTTCAGTTAACATCAATTCATAGCCTCTGTGCTTGTCTAACCAATTAGGAGTTTGAACATTGTGGGTTTTTTTTTAATTAATTAATTAATTTGAAAGTCAGAGTTACAGAAAAGGGAAAAGAGAGATCTCCAGTCTGCTGGTTCACTCCCCAAATGGCTGCTATGGCCAGGACTGGAACAGGCCAAACCCAGGAGCCAGGAGCTCTGTCCGGGCCTCCCACGAGGGTGGCAATACTGGGGCCACCTGCTGCTGCCTTCCCCAAGTACATTAGCAGGAAGCTGGATCGCAAGTGGAGCTGCCAGGACTCACACTGGCACTCAGTGGTACTGGCATCACAGGCAGCAGCTTAACCCACTGTGCCACAATGCCAGCCCCAGGAGTTTCAACATTGTAGAAACAAATGATACCGGTTTCTCAAATTAAAGATGAGTGGGTTGACATAACTACTAAAAAGTGTTGCTTGTACTGCTATGAAAGACAGCACAACTCAGTAGCAGCTAAGAAAGCTTAAGCAGCTGTATTCTGGGGGCCAGTGCTGTGTCATAGGTTAATTAGCATCCCATATGGGCCCCAGTTCAAGGCTTCTGATCCAGCTCCCTGAGAATGTGCCTGGGAAGGCAGCAGATGGTGGCCCAAGTGCTTGGCCCTCTGCACCCACATGAGAGACCTAGAAGAAGCCCTGGGTTTTGGGCTTTGGACTGGCCCAGCCCTAGCTGTTGCGGCCATTTGGGGAGTAAACCAGCAGATGGAAGATTCATTCTCTCTCTCTCTCTCTCTCTCTCTCTTCCTTCCCTCTCTCTCTAATTCTGCCTTTTAAATAAATAAATAAAAAAAATGTATTGTTATATATTGCCCATCATATAAAGCAGGAGTAGGGAATGTCAGACCCGTGGGCCTTCAGCTGGTCTGACCCTGAAATTTACTGAAACTCAGTAAATCTACAGCAGGCTGATTTTTAAGTCAATAATTTGGTATGGCCTGCAAATGATGTTATAAATATCCAAATTGCCATTGACAGAAAAAAGGTTCCCCACCCCTGAGGTGGGGCTAGTGAAATTACATTTTTTTTTTTTTTATTTGACAGGTAGAGTTATAGACAGTGAGTGAGAGAGAGAGAGAAAGGTCTTCCTTTACTTGGTTCACTCCCCAAATGGCCACCACGGCCAGCGCTGTGCCAATCAGGAGCCAGGTGCTTCCTCATGGTCTCCCATGCATGTACAGGGGCCCAAGCACTTGGGCCATCCTCCACTGCCCTCCTGGGCCACAGCAGAGAGCTGGACTGGAAGAGGAGCAACCGGGACTAGAACCCGGCGCTCATATGGGATGCTGGTGCCGCAGGCAGAGGATTTACCAAGTGAGCCACGGTGCCAGCCCATGTGAAATTACATTTTCGTACCTGATGGACCTTTCCTCCGTGCTTGATTTTCACCTGAGAAATTTGTTTGCTGTGAAAGGAAGTTCAGTATATAGGCAGACTGGCTACCCACTTTCTGGTTTTTTGTTGTTGTTGTTGTTGTTTTTGAAAAAAAAAAAAAGACTTAGTTAACAATGATATAACAGTTTGGTTTTTGGAGTCAGTAATTGGATAGTTTACACTCTTTGGTAATTAAGATAGTATTTCATCAATGCTTTATCCATGAACTGATTTATAATACTTTTTTTTCTAAAGGATCAGAGAAATATTTCAAGGATAGAGGAAATAGAGTAAATAACTTCCAGGTCTGAAGATAAATAGCACAAGGAGTTCTTCTAATGAAATGTTTATTACTATTTGAAGAACAGCTGGAGGTGTGTGGAGTGGTTCCTGGGCAGGAAGTGCAGAATTCTGGGTTCCTCAGTCCAGCTGGGTCTGTGGGATGTGGAGAGAGTGTTACACTTTAGACGTGTGGCACACTCTAGGACCTGGCTTTTTGAACATGGGGGGTAAAAGAATCTGTGATGATGTGGATTGTAACTTTCCACTCATTGTTACTTTGACACATACATGAAATACACAATCTGAGTATTACTAGGATTTTTCCAGAAAGGCTTCCTCATCCTCATTCCCCATTGCCTCCATATTTTGCGTTAATGATTTAAATTTTAAATTTGGTAAGAGCATCTTGCCGCTAAATTGACTAATGCTATTACTTTACAGTTTCAGATTTTCTAAGATTGAGCACTTGCCTAAAAGCAGTTTCAATATTTCACGTATCTATTTGCCTGCACAAGCTTCATTCCAGGATTACAGTTGTCAGAATAAAATTCGTATGTAAAGGGTGTGCTGTATTTGACGAAGAATACCTTACATTTTTAGGTTAAAAAGAAAGTCCTTGATCTTAAATAATTAGTGCTAGATAGGTATTTAGTGTGATTATAGTCCTCTTCATTGGGAGATTTTCTTTTCTTTTTATAATGACCTTGTTTTGTTTTTCACTGATATTATATTAGAATGGTGACTTTTTTTTTTGTTAATTTTTGAAATTTAGTTTTAATATGTCCTGATAGAAAAGGAAAACATTAACTGGGAAATGACAGTTTAAATGGAACCAGCTGTCTCTATTGGTTACGGAGGTTTGTTATGGATAAGGTCCAGCATCCAGGGTGGACAGAAGTGTGGGATAAGCCCCCAGCTCCAGCAATTGCCAGCCTTCTCCTGTCCGTGTGTGCAAACTTTCTTGAGACTGTATTTTCGGAGTTTTTTTCTCTCCTAAGTTACAATTCATGTCCTGTTTCTACAGTGACAATATATATTTAAGCAAAACCAGTAGATCTAACTTTGTTTCAGGAAGTGGAGCGAGAAATCTCATTCAGGACGGAATGTGGACTGTATTACTCCTACTACAAGCAAATGCTACAGGCGCCAACCCTTGTACAAGGTAATCACAAGCCAAGTAGTTTCATTTGGGGTCTGCTGCGTTCATTTCAATGTTTTAGTCAAAATGGGAGCAGGCCTTTAGGCTAGCGTTAGGAGGCCCACGTCTTGGGCCAACATTGTGGCATAGTGGGTTAAACCGTGGCCTGCAACATGGGCATCCCATATGGCTGCTAGTTCGAGTCCTGGTGGCTCCACTTCCAATCCAGCTCCCTTCTAAGGTGCCTGGGAAACTCACAGAAAATGGCCCAAGTGCTTAGGCCCCTGCCAACTGCATGGGAGACCCAGATGGAGCTCCTGGCTCCTGGCTTCAACCTGGCCCAGCCTTGGCTGTTGCTGCCATTTGGGGACTGAATCAGCAGATGCAGGATCTCTGTGTCTATCCCTAACTCTACCTTTCAAATAAATACATACATAAATGTTAAAAAAAAAAGTTTCTTTTTAGCCAAAACATTCTTTGCACTAAAACAGTTTAAATGCTTTGAGGAGCGTGAATAGTTCTTTCTTGTTAACATCTAATAATTTCCTGAAAAATATGCTCTGTAAGAAGTTACATAATTTTTATACATATTTTATATAACTCCCCTTCTTGCTTTCCAGCCCCTCTCTGTTCTAAAAGTAGTCTCTTTGTACTTTCTTGATTTTGTTGCTGATTTTTGTCATAATCCTTTTATTTTATTTTTTTGTTTTCACTTTATTTGAAAGATAAGTCTTCCCTCTGCCAGTTTACTCCCCAAATGCCCCTCGAGGGCTGGACAAGGGCAAAGCCAGGAGCTCAAAACGCCATCCAGGTCTCCCTCATGGCTGGCAGGAACCCGAGTGCTTGAACTCCATCATCTGCTGCTGCCGCCCGCAGTGCACATTAGCAGGAAACTGGATCGGAAGCATAGTAGCCAGGACTTGAACTAGGGGTAACAGGCATTCCAAATGCCATCTTTAACCCCAGTACCAAATGCAAACCCTTCATGATTATTTTAGAAAAAGTTTTACCAGTGAAATGAGTATTGATTGTCAAAAAACAGGAGATAGATTTGGTAATGCAAATTGTAGCTGTTCTTCTTGTCTCTGGTGGCCCCCAATCATTCCTTTCCTTTGCAATGGCCACTTCCCTGCATTTTCACTTTTCCTAAGTGGTTTCGAGCCCACGCTCTCCACCATCAGTCCCTGCTAATGGAAGCTCCAAAAGGATCTCTTCTACTTACTGTGCCTTTGACGTGACTGAGTGGGCCCATGTGACAGAATTGCCCTTGTCTAGGCTTTACTTGGATTCAATTAGAATGTTTTTGGAAAGAATTCTTTCCAGGTGATGTTTTGTACTTCTCATTTTACCAAAGTATGAGACATGAAGTTTTGGTTATTTTTCCAGAAAAATTATTGGGATCTCGAGTTGATAGCTTGATTTATCCACGATGAGGATAATTAGCCCACTGTCCTATAACTTCGTGTTTTTAGCAGCCGTTGATGATTGCCACTGTGCACTGTGACATTCTAATTGCATCACTGTTCCTGTGTTTACTGGCTGGAGCTCTGTGATATAGAAAGCCTTTCCTCATCAATTGTGAGGTCGCCCTGAGGTACCATTTCTACAAAAAAGGCAGAATAATGCTTGATCCCACCCCGACCCAAACAGTCAGTCATCGCTGTTCACGTGTTCTGTATTTGCATAATCATGTACTCACAAAAATGAATCTCTGGCCACCCCCCCCTCCCCCAAATCAGCATTCATGATGCTTTCACAGTCATTCATGGATACGTCCCAAGCTGTGGAAAGTTCCAGTCATCCACGTGCTTGCTCCCAGCAGAGACTGAACAAGGTGTCACTCTGCCTGTTTCTGTCCTCATACTCCAGTGCCCTTTCTGCAGTCTTACTTACTGCCACGTTTCCACCTTTTTCTGCTGTTTGTTGGTGGTCTTGCAGTTGAAAATGGCCCGCAAGCGTGTGGAAAGTGCTGTCTCGTGCTCCTAAGTGCAAGAAGGCTGTGCAATGCATTACAGAGGAAATATGTGTTAGATAAGCGCCATTCAAGCATGAGCCATGGTGCTGTTGACCATTAGTTAGTTAAATGTTAACAAATCAGTAAATATTAAAGAAACTGTCTTTAAACAGAATCCCACATTAAACAAGGATGCGTGTAGGTCACTTGACCAAAATCCATTACCATAAGGTCGCAGGGACCTAACCCTTTAATTCCTAATAGTATTCGCTAATTCCCTTTCTACTGTGACTGTGTAGAACATCACCACTCTGAATACTGAGAGTTGATGCTGTTTGCCAGTTCTCACGTTGCTTCTCTAGCATTCTCTAAGACAGTGATTCTCACGGGTAATGGTGGAGGGAGGACTGGGATGGGGACTGTGCCCCAAGGGGACATTTGGAATGTCTGGAGACATTGTGGACTATCACACCTCCAGGCTGGGGGTCCTACTGGAATCCAGTGGGTGGAAGCCAGCGTTGCTACCTGATGTCCTCCAACACACAGGTCCACCCCAGTGTCAGTCAGTAGTCCTGAGGTCAAGAAATGGCTGGACGACTGCTGTGAGGGTCACTGTGGACGCAGTGGTCTACTTACTGGGATTCATTTGTCATTCATTAAGTGTTTTTTTGGAAGACTGAAGCACATAAAAAGGTGGAGAGTGTGTTTCCACATGCCCGTTACACAGCCAGAACAGTTACGAACTCCTGACCAGTCTTGTGTTCTCCTTCCCCTGCCCAAAACCTGTATTTTGGACTAAATCCAAGACAAAATATTTTTCTTTTTTTAAGATTTATTTATTTGAAAGTATTACAGAAGGAGAGACAGAGCAATAGATAACTCTTCCATCCTCTGCTTCACTCCCTCCATGGCAGCAATGTCAGGGCTGGACCTGTCTGAAGCCAGGAGCCAGGAGCTCCATCCAGGTCTCCCCTGCAGGTAAAGGAGCCCAAGGACTTGGGCCATCTTCCACTGCTTTCCCAGGTGCATTAGCTGAGAGCTGGATCGGAAGTGGAGCAGCCGGGACTCGAATTGGCACCCATATAGGGTGCTGGCATTGCAGGTAGCAGCTTTAACCCGTTATGCCACAACTCCAGCTGCCAGCAGATTGTTCTGTGAACACATCAGTGTGTTTCAGGAGTTGATGTTTTGCCCTGAGGGGTGCCCTTCTGACTACTTACTTTTTGACCTGACCCTGGTGGCCTCTGAAGACCCCGTTCCTTTTTGGACAAAGATCTTTCAGGCCAATGGTGTATTTCCTAGAATCCACCCTTTCTCCAAGGAGCTCTAGTGCATTCGGGCAGCAGGGACATTGTTTCCAAGTAGAACTTGGAGCTGTGCTCCCCCACAAAAGAAAGTATGCATATAACCAATTTCACTTCCAAGTTGAGGTAACATGGATTTTACTTTTTACTTTTTTGGTTTTAAATTTGTATTTTTTTTAAAGTTGAAAACTGATTCTTAATAATATTAGTGTTATTTCTATGCTATTTTATATCTGTAATGCTTTCAAAGTAACAGTAATAGCATTGCTGCTTGCAGTGTTAACTACCCGAGAAGCTGTCTCTGCAGCTCTTTCCTCCTTATCTCATCTGGGGCCACACATGGTCACTTCCCTGGGTTTTCAGGTCACTGGAAAGCATTCTTTCTCTGAGACTGAGCCACCACTCAGTAGGTTTACTTCTTTATCCTGCTTTTGGTTTTCAGGCATTGTGTTGTAAAATTTTTTATTTACCTTGTTTTATACTTATAGAAAATGTTTACATGTTCCCAAAATCAAAACTATGAAACAGAAAGCACCCAGAAGGGGCCTCCTTCCGTTTCCTTCCCAGCTCTTTAGGTAACCATTTTTATTAGTTTTTGGTTTATTCTTACGCTGTTAGTAGTTTAACTATAAGCAAGAACTTCATTCACATTTCCCCTTTTATCAGAGGAAAACTGCTTGCCATATACACTGTTCTCTACTTTGTTTTTTCCACTTAGCAAAAAGTCTTGGGGATCACTCTGGTGGGGCATGAGGGTGGCTCTCATTCCTTTTTGCAAGTATGTAGCACTCCTTGGTGTGATGACCACAGGTGACCATCAGGGGAGGCCCCTTAATAGCTTGCTCGGGCTGCTGCACAAAATGCTGTAGACTGCGTGGCTTAGGCAATAGAAACCTGTTTCCACGTGTCTCTGGAGGCAGAGGTTGAGGTGAGGAGGCCCACCTGATCGGGTTCTGATGACAGCCCTCTCCGTGACTTACAGACAGCCGTGTTTTTGCTGTGTCCTCGAGTGGCAGAGACAGCAGGCAAGCTCTGTGGAGTCTCGTCCCGGGCTGGAGGGGCAGGGACACAAACATCCAGTCCCTCCCAGCCCCATGTTGCTCTTCTAGGGCTGCCGTGCCCGCATAGTGCAAGTGGGCAGCTTCAACAACAGACACTTGTTTTCTCTCCGAGGGCAAGGTGCTGCCAGGGCTGGTTTCTGGTGCGGCCTCTCTTCCTGTCCTGTAGACACCCCCTGCCCTTGGTGTCCTCACGCAGCCTTTTCTCTGTGCAAGTGGCAGGAGGAGGAAGAGCAGCAGCACAGCTCTTATCTGTTCCTCTTCTGACGCGGACATCAGTCCTGTCAGACCGAGACACCTCTCGCCCTTGATGGATCTTCAGATGCAGGGAGGCTAGGACGTCAGCACAGGAACTCGAGTTCCGCCCGCGTCTCCTCCCACTGAGGGATGTTGGGGTTGTTGCTGATCTTTCCCTGTTGAACGACCCTGTGTAAATGACCTCGTGCCTGCTGTGCTCTGGCCAGACTGCCTTTGGCAGTGCTTTAGGTCGGAGCTGGCCTTTTCAGATCAGCGGGCCGGTGCACACGATTCGGCTGGGTGGTGCCGAATTCTTCCATAGGGATGATGCCATTTTGCATTCCCAGCTGCACTGCGTGAGAGTCGACTTCCTCACAACCTCACTAACTTGATTTTAGCCAAGGTGATGGATGAGAAATGGTATCTCAGTGCAGTTCTAATTTGCACTGTCTGTGGGAGTGAGGTTGAGTGTCTTTTCCTACGCCCGAGGACAACTGTGCACATTTTATTCCATGAACTAGCCAGCTGTACCTCATATTGTCGGCTTAGTTACAGCAGCACATGACCCCGGTGTGACAGTGGGTTTCTGTGACAACAGGTTTAAGTCTCTCTCGTCACGTCTGCTGCGAGGCAGCAGCGGCCCTGCCTGCCATGTCCTCTTACACTAGCCCCTGTTCGGAACATGCCAGCGTCATGGCAGAGGCAAAGAGTGACATTGGTAGAAACGTGTCCTCTCTGAAAACCCCACGTGTGGTGTGCTTCCCATCCACTCACGTGCCATGGGTCAGTGTCCCAGGGAGTGGGAAGGCTGTGAGCACTCTGCGGAGGACTGCCCGGCGAGGTGGCAGTGTGGGGGATGTCAAGTCCTCTCACCCAGTGTCTGCACAAGAACCAGTGTGTTTTTCTTTGTCATTGCAGTCATTAAGGTTTTGTGGACCTATGTTTGTGCAAACACTCCAGTAGTGTCCATCTGATCCATGTGGAAAGCTCTTTGAGAGTAGGCCTGGAGGTTTTTGCTTACTGTTCTATCTCCACTGCCTACTGCAGTCTCTGACACATCCTAAAGAGTCAATAATTTGAATGAATACTTTTAACTTTTTCCCCCTGATTTCTCAAATATTAATCTTAGGTTTTCATGGCTTAATATATGATAATAAAACTGAATCCATGCGGACAATTAACCTCCTTCAACGAATGAATATTTACCAAGAGGTTTTTCTCAGTATTTTGTATAGAGTTCTACCCATACAGGTAAGTTGCATTCTGTGACACTGAATTGTTAATATCAAATGAAAGAAAAATCTGCCACTTTGAGCTGAAAGTCTCTTATATGTTCTTTTGATGTTTTCTGGCTCAGAAGCAAATCAGCAGTACCCTGATTTTCTTCATGTATATTGTGAATTGTGCTTTTTATTTATATGTTTCTCTTTTCAAAGGTTTTTATATAGAGATGTTTCCTGGTTTATAATATATGTGAGCAGCCTAGACTTTGATAAATCCTTTCATTTGGAAATGTGTAATCACTCTGGGTTTATCTTTGAGATAAAAAAGATAATTTGTTAAGTTAGCAAATTGCAGTGACCAGTACTCATGTGGATGAGATAAAATTGGACTAAGTTAAGTGCAACTTGGCTGAAGAATGGAGCTGGAACCCTCAGGGACTTCCCTTCCTGTGCACCTGTTGGTAGGGAGGAAGAGCAGCAGGTGCTCGTGCAGATGGAGGGGCGGTGTGGGCTCACAGCTGGGAGTGAACAGCCAGCGTCTGAGCTTCGCATTGCTACTGTCATGGTTTTGTTTGTTTTTTGTTTTTAACATGGCAGCAAGGAGAGTTGCAGCTTCCCTGACAAGTACTTTTTCTTTTTCCCTTCTACAGAAATATTTAGAGCCAGTTTATTTTTATATTTATACCTTATTTGGGCTGCAGGCAATCTACGTGACAGCTCTTTATGTCACCAGCTGGCTCCTTAGTGGTACCTGGCTCTCAGGACTGTTAGCAGCCCTCTGGTACGTCGCAAACAGGTGAGTAGAGGCAGTCTGCCCCTCTGTCTGTCCAGAATGTGGGCGAGCCTGAAGTTAGCTTCGTTTCCAGTTCAGAGGCATTTCCTCTGCCACTTGCGTGGACAGGAGCATTTCTCTTTGGTTTGCCTGAGAGTTAAATGTTTCTTACTTGGTAAGGTGAAAGTCCCACTTGCATATTTCCATCTGAGGAACAGTAAATTGCAGATTGGGACAGTCCTCAGTAGTAATCCCAGCTCAGTCCAACCAGTAATTCTCTGCATGCCACATATGCTGGTATTTAAAAAAGTTTATACGGGGGCCCCAGCTGCTTCTCTTCCAATCAGGCTCTCTGCTCTGGCCTGGGAAAGCAATAGAAGATGGCCTACGTGCTTGGGCCCCTGCACCGACATGGGAGACCCAGAAGAAACTCCTGGCTCCTGGCTTCTTATCAGCCCAGCTCCTGCAGCCATTTGGGAAGTGAACCAGCAGATGGAAGATCCTCTCTCTCTCTCTCTTTTTCTCTCTCTCTCTCTCTGTGACTATACCTCTCAAAAAGAGTTTATGCAGATGCAGAAAATTCTGAAAGCCGTGTTTATGAGGGTCTTCAAAAAGTTAACAGAAAATGCCATGAATTTCAACTTTTTTGGTGCAAAAATAGATTAATTTTTTTGACAGGCAGAGTAGACACTGAGAGAGAGAGAGAAAAAGGTCTTCCTTTGCCATTGGTTCACCTTCCAGTGGCCACCGCGGCTGGCGCACCGCGCTGATCCAATGGCAGGAGCCAGGTGCTTCTCCTGGTCTCCCATGGGGTGCAGGGCCCAAGCACTTGGGCCATCCTCCACTGCACTCCCTGGCCACAGCAGAGAGCTGGCCTGGAAGAGGGGCAACCGGGACAGAATCCGGCGCCCCGACCGGGACTAGAACCTGGTGTGCCAGCGCCACAAGGCGGAGGATTAGCCTAGTGAGCCGCGGCGCCGGCCTAGATTAATTTTTTAAAAAATATTTTATTTGCTTTATTTGAAAGACAGAAAGAGAGAGTGACAGACAAGAGATCATCCATCCACTGGTTCACTCCCCAAATGCCCTTAATAACCAGGGCTGGGCCAGGCAAAAGCCCAGGAGCCCAAAGCTCAGTTGGTGTCCACGTGGGTGGTAGGGACCCAAGTACTGGAGCCATCACCTGCTGCCTTCCACAGTGCACATTAGTGGGAAACTAGAATTGGGAGCAGAGCCAGCAAGAACCCAGGCACTTGGATATGGGATGTGGGCTTCCCAAGCAGCATCTTAAGCACTGCATCTAACTCCCACCATAAATATGTCTTTTTTTTTTTTATGAGTTTTTTTAAGTACTCTCACATTGTATCCTGAAGGGCTTTAAGAATATCTTTGGGGCCAGCGCTGTGGCGTAATGGGTAAAGCCACCGCCTGCAGTGCCGACATCCCATATGGGTGCTGGTTCAAGTCTCAGCTGCTCCACTTCCAATCCAGCTCTCTGCTATGGCCTGGGAAAGCAGTACAAGATGGTCCAAGTCCTTGGGCCCCTGCACCCACATAGGAGACCCAGAAGAAGCTCCTGGCTCCTGGCTTTGGATCGGCGCAGCTCCGGCCATTGCAGCCAACTGGGGAGTGAACCAGCGGATGGAAGACCTCTCTCTCTCTCTCCTTCTCTGTCTGTGTAACTGACTTTCTTTTTTTTTTTTTTTTTTCTTTTGACAGGCAGAGTGGACAGTGAGAGAGAGAGACAGAGAGAAAGGTCTTCCTTTGCCGTTGGTTCACCCTCCAATGGCCGCCGCGGCCAGCGCGCTGCGGCTGGCGTACTGCGTTGATCCGAAGGCAGGAGCCAGGCACTTATCCTGGTCTCCCATGGGGTACAGGGCCCAAGCACTTGGGCCATCTTCCACTGCACTCCCTGGCCACAGCAGAGAGCTGGCCTGGAAGAGAGGCAACTGGGACAGAATCCGGTGCCCCGACCGGGACTAGAACCCGGTGTGCCGGCGCCGCAAGGCGGAGGATTAGTCTAGTGAGCCGTGGCGCCGGCCTGTAACTGACTTTCAAATAAATAAATACATCTTTAAAAAAAAAAAGAATATCTTCACCAAAGAGATGTGTGCCACTCTTAAATAGCAAGGCATAAAGTACTAAGAAAATAACACAGAAATTCTTACATTAATTAATATCTACTATTCATAAATATTGGAGCCTTATGAAATGGAATTCTCAAAAACGTATTCAAGGTGTATTGAATTATCTGACCTGCAATGGTAACACCAATATTTGGTAAGATGCTTAAAACTTGAACATAAGTTCTAGTACAGATTTTATTTTGTAATCCTGAACAAATTGGCTTTTTTTTTTTATAATCTTACTGAGTATTTACTATGTGCCAAGCATTTTACAAAATGTTTTAGATGTATTCTTTTGATAACCCTATAGGGTAGATATTATTATCCCCCTTTTGGAGATTAGAGAGTTGACTTTTAAGCGATTACATTGTACGTATATGAGAACTTCAGAAATTTTGTTGGAAAAGGGAAGTAAAAGGTAAATTGATTTTGGTGTAAAACAATTTGGAATCCGGGCTGTTCGTATGGTGCAGAGGGATAAGCCACTGCCGGAGACACCTGTATCCATGTGCACGCTGGATCCAGCTCCCTGCTAACATGCCTGGGAAAGCAGTGGAAGACGACCCTGCCACCCCTGTGGGAGATAAGATGGAGTTGTGGGCTCCTAGCTTTCACCTAGCCATTGTGGCCATTTAGGGAATAAACCAGTACATGCAAGATTGCTCAACTGATCGATCTCTCCCTCCCTCCCTTCTTCCCTCTCTAAATCTGCCTTTCAAATAAATGAATATGTCTTTATTAAAAAAATTGAAATCCATGAATAGTTTTTTTCATCATATACATTTCCATGAATTTTTTGAAGATCCCTTGTGGTGTGTGTATGTGTCTGTGTTTGCTGCATTCCTGCTGCCTAATGTGTGCAGGGTTGATTCTCGGCACTGAGCATACAAAGATAAAAACTATACTTGCTGCCCGGGGCTTTACATTCCAAAGAGGCAAGAAGTCTTTGAAAATTATTTCCAATGGTAAATTTAAGACTCAAATATAAAGCACTAAAGAAATGTAGAGGGGGAGAATACACAACACTGCCTTGTGATATCAATGAAGTTAGAAATAAAAATAGCAAGCAGTTTGGCCTGGTACATTCATGGGTCTGGGAGTCGGGCTGACATGGGCTTGAACAGTCAGTTCTGCCACTTAGCGAAATGCGTATCCGGATCACTCAGATTTTCCCACTGTCAACCTTGTATTATGGAGATGATGATAAGGGCAGTTTTAGTTATTGAGAGCCAGTGGCCAGATTCTGAGTATCCTTTTGTGGGGTACTTCAAAACTTCATGGGAAAATGTAATTTAAGAATGGCTTTATTTTGGTACAAAAAATGTTTTGAAATCCATGTGTGGTATTTTCCGTTCAGACGCATCTTCCCATGATTTTTTTTGAAGTATCTGCAAACTTAATGTATAATTTCTTTCACTTTAGGAAGCCTTTGAGGCAATTATGAAAGTTATCCTTTTGTCTATCTGTGTTTTCTTTTGTGCAGAATAGATACCACAAGAGTTGAGTTTACCATCCCGCTGAGGGAGAACTGGGCACTGCCATTCTTTGCAATTCAGATAGCAGCAGTTACCTATTTCCTGAGACCAAACTTACAGCCTCTTTCTGAAGTAAGTTTTTATAACACTTCATATATTTTCCAATTTCCCAGGTTTATATAAGAAACTGGAAAAAAATGTATGCCTAGTGTCCCAATACATGCAAATAGTTCTTATTCTATGACCAACTTTTTAACTCGAGTTAAATTTTTTTTCTTCTGAGCTCTAGCCTACTTTGCAAAGAAAATGTTTTCATTTTTTGATGTTAAAAATGTACTCTAACATAATCTGCCCTTAAATAGTTGCAGCAAACCCACACACAATTTCTGCAAAACTGTCAGAATTTTTAAGCCATTGCTCTTGAGATGTGACTTAGTGCATTATCGCCTCCATAATAGTGTGGAATACACATACCGTATGTGAGCATTTATATGCAAAGTGTCACTGAAGGATATTTAGAGCTTAAATAACAAATGCAAGGGTTTTCAGAGCAACAGTTTACGGTTTCTTTATTTGGTTTATAGAGATATAGGCTGCTCTTGAGCAAACTTGTCGGCAAGATTTTTTATTACTAGAGGCACGCGCGTTATATAAAGGTTTTCTCTCTACAGAGGCGGACGCTTCTTGCCATTTTCATATCAACTTTTCTCTTTAGTCTGACATGGCAATTTAATCAATTTATGATGCTGATGCAAGCATTAGTGCTGTTCATACTGGACTCCTTGGACATGCTGCCGGCAGTGAAGGTAAGCTTTGCTTTCTTTTCTCATTTTGAGAATTCCATTGGTTAATGTCGCAGAATGTGATGAAAGTGTGCCGATACTAAAGGATAAAGCTCTTCCTTAGCTCTAACGTAAATATGCTGTTGTCAGTTGAGACTGAGTTATTTGTGCAATGCAGCTTGACAGTCTTGACTTTTATTGTGCTTAAAAAATGGATTTGTTTGAGGCGTAAATCCAGATCAATTGTCTTTATTGAGATGGTTTAAATTTTAAAACATAAATGTGCTTTAAATGTAAATGTGTGGCTACAATTGCCTTTTCTTCAGGGAGCTCAGTGGGTATATAGCATTCTTGGTATAGTACTTTATAAAAGTTTCATAGTAACATTTAACCAATATGGGATGTGAATCCTATTGACTAGGCAAAGGTCACACGGGAAATAAGGAAACCCCCATCTGTCTCCCAGTGTGTGCTGCTGTCATTTAATCACATGGGTTTGTTTTATTTGCAGAAATGTATTTTACTGTGTTGTGTACATTTTAAAAATGCCCATACATAATATTCTATAGTAGCGGTAACTTAGGTATTTTCTAAGTAAAATAAAATATTATCTCTAAACATAAGGCAGCAAGATAGCCCAACATAGAATTACAGTCAGCTATTCCATATCATAGGAGATGCAATAAACTTTGAAAACTGAGACTGAATTAAGAAACATTAAACTCAGTTACCAAATATACCTTGTCCACTGAGTCACAAGATTAGCATAGGTACTATAGAACATGCCAGTCTGTGTAAGAAATTGCCCCATCTACAGGGAATTCACTATCCAGGTTGGAAAATAGATATTGACAACTAGAACAACTAGAGAAATTATAGCTGTCAACTTGTAGTAATGATAAGGGCTAGAAGTCTAGAAGAGAAGTTCTTTTTAGGCAAAAAAGATTTCCAGGAGCGGAGAGACTAGAACTGGGCCACAAAGGAGGAGAGCAGAAATTGGGTCGAGTGTGACACGGCAGGATAGGTCAGTAAAATAGATACGGAAGTAGATACGGTGAGTTTTGCACATTTTATTAATGTTTCTGCAGGTGTGAGGCACTGGCCATCCACAGACTGCTGGTGAAATATAAATCCTTGTCTGCAGTGTAGCTTGACAGTAGGTATCAGAAGCCTTTCACCAGCACTTCCACCTCTGGAAATCTATGCCAAGGAAATTACCAACCGTGTTCCTTTCAGTTGTGTTAAAATAAGGAAATCTGAAAATGACTCAAGTCAGTAGCAGTAGGCTGTAGTTACACACACACACACACACACACACACAAATCATGGAGACTAGAAGGGAGTGGCACAATATTTTTCCAGGTGCTGAATTAAAAAAAAAAAAACTGTCATCCCAGAATCCTATCCACAATGAAACTGCTTCAGGAGTGAAGGGGAAATTAGAGCATCCTCAGTGGAACCAAACTCTCAGAAGCTGTCAGAAACAGACCTGCCCTGTGGAAGAACCATGAGAGGAAGTGACTGAGACAGGAAGGAAGTGATGAGTAAGTTTTTCAAACAAAAATGAGATGAAACAAAAAGGAATTTTTATATACTAAGAAGAAAGCAAAGGCAGTGAAGAAAAGTAAACATGAATAGATGTAACAAGCTTTCGTTCTCTTGAGTTTTCTAAATTTAATGGCCGAGGCAAAATTATAAAATGTGTGACATGGCTCTCAGTGTGTGTAGATTTAAGACAATGTATTATAAGTGGGAAAGGCAAAAGGACTTAAGAGGTAAGTTTTCTGTGTTTTGCTAAGAATAGTAAAATGACCATATGAGTAGACTACATATAATAGGTTATAAATGCATAATACAACACTCAGAAGAACCACTAAAAAATCTGCATGAGGAAATACAAACACTACACATAAACAATAATGGAATTATGAAAATGTTCAAGTAACTCATAGGAAAAAGAAGAGAGAAATGCATTAACAGCCAATGAACAACAGTAACAAAACCCAGTACAATGGCCAATTTAAGACCCAACATATTGGTAATTACATTACAGTAAAAGATCTAAATTCACTAATTAAGAAAAGATGAGCAGAGTGAATAGTGTAACCCAAGTGTTATAAGAAACTCACTTCAAATTTAACAGGAGAGATCAGTTCGGAGTAAAGGAAGGAGAAGGGCACTGTGCAAACATCAACCCAAGGAAGGTAGGAGTGACTGTAATAATAGCAGATAAAGTGGAGGTTAGGCAGAGAAAACTGTCGGATCAGGACATCGTGCAGTAACAAGCTGGTCATTGCACCAGTGAGACGGAGCGACCCTCGATCCGTGTGCACCAGTCAGCAGCACTGCAGCGTGCTCAGTGTGAAGCAGACGCTGACGGACCTGGCAGGAGAAGCAGACGACTCCGCAGTTGTGGGTGGGGACTCACACCCTCCTCTAGCAGTTGATGGAACCATTCTCTCAACGGTTGATGGAGTGCTAAACAAAATCATCAGCTATCTAGAACTCTACAACATTATTCACCAGCACAGATTATATCCTGGACCACGAAACAACAACAAATACAAAAGAATTAACATCATTGAAATTACATGTATTCTTTCCCCACAATGATTGATTTCAAGTTAGAAATCAATATAGAATAGCAGGAAAATATTCAATAATAGGAAATTAAACGTCACCGCTACTAAATAATCCTATGGGTCAAAAAGGAAGCCTTGGAGAACATTGAACTCAATGAAAATGAAAATTAGAGCATGTCAGAATTTGTGGGGGCATGAGGCCAGCGCTGTGGAACAGTGGGTTAAAGCCCTGGCCTGCAGCACCGGCATCCCATATGGGTGCTGGTTCAAGTCCTGGCTGCTCCACTTCTGATCCAGCTCTCTGCTAATGTGCCTGGAAAACAGCGGAGGATGGCCCAAGTCCTTGGGCCCTTGAACCTACATGGGAGACCCAGAAGAAGCTCCTGGCTTCAGATCAGCTTGGCTCTGGCAGCCATTGGGGAGTGAACCTGCAGATGGAAAACCTTTCTCTCTAACTCTTTCAAATAAATAAATCTTAAAAAAAAAAATTGTGGGGCACATCTAAAGCAGTGCTAAGAAGGAAATATCTAACATTAAATGCTTATATTATGGACCAGCACTGTGGCACGGTGGGTAAAGCTGCCACCTGCAATGCTGTATCCCATATGGGTATAGGTTCAAGTCCCAGTTGCTACACTTCCAATCCAGCTCTCTGCTATGGCCTGGGAAAGCAGTAGAAGACGGCCCAAGTCCTTCAGCCCCTGCACCTGGTGTGGGAGACCCATAAGAAGCTCCTGGCTCCTCGCTGCGGATTGGCCCAGCTCCGGCTGTTGTGGCCATTTGGGGAGTGCACTGGCGGATGGAAGACTTCTTTCTCTCTCTCTGCCTCTCTGTAACTCTGCCTTTCAAATAAATTTTTTTAAAAAGTGCTTACATTAGGAGAGAGGAAAAGTCTGAAATCAGAAATCTAAGCTCTCACCTTAAGAAATGGGTGCATATGTGGCCTACTGGTTGAGATGCCACTTGGGATGTCCACTTCCCTTATAGGAGTCCTTGGTTTGTATCCTGGCTTCAATCCTCATTCTGACTTCCTGCTAATGTGAACCCTGGAGGAAGCAGTTGATGGCTGTGGGTTTAGGTCCCTGCCACCCACATGGTGGAGTTGGTTTGAGTTCCTGACTCCTGCTTTGGCGTGGCTCAGCCCTGGCTGTTGCATGCATTTGGGGAATGAACCAGCAGATGTGACCTTGTACTCTATCTTTGTCTCTCTCTGTATCTCCCTCTCTATCTCCATGTCTTTCTCTATGTTCTTCTCAAATAATTGGAAAAGAAAACAAATAGAAAAAGCAGAGTGAGATAAACCCAGTGCAAGTAGAAGGAAGGAAATAATAAAAAGCAAGAATCAATGGAATTGAAGATAAAAGGGTAGAATCAATGAATGAAAAATCTTGTTCTTTGAAGAGATGGATAAAATTACACACCACCTGCAAGACTCTATGATTGCCTGGTGGTGTTAAAATTTTCCGTTTGAGCATACTGTGAGACCAAAGTTCTGAGTCTCTGTGCACTACCTGTATTCTGGCCAGGATAGCATAGTGGTTAAGAACACAAACTCCTAAGTTTGACTTAATTAATACAGCTGTGTCCTTTTGAACACCGCCTGATATTTTTAAATTGTTAAATGTTCACTGTGGTGGTGATGAGGCACATGAGCATGAGCCAGTGAAGAAAATTTCGCTTACTCCATACAGAAGCAGTCTGCTTTTGCTGCCTTGTTTCTATACAGTTCTGTAAAAGAACCTGTGAAGGAACATCAGCGGGACCACTGTTGACCCAGGCCTTCTAACATGCAGTACTGCTCAACCCTGCATTCCTGGCTGCCCACCAGCAGTGTCTCATTTGAACCTAGGATATTACTATGTGTATAAAATTCTACACTTGTTACTAAACAAGCTATGTTTTTTCTAGAAGTGTGCCCACTTGATATAAAGAAGAACTGCTGGCATGAAAAACATAACCCAAATAAAAGCAAACAAACATTTTTTTTGAGAAATGAGTAAAAACATTTACAAGTCAATGAGAAAAGGGAGTGCAGTATACAAATATGAGAACAAATAAAGAATTAAATACTCAGGTGTAAGTTTAGCAAGAAATGTGAACATGTACTCTGAAAACGACAAAATATAAGATGTTAAAAGAGCTAATTAAAATGGAACAATATCCCATATTCATTGATCAGAAGACGTTGTTGGCCGGCGCCGTGGCTCAATAGGCTAATCCTCCACCTAGCGGCGCTGGCACACCGGGTTCTAGTCCTGGTCAAGGCGCCGGATTCTGTCCCGGTTGCCCCTCTTCCAGGCCAGCTCTCTGCTGTGGCCAGGGAGTGCAGTGGAGGATGGCCCAAGTGCTTGGACCCTGCACCCCATGGGAGACCAGGATAAGCGCCTGGCTCCTGCTTTCGGATCAACACGGTGCGCCGGCTGCGGTGGCCACTGGAGGGTGAACCAACAGCAAAGGAAGACCTTTCTCTCTGTCTCTCTCTCTCACTGTCCACTCTGGCTGTAAAAAAAAAAAAAAAGAAGAAGAAGAAGACGACATTGTTGACATGGCGGTACATCCTCAAAATTCACCCAACACAATCCCTTTCTGAATCCTAGGTGGATTTTTTCTTTTTTTTACAGAAATTGAAAAGCTGATTCCAAAATTCATATGAAAACTCAGATGACCCAGAATAACCCAAAAAATCTTGAAAAAGAAGACCAAAGTTGGAAAAATCAACAGAGCTGCAACGTCAGAATAGTATGGTGCTGGCAGTAAGATAAACATAAATCAATGGAATAGAATTAAGAGACCAGAAATAAACTCTCACCAGAAAGAGTTGATTTTCTACAAGTGTGCCAAGATAAATAGAAAAAGAATAATCTTTTCTGTCGCTCCCCCTCTTCGTGGAGGAACGACACAGGACCCTGCGCTGTTCTTTCGTCTGCTCGGCCCTCCCCGGGTTTGCTGCTGGTTCTTCCCGGGTTGGCTGCCGTCCCTCCACCTCCGTGGAAGGGCGGTTCCCCCTGCCACATTCCCCACTTCCGCGGGGGAGCGGCACACCGCCGGCCGGCTCTCTCGGGGGCTGCACAGGTGTTCCCCTTAGATGTTCCTGGTGCATGCCGTCTCTCTCCTCCTTTATAGTCCTCCTCCGCCAATCCTAACTCGGCTGCCCACACGCCGAGTACGCTGCTCTCCTCCAATCAGGAGCAGGATCAGCTCCTGGAGGTCATCACTCAAGTTGGCAAGAGGCAGCTGCGTAGAAGCTGTTTTCTCCTCTCCCAGCACCATATTGTGGGAGAGCAGATGCATAGAATAAGTCTTAATTCCAGTAACTCAGTCCAGTCCGGGTTGCTCCCCACACTTTTCAACAAATGGTACTGGAATAACTTGATATCCACATGCAAAAGAATGAAGTTGGACCTCTTCCTCTCACACTGTACATAATAATTAACCTTTAAATGGCTCATAGACCTGGATATAAGAGCTAAAACTATACAGCTTTTAGGAAAAACAGAAATAACTCTTCATGACCTTTGAACAGTCTATACCTTCTTATATGCAACATCAAAAGCACAGTGATTTTTTAAAAAGTAGATGGAAAATGTTTTTGCCATAATATGTAGAAAGTGTATATTATGAAAGAAGCTACGCATGGGTTTCAGAAATTTTGTTTGCACTGAAACAAATGCATGCTTTTAGTTCCATTTTCTCCAAGACTTCCTGAAAAAGCCTCATATTTGCAAATCATATATCTGATGAGAAACTTCCAGAATATATGAAGAACTCTTACACAACGCATTCAGCAATAAAGTAAGGTCAAAGGATTTGGGTAAACATTTCTGCAAGTAAGATATATAAATGTCCAATAAACACATAAAAAGATGCTTGACATCATTAGCTATCAAAGAAATACAATTCAAACCCACAGTGAGATACCACTTTAAACCCACCTGTGTGGCTAAATTTAGAAAAACAGCAGATGCTGCAAAGGATGTGGAGGAGCTGGCCCTCTCGTATACTGCTGGTGGGACTGTACAATGGTGCAGTTGCTTGGTGGAAAGCAGCATTTCTTCAAATTTTAAACATAGGGTTACCGCGTGATCCAGGAATTTCACTCCCAGATAACTACCCAAAAGAAATGAAAGCTCATTAAAATATGTGTATGTGAATATTCTTAGAAGAATAATTCATGCTCCAAAGGCAAAAGCCACCCAAATACCCATCAACCAAAGAGTGGATAAGCAGAGTGTAAGGTAGCCATACAGTACATAATATCAGTGATACAGAGGAGGGAGGTACTAATGTGAAGCTGGATAGTACTGTTCCAAATAAAAGAAGCCAGTCACATCTCTCTCTATGTTATACTTTTCCATTTATGTGGAGTATCCATTCTGTTGTTTACATTGCATTATAATTCCATTATGCAAATCCAGAGGTAAGAATGTCAGTAGATGCCAGGGCTGGGGGAGGGGAAAATGAGGAGTGACATCTAATGGGCACGAGGTCTCTTTTGAAGTAATGAAAATATCTTTAAAATGAGACTGTGGCAATAGTTGTACAACTCACTGAATATACAAACTGTACACTTGAAGTGGAAGACTTTGATGGTATGTGAATTACATCTTAATAAAGTTCTTACAAAGGAAAAGAAAAAACGCCCTCTCTGACCAATAGTTCTACTTTTAGGAGTTTATCCCAAAGAAATAGGTTCATTCATTCCTCCAATATTTATTGAATGACACTGTTCTAGTGGGCATCTTTTGAACTACTGGGTATATAACAATGAATAAAATAAGTAATCAGATATTAGGGTTTGAAGTTTTTTTTTTAAGATTTATTTATTATTTGAAAGCATTACAGTGAAGGAGAGGCTGAGCAGAGAGAGATCGAGATCTTCCATCCACTGGTTCATTCCCCGAATGGCTGCAACAGCCAGGGCGGCTGAGCCAGGCCAAAGCCAGGAGACAGGGGTTTCATCCAGGTCTCCCATGTGGGTGCAGGGGCACAGGGACTTGGGCCATTTTTCCACTGCTTTCCCAGGTGCATTATCAGGGATCTGGATTGGAAGTGGAGCAGCTGAGACTCGAACTGGCGCCCATATGGGATGTCAGCACTGCAGGTGGAGGCTTTATCCACTAAGGCACAGTGCTGGCCCCAAGTGTGAAGATTTTTAAAGTGATATTCATAATGTGACTTTGGTAATATTGAAACACTAGAAACACCTGAGTGACCTGGTGGCAGCCAAATTCTGGCATGTAGAGGAATGTTGTAATCGCCATTTAAAACGTAAGTTTTCACAGAGCAGTCAGTGATGTGAGCAAACTGTGCTGTAACACAGTGTATAAAGTGCTGCCTGTGAAGCAGCACCCACTCATGTGAACGTAATGGTGTTGGGTTTGACTCCAGAGCCCACCTTCTGTTAATGTTCTCCTGGCTTCGAAATTTGCAGTAAGGTACATTATCGTTATAATCCTAAAAACTATCAGCATCTATCCCCTTGAGTTTCCATGAACATTAAGCCAAAGCACTGGACTGTTGCAGGCCTTTGAAATGCATGGTGTAGGTTTGTTTCCTTTGAAATTAAGAGAACCAAGCCATAGGGAAAATCCAGTTTGCTGCAGAGTAAAACATTTTTGTGTGTGTCAGCATGGGGATGGAATTGTCTGATTTCAAAGAAAATAGGAAAACTAACAGAAAAAGTATCTGCTCTTATTAGGATCTATTTTTCTTTCTTTGTGACATTATTTTTGTGTTCAGTTGGTTATGTCTTGCTTCTTTCAGTGTCAGTCAGGGGTTATCTCTCGCGAGTGTTTATTGTAACCAGGCATTCTCATGCACAATCGCCTTTTGTCCTTTTATCAGGCTCTTGCCAGTTCTGGCACCGTAGGTCACACAGCTGGGTCATGCCAGATTCAGGACTACAGTACAGGTACTGTGGTCTTCAGGGCTCCTGATCTCGGCCACTGCTCCATGCTGTTGTGAACCTGTGAGAACTGCAGAAGGAGCTGTCAGTCATTCTGGGATCAAGCCCACACTCAGACAGCATGAAGCAGTGTATGACCCTGTCCAGTGGGCATAGTATGGAGAAATAGGGAAGAATAAGATAAAGTACTGATTGTTGGAAGAAGATAGTAAATATCAAAGATTTTAAGGGAATATTGAAGATTATAAACTGCACTTGCTAATTCCAAGAATACATTGGTATATACCATTATTTGCTGCTTTTACTTTATATAAACACTTTTCATTTGCCTTTTAACCAAAAAATTTAAAATTTAAAATGTTGTCATCAAAAGGTAAATAAGCAGTTGGTATGTATATGATTAGTTTTTAGATTTGTGTTTCTTGAAGTTGTGTGTGTGTTTTCTGCATTATTTGCAAACTGAGATTTATCCAGCGTGTCACCATGGGGTAATCTCCCAATACAAGCTGTGTAACTATTTAATCTTTGGTCATTGCAGGCAACATGGCTGTATGGTATACAGATAGCAAGTTTACTCTTGGTCTGCATTCTCCAGTTTTTTAATTCCATGATTCTTGGATCATTGCTTATCAGTTTTAACCTTTCGGTGTTAATTGCAAGAAAACTTCAGGTAGGACATTCTTTTTGTCCTTAGTATTACTAAAAGTAGACTTCTTTTTTTAAATTGTATGGTTCATTGGACCTTATTTTTATGCAACATACAAAGGAGAATTTATGACCAAATTCCCACTAAAAACACAAGTAGCATCATTTGATTTGTTCTTTTTTTGTTTTTTTCAAGTGCATGTTATAACATTCCTGTTTGATGCTTTCTGAAGTCACAGGTCATCCTACTGTTTTGACATTTATTATTTCTTTATTTTGATGGCTGACATTTATTAAGCAATTGCTATTGATTATAAAATTGTGCTGATAGGTTTTGTTGATGGACATGCAACTACATTTTTATGGGGTACAACATAATGTTTTGGTTCATGAATACATAGTATAATGACCAAATCAGGGTAATTAGTATATCCATCAATATTTGTATTCATCATTTCTCTGAAATGAGAACATTAAAATGCTCTCTTTTACCTGTTTTAAAATATAAAATGCAGTATTGCTGACTGTAGTCACTCCACTGTGCAATAAAAGACCAGATCTTATTCCTCTTGTGACTACCTTTGTACGCCTGTTGACCAGCCTCTCCCCTCCCCACCCTGTGGTAGCCCCCATTCTACTCTCAACTTCTTTGTGATCTAATTATTTTTACCTTTCACATATGAGTGAGATCATGCAATACTTTTCTGCCTGGCTTATTTTAGTTAAGATAGTCTCCTGGTCCATCCATGTTGTCACAAATTACAGGATTTCATCCACTGTTGGCCAGATAGTATTCCATTATGTATATATGGCACATTCTCTGGATCTCGTAGGACTATGTTGAATAAAAGTAAATGTGAGTATCCTTGTCGTATTCCATATCTTAGAGGAAGAACTTCCAACGTTTCCCCATTCAATATGATAATTAGCTGAGGGTTTGCCATATGCAACCTTTATCATGTTGAGGTATGTTCCTATTATGCCTAATTTATAGAGAGTTTTTATCGTGAAAGTTTTTATCATCCATTGATGGACATTTAGGTTGGTTCCATATCTTGGCTGTTTTGACCAGAGCTGCAGTAAACATGGGGATGCAGTTCTCTTTTCTATAGACTGATTTCCTGTCCTGTGGCTGTATGCCCAGTTGTGAGCTTACTAATTCTTCATTCCATTTTCTTGAGGAGCCTCCATACTGTTTTCCCCAGTAGCTGTCCTAATGGGCATTCCTGCCAACAGTTCCTGAGAGTTCCCCTTTCTCTACGTCACTGCCTGTGTGTGGAATTTTTTGCTTTTTAATAACAGCCATTATCCCTGGGGTTAGGTGATGTCTCCTTGTGCATTCACTTTGCATTTCTCTGATGATTAGTGCTATTGAGCACTTTTTAATCCATCTATTAGCCATTGGTATGTGTTTTTTTTTTCTTTTTATTTTTTATTTATCTTTACCTAGAAACCTTTTATTTAAGATAAACTTCATGCATTTCATATATACAAATTTAGGAACAGTGATTCTTCCCACCCTAACCTTCCCACCTGCACTCCCACCCTTCTTCCTCCTCTCTCTCCTCTTCCCATTCTTATTTTTTACTAAGATCTATTTTCAATTAACTTTCATTTTTATGTCTTTTTAAATGTATTTTTAATATATTTTGAAAGACAGAGACAGAGATCTTTCATCTGCAGATTTATTTCCCATGTGTGTGCAATAGCCAGGGCTGGGCCAGACTTAAACCAGGAGCCTGGAACTCATTCCAAGTCTCCCACCTGAGTAGCAGGGACTAAAGTACTTGAGCAATGGTGCACATTGGCAGGAAGCTAGCATCAGAAGTGGAGTCAGGATTCAAACCCTGGTATTCCTGGATGGGTTGCAGGAGTCCCAAGCAGCATTTGTTTTGTTTTGTTTTTTGTTTTTAAGATTTATTTATTGTAAAGGCAGAGTTACAGAGAGGCAAAGTTAGAGAGAGATGTCTTCCATCCTGTGGTTTACTCTACAAATGGCTGCAACAGCTGAGGTGAGCTGATCCAAAGCCAGGAGCCAGGAACTTCTTCTGGGTCTCCCAAGTGGGTACAGGGGCCCAAGGACTTGGGCCATCTTCTACTGCTTTCCTAGGCCATAGAGAGAGCTGGATCAGAAGTGGAGCAGCCAGGACTCGAACCGGCACCCATATGGGATGCTGGCACTGCTGGCGGTAGCTTTACCCGCTATGCCACAGCGCCAGCCCCCAAGTAGCATCTTAACTGCTCTGCCAACTGCCTACCCTTATGTGTCTTATTTTGAGAAAAATCTGTTCTGGTCTTTAGTCTATTTTTTAATTGAATTATTTGAGTTTTTGGCCATCGAGTTGCTTGAGTTCCTCACCAACTCTGGAGAGATTGTCTCTTCACTGTTTTGCTCTGCAAAAGCTCTTTAGTTTGTTTTAATCCTATTTGTCTATTTGTGTGTTTTATTGCCTGTGATTTGAGATTTTATCTTTAAAAAAAGCTTTTCCCTGACCAGTACCTTGTAGCATTTACCCTAGGGTTTCTTCTAGTAGTTTCTGGTGGGTTAACCCACTGAGTTTCTGTGTAAGAGAGCATGTTGTCTGCAAACAAGGAGTTTGACTTCCTCCCTTCCAGTTTGGATGCGTTTTACCTCTTTCCGTTGACTAAGTGCTTTAGCTGCATCTCCTAGACTGTGTTGAATAAAAATGGTCAATGTGGGCATCCTTGTCTTATTCCTTATCTTAGAGGAAGAACTTTCAACTTTTCCCCATTCGGTATGATAATTAGCTGAGGGTTTGCCATATGCATTCTTTATTGTGTTGAGGTATGTTCTTATATTCCTAACTTGTAGAGAGTTTTTCTTGAAAGGATGTTGAATTTTATCAACTGCCTTTTCTGTATCTATGAGCTTATAATTTTTGTCTTTGATTCTGTTTCTGCGATGTATTATATTTATTGACTGGCATATGTTGAGCTATCTTTGCATCTCTAGGATGAATCCCACTTGATCAAAGTGAATGGTCTTTTTAATTTGCCATGTAACATGATTTGCAAATATTGCGTTGAGGATTTTTACATCTGTATTCCTTTTTTGTGTTCTTTCTCCAGTCTTGGCATCAGGGTGATGCTGACCTTGTAGAGTGAGTTTGGAAGAATTCTTTCCTCTTCAGTTTCTGGAGTAGTTTAAGAGTTGGTGTTAGTTCTTAAATGCTTGGTAGAAGGCAGCAGTGAAGCCATCTGGTCCAGGATGTTCTTTGAAGAGAGACTTTACTACCAATTCAGGCATGCTGCTTATTATATGTCTATCCAGGTTTTCTGTTTCTGAATTATGCAATTTTGGTAGGTTGTGTGTGTCCAGAAATTTATCTATTTCCCTAAATTTTTCAATGAATTGGTATACAGTTGTTCATAGTAGTCTTTTATGATGCTTTATATGTTCATGGTGCCAGTTATTATGTCTCCACTTTCATCTCTGATTATATTTCTTTTTTTTCTTAGTCTATCTAAAGATTTGTTGATTTTTTTTTTCTATTCAAAAACCAGCTCTTTGTTTTATTGACCTTTTGGGTTTGTTTTTTAAATCTTTTATTTGTTTCTACTCAGATATTTATTATTTCTTTCTATCTAACTTGGGGATTGTTTTTTTCTCTAGTTTCTTGAGATGCATCATTAGGTTGTTTGAGATCTTTCTCCTTTTCTGAAGTAGGTATTTATTGCTTCTCTCTTAGAACTGCTTTCATTTTCATTTGTCTTGATATTTTTTAATTTCTCCTTTAATTTCTTTATTGACCTATTGGTTCTTCAGGAGCTTGTTGTTTAATTTCCATATATTTATACAATTTCCAAAATTCTTCCTGTCGTTGATTTCTGGTTTTATTCCACTGTGGTCAGAAAAGATACTTGACATGAGGGTTTTTTTTTACTTTCATTGATGACTTTTGTGGCCTAACCTGTGATATATCTTAGAGAATGTTCCAAGTGTAGTTGAAAAGAAAGTATATTCTTCAGCTATTGGATGAAATGTTCTTTGAATGTCTCTGAGGTCCATTTGCTCTAGAATGCAGTTAAAATCCAGTGTTTCTTTGTTGGTTTTCTGTCTGGAGGAGAGGAGTTCATATCTCCTACTGTCACTATACTGCAGTGTCTCTCCTTTTAGATCTATTCATGTTCACTTTATGTATTTAGGTGTTCTGATTTGCATGCACACATTATATTTATAATTGATCTTGTTGTATCTCTTTAGAAGGGTGTAAGAACTTTATTTTTGTCTTTTTATAATGTTTGACTTTAAGTCTATTTTATCAGACATAAATATAGCTACTCCTGCTCTTTTTTGTCTCTATTGGTATGGGATTTCTTTTTCTGTCCACTCTCAGTCTGTGTATGTCCTTGTAAGTGAAGTGATTATCTCATAGGTAAGCATATACTTGGGTCTTATTTTTTCATCTGTTCAGCTACTCTGTGTCTTTTAATTGGAGAATTTAATCCATTCACATGCAAAGTAATTACTGATAGGCAAAGTCATAGTGTTGTGGAGTTGACCCCTGGCTAGGCTTGGTTCTGGTTCTTGTCTCTGCACAGGATTTCAGGTAGGAGACAAAGTTGTACAGGAAAGCAAGAGTTTTGTTAAGCAAAGGAATATTACATGCTCAGTATGTTAGTGTGGACAAGCAAGAGCGACAAAGAGAGTAAGTGAACAAAAAACACCAAGAAAAAAAAAAAAAGGTTTGGGCCATCCTTTTTTACTGTCAGTAGGCATAGAGGGTAGTGTCTAGGGTGGGACTTAATTGACTATTCAGAAGGGCAGAGTTTGGGATGGGGTATGAATTCTGCCGATTTCCGTGCCCTTTTTGGAGATCTTGGACGTGTCATGGTGTCAGGTGCATGATGGGAGTGGGAGAGCTGGCCGTGGTAATTTTATTTTGATGACCTAAATGTCATCATGGAGACATAACCTGAAGCCATATTGAGTATTTCCAGATGGCACTAGTTCTAAGTTTGCAGCATTATCGAACTTGCAGTTTCTGCTGCATGGCAATGGGGGGCTTGGTACAGTGTAGGCAGTGCACAGAAATGGAGGTTTGGGTGGTGCAGACTCGTCGTGGGTAGCTGGGCTGGCTGCAGCCGACACACCTGCTAGCCAGGGCTTCTGCCTAGGCTGTTTGGAACTATCACATTGCAGACTGTGCGCCACACAGATAGGCTGGGGCGATTGAACCTCAGTTCCTCTTCTCTTAGCTGCTCACCTGCCCACATCATTAGTATTCCCATTTTTTTGTTTTGTTTTCTAGTTGTTTTGCAGATCCTCTGCTGCTTTTTTTTTTTTCTTCTGTCTTCCTTTGTGGTTAAGTGATTTTCTCTGGCAGTCTGCTTTGATTCCTTGCTTTTTATTTTTAGTGTATCTATTTGAGGTTTTTGCTTTGTGGTTACCATGAGGTTTACCTTGTTTTAGTTATAATGAATTATTTTAAAGCTGATAATGTTTATCACAGAGAAAGAAGAAAAACATTCTGCACTTTAACTCCAGTCTCCTCTGCATTTTGAACTTTCGATGTCACAGTTTACACCTTTTTATATTGTTTATCACTTAAGAAGTTATTGTAGCTGTTACTATTTTTGTCTTTTAACCTTCTAACTTAAGATATAAGTAGTTTATACCCTCCACGATTACAGTATTAGAGTATTCTGTTTTTTTCTGGATACTTGTTTACTTATAGGTTTTAAACCTTCCCAGGTTTTTGTATTACACACACGACTTCTCCTCCAGTGCCCAGAACTCCCTTTAGCATTTCTCTTAAGACAGGACACTGGTGGTAATGAATTCCCTCAGCCTTTGTTTGGGATGAAATTCATTATTTCTTAAAGAGTTGGAACCTTTATTTAATTCAATTATTAGGCAAAGCTGCCTGGTCAGATGTCATTGATTTAAAGTTGAAGTAAAGGGAACTGTGCTTTTCTGTGTGTGAACTCAAGATTGAGCAGAGCCTGCTGCCTGCAGGAGTGTGTGCGCAGCTCCAGCTGTGCACCTGCTGTTCTTGGATGCAGTGCCACTGTTCTTCCCCAGCCTTCCATACTGTTACTGAACATTCCCTCTGTTTTGAGTTAACGTCTTAAAACCTTCAGAAATAATTGCACATTTCCTAAGGTATTGTAAAGCCCTGTGAAAATACTGAACTGATCTTTTGGTTTTACTATATAATTACATTTCTTAAATTTACATGAGATTTGAGAGTTTGTTTCTCCTTAACATTGTCACAAAGCCCATTTTCTTTTGCACATGCTGTAAGTATTTCTGTCTTAAGCCATTGTGTTTTTTTCTTCGAGAAGAAATCCCTTTTTTAAAAGATTTATTTGTTTATTTATTCATTCATTCATTTGCCTGGTTTATGGTTTGAAAGACAAAGGGACAGAGAGACAGAGAAAGAATTTTATGCTGCTGGGCTGTTCTCTCTCTCTCTTTCTCTCTCTCTCTCTCTCTCTCTGTGTGTCAGACACACACACAGCACCTGCCCTTTATTAGTCTTTTGAGAGAGCAGTGCTGTGGACACACTGTAACAAAGATATTTTTGAAAACCAGGCTTTTAGTCGTCTATTAAGAACAACAGTTCTTATTCATCCTTTTAACCTTAGTTATAAATAAATACCTCTCAAACTTGGATGCTTTTGATGTTATATTGAGTAGGTATAGAAAGGGCACAGTTTACTTTTTGTGCTGATAGATCTTTTATTTGAATTATAGCTATGTCTGTGATCTGTGATGTAGTGGATAAACGCTATACTGATCTGCTCAGTTCGCACACCTCATACCTTCCAAGCGGTAGACCCCAATACCTGGTCACGAAGGTCTTTTTAGAAGCGCTGTGGCACAGTGTGTTAAGCTGCTGCTTGTGGCACCAGCATCCCATATGGGCGCCAGTTTGTGTCCTGGCTGCTCCACTTCTGATCCAGCTCCCTGCTAATGTGCCTGGGAAAGCAGTGGAGGATGGCTCAAGTGTTTGGGCCCCTGCACCCATGTGGGAGACCTGTAGGAAGCTCCAGGCTCCTGACTTTGGCCCAGCTCAGACATTTGCAACCATCTGGGGAGTAAACTATCGGATGGAGGATTTCTCTTTCTCACTCCCTCTCTCTTTCTGCCTCTGCCTCTCTGTAACTCTGCTTTTCTAATAAATAAATGAATCTTTAAAAAATAAATATAAAAGAAAAAGAGTAGGACACATTTCCTCATCTTATTGAGCTCAACATTAAGGGATTCATTTAATCCTGGAGAATTACTAATATTAAGACTAACGAATAGAAGGTTATGTTTTCCATATACGTATTTCCTGTATATTGTGTGATCCAGTGCTTAAAATCCTCAGGCAATTTCATTTTGTTTATGAAGTTATACAAAAAATTTAAGAATTAAAACAGCTCTTTTAATTTCTAGAAAAACCTGAAAACTGGAAGCTTCCTTAATAGGATTGGGAAACTTTTGTTACATTTATTTATAGTTTTATGCTTAACACTTTTTCTCAACAACATTATTAAGGTAAGTTAACAAATCGGCATTTTAATATATTAATTTTAAAATTTTTAATATGTTTTTAAACTTACTTAGAGCCTTGGAGATAGGTTTTGAAACTTTAAATTTTAAAGGAATTTTTGCTTTATACAGCACATAGCATTACTTAACAGTTACCAGTTTTGCTGAACAGGCTCAGTTTTAACTTTGTGTTGATAAAAAGGGTTAATCTGTTCATTTCATTCACTGATTTCTGTTGATTCTTCTTTAGTATGTTCTGCCTTGAACTCACCTTTTAAGTTCAACTTTTTAAGAGCTCAACTTTAGAAGCATCAAGTAAAGATATCACTAAATTTTGAATATTTTACTTCTAGAAATAGCTTTCCCGCTATGGTGCTAAAAAAGCAGATGGCATGGTTCTTGGGCTCAGTTGATGAGTAACTGGCCTTCCCATCTGATTTCTGCTGTGGAAAGCACCATGGTCATTCTCGGGAGTTCTTCAACATTTAACTGACCGAAGAGTGGTGCCCGTCCAGCAGAGTAACACTTGTGGTCACAGCTTATATATCCCATAGCTCTGCTGGAAGTGCCCTGCTGGAGAGTTTAGTTTGAACATGCTTTCTGATGTTTTCACTGGCTTTTTTTTTTCTTTTAAATAATAGACCTTCCTTAGGGTATATAGGTCTTGAACTGTGGAGTCCCATTTGTGTGTGTGTGTGTTTTTTGTTTTTTTTTTTGTTTTGTTTTGTTTTGTTTTGTTTTTGACAGGCAAAGTGGACAGTGAGAGAGAGAGACAGAGAGAAAGGTCTTCCTTTTGCCATTGGTTCACCCTCCAATGGCCGCCGCGGCCAGCGCACTGCGCTGATCCGAAGCTGGGAGCCAGGTGCTTCTCCTGGTCTCCCATGGGGTGCAGGGCCCAAGCACTTGGGCCATCCTCCACTGCACTCCCGGGCCACAGCAGAGAGCTGGCCTGGAAGAGGGGCAACCGGGACAGAATCCAGTGCCCCGACCGGGACTAGAACCCAGTGTGCCGGCGCCGCTAGGTGGAGGATTAGCCTATTGAGCCGCAGCGCCGGCCCCCATTTATTTTTATGCTGGAGCAAAACTACAACAAATTTTTCAGATGATTTTGCCCCTTCTGGAAGACTGGGGTCAGGATGGCAGTCATCGGCAAAGCAGACTCCTTCTCCCTAAGAGAGTGTCGGTCCCTGTTCTGATCATAGCCGTGGAAGCTGGGAAGACCCCTCCCTCAGCCAGCCACGCCTGCATTCTTACACTCTGTTCCCCTCAGTACTGACCTGAGACTAAGAGAGTGTCGGTCCCTGTTCTGATCATAGCCATCAAAGATGGGAAGACCCCTCCCTCAGCCAGCCACACCTGCATCCTTGCACTCCGTTCCCCTCTGTACAAACCTGTGCAGGGCCTCCTTCTGCCCACCTGACATTGTATTTCAGTGATCTGTTCTTGGGTTAAACCAGTGGAAGGCTGCTGTGTGGACCACCTATTTCTGACTCCACAAACAACATCTGTTGGATTTCATTTGATGTTTTGCCGGTGACCTGCCATGAGAGGAATTAGAAAAAATGAAATGCCTTACTGTTTTTACTGTAGCCACAGGAAACATTTCTTGAGTCCCAGTTCTAGAACTGAGGATATCCTCAGAGCCACTGGTTTGTTTGACTCTTACAACCCTATGAGTAACATAAATTCTTTTGTTTCCCTCTTTGCATTTGCTTGTGGAATGCATAAGAACAGATTTGTGGCCCATCTTTAATAAGCATATTTTGTGTATTAGCCTCAGTTCTGGCTTCATCTTTTTTTTTTTTTTTTGTCTTCATTTTCTTCCAATGTAATTTCTTTCCATGGCTGACCTAATGGATTGCTATAAGCTCTACATTTAAAATTGTATTAATTAAAATTATAATCACTACCGAGCACTGGCATTTGTTCACCTCTTAGAGGGCTACTGCTGCTGTCTTGAACTGTCTTTGAGTGAAACAGCCACCGGTTTTATCTGTAGACCCAAATCTCCAAAGCCAAACAAGGCTGAGGGGGCTCCATTCCCATTCCCATTTCAGGTCAGAGTAGTGTAGGTTTTCTCTCTGTCCCAGAAGCCAAAAAGGCTCATCTTTTACCTGTTTTGCATATTGAATAAATGCAGAAGAGCTTGAATAGAGGGTTGTGCTTTTAGAACGGGGATGAAGGAAGAGGGGATTTGAAAGTCCCTGCTTTAGAATTCTTCAGTCCTGAGCACTGCTGTGCACTTGTTCCCTGTACCCACACCCCTGAAACTGGACACTGAACGTACGTACTCAATGGGAAATTACCAGGAAACTGTGCCGAAGGCACTAATGGCTTTTTTTTTTCTCTCCCTTCTATAGAAAATCCTTAATCTGAGGTCAGATGAACATATATTTAAATTTCTGAAGGCAAAATTTGGGTTTGGAGCAACAAGGTATGACTGAATTGAACATCTGCTTGCTGTTGGATATTAAATCAGCAGGGATTTTAAAGCTTAAGTCGTCATTGTGCCTTCAACTATTAGTTGAAGACTCGTTTTGGGGGAAAATACAGTGTAGCTTCCACGCCTTGTGTGAATTTACGATTTTGCCTTCCCTGTGTTCCTAGGGATTTCGATGCAAATCTGTATCTGTGTGAAGAAGCCTTTGGCCTCCTGCCTTTGAATACATTCGAAAGGCTTTCCGATACTCTGCTTTTTTATGCCTACATATTTGTTCTGTCCATCACGGTGATTGCAGCATTGATTGTTGCCTTTCATAATCTCAGGTATGGCATATTTCAGAAATTTAACACCCACTTTAATGAACTTTTCATATGATGGAGATTTTTTTTGAAGCTGAAAAGCAAAATATCAAACACTGAGCGGAGAAGTGTTGTTTATCTGAGAGGGAAGACTCTGCTCTCAGTAGCTAAGAGACAGCCAAGAGCAGTGACCACCACACACACTTGTCTGGCTTAAGCATTGGCTTGTACTCTTGGCAACAATGTGATCTTTGAGCCAGTTGTGTTACCTTTTGGGATTTCCTTTTCCTTCTCTGTAGATTGAGAATCCTAAAAGTATTTATTCTAGCCTCTTCTGAGAAGTAAAAATAAATTGACCAACATAACATACTCACAAAAGGGTCTCATGCCTGGGATATTTTACAGATGTTAGCTGTCCTTAGCTAGTGTTGCTGTTGACCCTTGAGCTTCTATTTTGTTTCCATTAGGCCTTTCCTGTGGTTTTCTACCTTCCTCTAGCTGCCTTTTTTATATCTCATGATCAAGAGTTAATTAGTGTTCATTTGTTTTCTTGCATTTTGTTTCAGGGTCATAACATTGGAATGGACCATAAATATTACTATCTAATAAAAGTTTTAATTAATAACTCCCAATTTGTAAACCACATGTCTGCCAGTCTAGTTAAAAAAAAAAAAAATCAGAATAGAAAGGCTTTCTTAAAACTCGTAGAATGCCTACCCATCAAGCTGATGGGGTGTTTTGCATTTACTATCCATGTTAAATTGAAAGAAAATTAAGTGTAAGAAGTTGAAGCTACCATCATTTGTGAAAACTTAATGAAGCTCACAAGGAACCCCTTCTGTATCGGTTGCTTGCCAGTTAAGGTGCTGGTGAACCATGATTCACAGCCACGAGAGAGCTGTCGCTAAAATGAGTCCCAATCACTTGAGGTGTTTTATGATTATGAAGAATGAAGCAACACTGAACCATGAAAATATTTCACTGACTATAAACTATTTTAGTATCTTTCGGCAGTGTTCTTTTATACCTAAGCCAAGATAAAACTTAGGCCTGTGAAAATGGATGGAAATTACTCTAGACAGCATAATTTACTGGTGTTCCAGACGCCCCAGGTGTCGACAGCGCTCCGGAGTGCCTGGGAAGCAGGAAGCTCAGTTGGCCCGCGGTGTCTGTGTGAAGTCTCTGCCCTGCTCAGGGTGGTGAATCAGCCATCCCTGGAAGCTGACTTGTGTAGAATTAGAGGTAAAGATTTCAGAGCAGCTTCCTCACCAGGTAGGGGTATTAGGACTTCTTAGAGGAAATACACTACATTAAAGAACTGTAGTATCAAACTGTGAATTAAGTTTTAAGTAATTTGAAGGACATTTTGTTAGTGCCAAATATTTAAAGTATCTCTGCCTGTCTAGTACTCAGAAGGATGATACTGTTAGGTGCATACAACAGCATTAGTGTGAAGGATGAACTAATAGGAGTAACATGATTCATATTTGTGGGATTAATAAAAACCTCCTGTCTTGGCTGGGGAGGAGGGAGCTTCTGCAGGATCCTGCCAGGTGTCAAGGGGAGGCAAGAGCATGTGTGTCTGTCTGGAGTGATCTTGTAGTGTCAGTATAGAAGCCAGTGTTCAGGTTGTGATAGTTAACAGATAAGTAAGGGTTACTGCCAACGGTGAGAATTGCCTTTAGAGTATCATTTTACTTTCTTTGTGAATCTACAGTGATTGAAAGGAGGGTTTCTGAGAAATAGAAGTTCTCCAGTTACCCAGAGAAGCATCACACATACCCAGTCCTGTTGAGTGTATGAGGGATGAATAGATCCTTAGGAAAACATTCTTTTTCTCTTAAACTTGCAGCCCTTACTGTTTTATTTTCCCCTCCACAACAAATGATGCAGCATCTGAGCTCGCTCATCGGTCTTGTCACTAACATGGAGCCAGCCAGCCAGCATGTGCTTCCCAATGTGCTACCTTAGAGTAGATCAGATCCCCATGAACTGCTCTTGCAGAAAAAGAAAAATGAACTTGACTCTAAGCAACTTTGCAATCCAATTACAAGTTTACAAGAAGGACATGGAAGTGGAGGAGTGTGTTACCACCACTGTAAGGAGACAGCTGAATCCAGAAGGGGAACTACGGGTCAGGTGTTTATGTTCCCTCAAACTGTTCACGTCTTCTAACTTGGAGGGAATTTAAAGAGCTCCATGAATGCCACATCGTGTGCGAGCTGTGGACCTGGAGTCCGAGAGGCCACCCAGAGATCCCATGTGCTGCCAGCAGGGAACACAGCGTGCACTGGTGTTGGGGTCATGGAAGAATTCATGTCAGTTTTATTGGCTGTAATAACTTTAATGTAGCTGTCTTTTAATAAAAGTCATCTGTGGAACATACAGTTTGTAGAGATTATTGGTAAGTTAAAAGTTTGTGGTTCTTTGTAAAAAATTTGCAAATACTGATAATAACTTGTAAAACATCTTTAAAGATCTCTTAGGTGTCACTGATTTCAAAAGGATCTTTCGGCTATTTCTTAATTTAAAGAACTGAAACACTTACATGTAATGAAAATCTGAATTTTTATTATGCTAGTTACTAGTATATTGTGACACAAAGCCTCATAAATTCACTATGAAGGCTGCTTAATTTCATCTTAAGTAAATAATACATTCTTCAATAAGGCATAAATTTTCTTATATCTTCTTTTTAAAAGAGATTTAGCTGAATTAAGATTATTTATACAGCCGGCGCCGTGGCTCACTAGGCTAATCCTCCACCTTGTGGCGCCGGCACCCCGGGTTCTAGTCCCGGTCGGGGTGCCGGATTCTGTCCCGGTTGCCCCTCTTCCAGTCCAGCTCTCTGCTGTGGCCCGGGAGTGCAGTGGAGGATGGCCCAAGTGCTTGGGCCCTGCACCCCATGGGAGACCAGGAGAAGCACCTGGCTCCTGCCATCGGATCAGCGCGGTGCGCCGGCCACGGCAGCCATTGGAGGGTGAACCAATGGCAAAAGGAAGACCTTTCTCTCTGTCTCTCTCTCTCACTGTCCACTCTGCCTGTCAAAAAAAAAAAAAAGATTATTTATACAGCTTTAATTTTATATGTTTGTATTTCAGTGATTCTACAAACCAGCAATCCATGGGTAAAACGGGAAAATGCACAGTGGACCTGAAACCAGAAACTGCATACAATTTAATCCATACCATTCTGTTTGGATTCTTGGCATTGAGTACAATGAGGTATTTTTGTCATATCCTTTTATTTGATTTACTTTTTAATTCCACCACTCTTTACTTGATATTAGTTAGCAGTAAAATTTGGAAACAATCATTTTCTTAAATATTATGGCCCCTATAAAATTGTCTTATACTATCTTCTCCAACTGAAAAATATTACCTGCAGTTAGTTTTTTTCCCCAGTTACAGATGTTCCTCTTTTTTTTTTTTTTTTAAGATTTTTATTTATTTATTCGAGAGGTAGAGTTACAGACAGTGAGAGAGACAGAGAGAAAGGTCTTCCGGTTCACTCCCCAAATGGCTGCCATGGCCAGAGCTGCCCCAGTCTGAAGCCAGGAGCTAGATGCTTCTTCCCAAGTGGGTGCAGAAGCCCGGGGACTTGGGCCATCTTTCACTGCTTTCCCAGGCCATAGCAGAGAGCTGGATTGGAAGAGGAGCAGCCGGGACTAGAACCGGTGCTCATTGGCATGCTATGGCGCTGGCCCCAGTTCCCCTATCTCTTACTTATGTGATAGATCCCAGTAGGCAGTGGAAGTAATAGTGAACCCTTTGATGAATGCTCTCTGTATGATGTTAAGTGAGGTTTCGTAAGGCTGGCTTTGCAGCGTTCCCGACACTGGGTTGATGCACTCTTGTCTCTGTCCTTGCAGAATGAAGTACCTCTGGACGTCACACATGTGTGTATTCGCCTCCTTTGGCTTGTGCAGCCCCGAGATATGGGAGTTACTTTTAAAGTCAGTCCATCTTTACAACCCAAAGAGGGTCAGTGCTATTCCTTTTTCTTCTAAATTAAAAAAAAAAATTTATTTATTTGAAAGGCAGAGTTAGAGTAAGAGATCTATCTTCTGCCTGCTGATTCACTCCCAAATGGGTGCAGTGGGTCAGGACTGAACCAGGCTGAAGCCAGGAGCCAGGAACTCTATCTAGGTCTCCCATGTGGATGCAGGGACCCAAGTACTTGGGACATGCTCCACTACTTTCCCACGCACTTTAGCAGGAGCTGGATTGGAATTGGAGCTGCTGGAACACAAACGTACTCATATGGGATGCCAGCATTGTAGGCAGTGACTTCACTGACTATTCACCAGCCCCTAATTTTTATGATTTTTAACATTTCTTGTACTAATTCTCTGGTTTTCCATAGTTAGTCATATATCAGTCTCAACAAAATGGATAGTAAAATTTGAAGCTAAAACTAGATAACTGATTCATTGAAATTTTATAAGGAATTATTTTTAAATAAGTTTTTAAAATAATTATTTTAAATAATTTAAATACTTAAATTATTTTATTTAAATTATTTTAAATATTTAAGTATTTAAATATTTACGATATTTTTAAATAAATATTTTTTAAATAACTTTAAAAATATTTTTATCTGGACCATAAATAAGATATGTTCCTTATACAGAATTTTAAAAGACAAGAAGGAAAATTAAAAATCACCCTTGGTCCATTTTTTTGGAATTACAACTTTCTATTATAATATGCTTTCCTAAAAATAATTGTTAATAAGTGCATGATAATGTTTAGTAGCTAAATGCAGTTTTGAGTTGTTCTGCCCTGTAGATTCACTAGGTGGCGATATGGTAGAAGCTACAAGTGTCTGTCAGTTGTTTTACACAGTGGAGACTCATGCTCCGCTAAATTGTATTTCTGTTGCTTAAAAAAGAAAGAGAGAGCCCTATGTTTATAAAGTGAAACCGTAAGCCAAAAGAGTTAAAAAATACTTGAAATCTAAATAATGTCTTTCTTACATATAGATATATATAATGCGATATTCAGTACCGATATTAATACTGCTGTATCTGTGCTATAAGGTAAGACCGCTTTTCCTCATTCTTGTCATTCATCTGTTTAGCAGAATAGCTGCTGTGATTCATGTATTTTGTGTATTATTTGGCAAAGAGAGTGGCTTGTGGAGTTTATGAACCTCTCTTTAGCTTCTTGTTGCAATTGACAGTGGAAAGAAAACTGATATGTTCCGCAAATAGTTTTTAAGTAAAAAGTCTATAACAGCAACGACTATTCAGTCATTCTAATTAGTTTTGGCTTTGACCTTTAATTTTCAGCTAATGAAAATTCTGAAAATACAGTGTTTTCATACCTACCTTGAAATAAATAAAGTAGGAAAATTATTGCCTCCATTACCCAATCTGTATAATCGTAAAGGAGATTTTAAAATGTGTCTTACTTTACTCTGTAGTTTATTAGATGTTATCTTTGTGAGAAAACTGCACACACATTAATACAGTCTAAGGTTAGGCCTTTTTGTCTGTTCTTCCACTTCCAGTGGGAAGTAACAGAGTCTTCGTATTCTCAGCTGACTGATTTCCAAAGCAGCATTAGCTGCTTCAGCTGAGACTGCTCCGTCAGGGACAGTGGTCACTGATCAAGTTGACTGATTTGTGACTTGTGTCATGTCTTTGAGATTTAGAGCCTGAGTTACCACCTGGGCAGGTAGCACAGATTGTTCTACCTGAGTGCTTGCTCTTTCTAAGAAAAAAAAATTTTTTAAGTTTGTTTTTTTTTTTTTTAATCTGATTTTAAACTTGACCTTGAGAAGGCCCTGGTTTGGGAGGGGTTAGCCTATGAGGGCTAACAGAGCAAGGGTCAGGGTCAGCTGTAGCTGCTCAGCTTTTGGTTTCATTTGGGCATATTTTCATGTAAGATTTTGTGAATGGAAGGTTTTAGGTTAAAAAGAAATGTTTGGTAATGATCACATTGTAGATTTTTTTTTTAAAGATTTATTTATTTATTTGAAAGTCAGTTACACAGAGAGAGGAGAGGCAGAGACAGAGAGGTCTTCCATCTGCTGGGTCACTCCCCAGATTGCTGCAACGGCCAGAGCTGTGCCAATCCGAAGCCAGGAGCCAGGAGCTTCCTCTGGGTCTCCCATGTGGGTGCAGGGGCCCAAGCACTTGGGCCATCTTCTACTGCTTTCCCAGGCCATAGCAGAGAGCTGAATTGGAAGTGGAGCAGCTGGGACTAGAACTGGCGTCCATATGGGGTGCTAGTGCTTCAGGCCAGGGCATTAACCAGCTGAGCCATAGCGCCGGCCCCACATTGTAGATATTTCAAAAAATCATGTTGTATCCAAACAGTTACTTGTATAGCGCTCCCTGGTAACTCTCAGAGGTGGGAAAACATGGAAATTGATCTCTACCTCCCTGCAGCTGGGAATTGTGTTGCTCTAGTGTCATTTCAAAACAAAACTTCTGAAATCATCTGGAAAGCAACTTAGCTGTCAAAGGGTTATGTTTAGGAGCAAGGCACCCCTACACATTGGTTTTAAGGGCTCAGACACCCTCACAGGAAAGACAACTCTTCCATGTGAACTGCAACAGCCTTTGTCATCGTCTGTAGCTCTGGAGGCCGAGTTCTTTCATGTCTCAGCTGTTTATTGAAACTGCCTTGATTTTCTTGAAAGCTGTCTATCTTAGGACTTAGGTCTCTTTCCTGGATGAGAGTGAGGAAGACGCTGACCAAGAAGCAGACTGTGTAGTGCAGTATGGCCCCTGACCAGCAGCATTGGCATCCCCTGAGGGCCAGTTAGAGCCACACATTTAGGGCCTGCTCCAGGCCTGCCGAATCAGAAGCTCCAAAAACAGTGCAGACGTTCGGGTTAGAACCAGGCCTCCCAGGGATGTTGATGCCCCGTCAGGGTTAAGGCCCCCACTGTAGTGTGGACAGGGCGACACAGCACTGCCCTGTGGACATTTGACAGGGCGCTGCCCGGTGTGTAGCAGGATGTTTGGCAGCATCCCCACCTTCTACCCGGTAGATGCCAATAATACTGCCTGGTGCCACAGCCACGAAGTCTCCAGACATTGCCAGCCATCCCCCAGGGTCTGGGGCGGGGTGCTGTTGGGGTGGGGTTGAGAGGCACAGAAGCCCTCCCCTCATTCATTTTGAGAACGACTGCTGTAGAGATGGACCAGGGATAGCACTCAGGCCCATCAGGTCTAGGAAGTCCTTGTAGATTTTCCCTTCGTTGGGGAGTTCGTGTTTTAAAGAAACCTCCAAAGGATGGGACCCTCATCTGCCTCAGCGTAGCGTCGGGCTTCAGGAGAGACTCGAGTGTTTGCAGTTTTCACTACATAAAACAGTGCAAATCTCCTCAAAACCTGTGAAATAGAAAATTTCAGAGAAAATAAGGATGTCATGGGTATTAAGGGTTACCCTGAAACCAAATCTGCTTTTTAGCTATTCCAGTTCTTACTGATTTATATGTAAGTAAAGTGAATTCATTTCAAAGCCTGATTTGAGTTTTACATAGCATTTGTGATGGGAGTTTCCAGATTTCTTGTTCATAATGCCAATTTTGCTGTATCTCTCTTTAGGGTAATCCTATTAAAAAGGAAAAGCATGTACTGGTCTCCTCTCTGGAGTCAAGAGTTTAATGAAATTATTATTCTGGCCTTAATTCTTTGGATTGCTAAAATCCCACATACACTGCTGATTGCTTGAAAACAGCATTTAGTTAATCTAGCACTTACTTTCACATCATTTAAAGAGTTTGCCACAGCACTGTTAATAGGTTTTAACATTGTCAAAATTAATGCCAGCAACTTTCAAACTGTAAAAGTATCTAATATTCATTGAATTCACAGATTTCAAATGTTTTATCCTACAAGAATTAGAGCATTTTATTATAAAGCTGGTATTCTATTGATTTTTCAAATTCATAGGGGAAATGGACTATTGAAACATTACAAAGCTATCAGCTAATCAGAAATCTTTATTTGATCTCTTCCAAAAACTAGAACCAGAAGGGCTGCCACCTGAGTCCATCCCCAGCAGTTCTCTGATTCACCTGCCTAGGAAACAAGATGTGAAGGAGCAGTAAAAATCAGCCAGACATGAGTGGACAGGCTAGGAAAGTTGTCAGGCCAAATCCCAGCCACAAACCAGTCATTGTTACTTTGGTTCTGCTTAGTGGTTCGTCAATTAAATGATTGGATTTTCTACACCAGTGAAGCATGGGTACATTCTCATTGGTCTTGTGTGCCAGTAGGTGGAATGAATTCCACAGTGAACCTGGGATGTAGATAGTTGAACAGTTCAACTCTCATTTGATAGACTTGTTTAAGAATTAACTGTTGGATTACACAGAGTTAAGTTACGTTGGCTGAGTAGTGGACTCAGAGTAATTTTCATATTGTATCTCCGTGGCCTTAAGGAAGTCAAAGTGAGCAGGAAGGAGCAGTGTTGTGAACACAGTGATCAGAGCAGCAGCTATCAGGGAGTCCTGCTCTCAGAACTTCTTCTCCTGTTGTTCCGCAGTCACATTTATGTATGCCAAACCGTTTGACCAGATGTCTAGTGCAAAAAGTGTGATTGTGACGTTGTGTATTGAAAGGGGGGCTGGGTTTAGAGTCAGGTCTAGTTCCTAGTGCTGTGACCTGGCCAAGTTACCTCACTGTCTGAGCCGGCCTCTATAACTTGTAAAATGAGAAGCCAGTCCCCATGGCGCTGCCTGAGGACAGAATGAGATCCTGTGTTCAGAAGCATTTTTGCAGCTATAAAAATGGTACTGTCTCCTGTGGGGTACTTTCTGCATTTAAGGGTAGATTGCACAGTTTTAGCTAATTACACACCGTGGGCTTTCCAGTGGCTGGTACTCTTGTCAAAGCAGAGTCATGTTCTACTAGATATTAACCCCCATGCAATAGGATTTTTATTAGAGTAAAATAAAGCTCATTTTTAAAAGTTGACAACACCTCTAGTCCTAATTAGCTTCAGCTCAAGATAATTTCAGGAACTTTACTCAGAATTCTAGCCCATTGTGCTAGGAGAGTTGACCACAGAGTGAAGTAGTTTTACATTGCAGTTGCCATGTTTATTTAGCTCACAAGTTAAATGCAGTTTCTCTCTTTTGTTTTCATTTACTCTTAGTGATAGTTGTGGGTATAGGGGTGGATTTTGTTTTTGTTTTGTTTTTAATTTCAGTTCTGGCCAGGAATGATGGATGAACTCTCCGAGTTGAGAGAATTCTATGACCCAGATACAGTGGAGCTGATGAACTGGATTAAGTAAGAGGATTTTTTTTTTAATCTTTAAAATTTTAAGTGCCTTTTAAGAGTCACTGTAGACCTTACTTGTTTTTCGGGGGTTTTTTGTTTTTGTTTTTTCCTGAATCTAACTGTGAAGAAATATTCATTTTTATTGAATTTTTCTTTAACAAACTGTATTTGGAAATAACATTTCTATTCAAAAATAATTCTTTCCAAGAACATCTCATGAAGAAAATACTCATTTAGAGATGCAAACAGGATCAGGGAATAGAATTTGGACAGAAATGGAAATAAAATGTTATTTAGCACCTGTGGTAAAGTTACTTACTCCCTCCCAATTTTATGTGTATTGTTTTCTTTTTAATGCCACTCACATTTTCTGTTAATGCTGACACTTGAAAGTCTTCTTTCCTTGTCAACTATTTTAAAATCACATTGGAAAGCACAGTTAACCAGAGACAGAAGAGCTGAGTGCAGATTTCACTTTAACTGATCATTGCCCAAGCCGAGGCCTAGAAAGTCTGAGATACAAAAACTGGAGCTTTCCCTTTGGTTAGTATCCTGTTGTTCTTATTTCTGCCTACACCCCCTTGCTGTGCCTCAGCATTCAGCATTGGAATGAGACTCACAAGTTCCAAAGCTTTGTTTGTGAAACCTGCCTCCCACCAGCAAAAATTAACTTTTCTACCCAAACAGCCCTCCCATGCCCTGCACTACTGTCTTTTCCTGCTTTACAGCCAAATAGCAGCAGTGTAATTATTTACGTGTAAATAGATGTTGCAAATCTTGGGCGACAGAATCTGGAAGCAGTGGCTGCATTGTCTCCATCCCTTAGAGTTTTAGTGGCCTTATTGGCACTTGTTTATGACTAATGTTTACTAACCAGTACAGTTTAGCACTGCTTGTGTAGTAAGAGATGGTAAATGTTTGATAGCGTAGGTCTCTTGAGTGCAATACACAAGATTTTATAGAGATTTATGTCTAAAATATATATGTGGCATTGGTCCCAATGTTGGACCCAGTTGGACAGAATGCAATGAGAATAATTTTTCACATATTTCCAGCACTGAGAATTGCTAAGCTGTGCTTTTTGTCTTTATTTATTTATTTAATTTTAAATCATGGCAGACAGTTATACAGAATAAATAATTCCTTCAGTATGTATTGTATATAGGAAAGTTACTCGTGTGAAGGAGAGCTAATTACTTTTGCATTAACCACAGTCAGCTGGAGATTTATGACAAGTGCACCTGCAGGGGAGGCGGGCATTTTCTGTTTTTAATATGATGCAAGTGTGCATATGACTGAAATTAATGCCGGGGGACCCCCACTTTCTGAGGGCATCCTGGAGGCAGCGGGTCCTCCAGATCTACCTGGATGCGCACTGCGAGCACCCACAGCCTTGAGCAGTTCACTGGAGTTGTGAAGAAGGGATTCTAGCAGACCGCAGGTTGTCCTCGGCTGCGGTGTCGTTGTTCCCGTGCTGTCCCTCAGAGGGAAGTACCAGGAGTGATGTGTCTGGCTGCGAAAGACTGCGGGTGAGAGATTATTCCACGTGTGAGGACGACAGTATGTTAGCCTGTGGCTCCTCTCTTGGGAAGGGGTCTTGGTTCCTCAGCTCCTCCTCCGACTCGGTTCCTTTTAGGCACTCCCCAAATTTCTTCCATTGTACTCTGGTCTCGCCTGTTTTCCCCTAAAGTTCTTCAGATGTAAATTGCCATTTTTGTAAAAATAGCTGCTAGGCATGTTTGTGAAATAAGCTTAAGTGATGATGAATGTATGCCAAAAGAGTGTCTATTTAGACACAAAATATGTTTGTTTAAATCAACATTTAAATCAGCTCTGGTCTGGCTCCGGTTCCAAACACAAGTGAATGCACTTAATACTCTTCTCACCCACCATGATTTCTTCTGTTTCTGAAACATGGAATACAACCCTCAACTTTGACTTTGCTGCTTTGATTGGTAGCACAGTGCGCATGCTGCTAGGGCGGTTGATCTGTGCCTGGGGAAAAGCTGAGGCGTGTGTCTGACAGCAGCCACGAGACCCCCACCGGGGACCCAGCACTGCCAGTTGGGACATCTCAGGTGTCTGCATCCTGCCCACTCTGCTCTCAGACAGCCAAAGTGCACATAGCCGTCTGTCTTCCGACCTAGTAGTCATGATGGCATCTGTTGGGACAGGGGTCGGGACAGGGGTCAGGGTGGGGACTGTACTGGAGAAGTAGTAACTGTGGGAACCCCAGGACAACTGTGATGTGAGGCACTGGAAGATTATCTGTCACTTCCCAGTCTCTGCTTCATGGACTTGATCAAACCTCACACCTGCATTAGGCAGCACGGTTGTACTCCAGGGACGCTGGGCTTCTGTTTGGAGATTCAGGCTTTCTACGTAGTCACCAAGGGCTTCTCTGCCTCCAGGGCAGATTGAAGGATGCCATAGCCTCAGCCAGAATTAGTGCTTTTCTTTCCCTGTTGTGGGCCCAGTGTGATCTTTTATAGGCCCGAGGGAGAAATCAAGGGCACCGCTTTAGGGTGGCAACATTAATCTGAGGTCATAGCCGTGGAATTTGAATTTCTGTGACAACGTTGAAGCTGTGTTATATGAAGCTGTTTACTTCTGAAGTCCTGTACTTTTTTTTGAAAGATTTATTTATTTGAAAGAAATTTATTTATTACAGAGAGAGAGAGGAGAGACAGAGAAGAGAGACAGAGAGAGAGATCTTCCATCTGCTGGTTCACTCCCCAAAGGGCCACAATGGCCACAGCTGGGCCAGGCCAAAGCCAGGAGCCAGGAGCTTCTTCTGGGTCTCCCACATGGATGCAGGGACCCAAGCACTTGGGCCATCTTCTGCAGCTTTCCCAGGTACATTAGCAGGGAGCTGGATTGGAAGTGGAGCAGCCAGGATTCGAACCAGTGCCCATATGGGATACTGGCACTGCACATGTCAGCGTAACCTGCTGCACCACAGCACCGGCCCCTGAAGTCCTGTACTTAATATAGTTCAATAGGTATTTATTGCATATATATTTATTGCATATTGTATATGTGGGGCACTATGTTAAACATGTAAACTTGTGGTAGCGAGCTAATGTAAGTGCCTCTTCATTAGCGTCAACATCGAGCCTCATCTCAGTTGCTGCTGGCTTCATTCTTTTCTTCTGTATTCTTGTCTCCAGTGGATTAAGATTTCCAGAGGCTTAACAGGTTTAGTGGGAAATTTTTTTAGGGTTCTAATTTTTTAGTCATACAAAATACTGTTTTCTGCCTTCCTTAAAGGCACAGAGATTTAAGTATAAAACCAAGGATTTTTAGGAATTAATTTTTTTCTTTTTTACAAGGACATTTTTGACTCTTCAATTAATGACATTTTGATCTACAAGAATATTTTGTTGAAATCAGGCTCCCAGGATGTGGTCGCCCCAGCTGCCCCTCCTGTGAGAAGCCAGGTGCCTCCCATGCTGCTGGCCCAGGCTTGCCAGGCTGCCTGCTTTGCACAGTGCACTGAGGTCCCGCGAGCCTCCCTGAGGTCATACCTCCCCTTTGCTGGTCATGTTTCCTGGAGTCAGAGGTCAGGACTCAGGTGTGTTTCCGTGGACTGCGCAGCACACTCTCAGGGCTGAGGTGTGATTGGAGAGCACACTGGCTCCGCGAGGCCAAGCGTGCCTACAGTCTGGTACACCCCTCATTCCCTTGTGTCCTCGAGCACTTCATTTTGGGTTCCTGAAAATTTTCTTTGACATTACGCGGTTAAAGCTAGGTCTGCGGATTCGAGTGTTTTGAGGTCTGATATTCTGACTCCTTGACGTCCAGGGATTTTTTTCACTAGAAGTAGCTTCCTCCAGGAGCAAAGCCACATGTGCAGCGTTTCCTCAGTGGGACTGAGAACCAATGTGCCAGATTTCTTTCACATTTCCTACTCAAGGCAGAAGGAATTATTGTATATTTAAAACATGATGGCAGCTAAGTTCAGACCTTCAATGCCTTTAAACCTCTTTTATAGTTAATGAATCATTTTGTAGCACTTGCATAATTGTGTATATTTTTGAAGTGTAGATAAAGCAAATGTTCACAAATAACATTATAATGCTCAGTTTACCCATTAGTTCAACAGTAATTAACTTGTTGAAGCTTAGAGCTTCAAAAATAAATGAGATTATTTGTCCAAAATGCCATCAGGTCTTCCTGGAATGACATTTAAATTATATAATGTAAATCCGTTTGACCTGTGAGTCCTTGTCATCCTTTAGTGACATTTCCTGCAGAATAAATTGTTTGCAGGTTGGGCAGCCTGCTATGGAGCTTGGCAGAGAGCTATGAAAACAAATTATCCTTTCATTTTATACATCATTTATTCAAACATTTGTAAAAATTGCTTTGTTTTCCCATAATAGAGAAGTGTCATTCAATGGTTAAAAGCACATTAGCCGCCTTAGAGACGGAGCCCAAGCTGTGGCGAAAGTGTCTGTGGAGGAAGAATGCCCAGCGTTCTGTCATTGTGCACCTTGGAAGCTAAGGACAGACTCCCTTCTCAGTTAGCCTGTGAAGTTCACTGCAGAAAGCATAACATACAGTTTATATAGGTTTTCCAGAGTTTAGAGAGATACATGACTGCTTTCCATTTTGTTCCACTTTGCTGTGGTTTTGTCTTTTGCATTTGCTTTGCTCTAGATTTAAATATTTAAAGTAGCAGTGTGATAGCCCAGATTCACCACGAGGCCAGGATGTAAAAGCAGGTCCAACAGAGTCGACGTCATCCGTGCTATCTGCGGAAGTCCACAATTTTCAAAGAAGTATTATTTCTAATTCATTTTACAGACGTTAAGGAACTCGGATTTTATTGCTTTCAAATTAAACCAGGAGTCTTAGTGAAAAGAGTATGTTAACAATCCAAAAGGTTATTGCACTAACACTTTAAACGGATTAGTATTTTTTTAAACTTTCCGAGTTTTTTGCTGAGAAGAAAAATTAATAAATTCCAGTTTTCCTAACTTTCTCTGAGCATTCACATGGCATAGCACCTCCCACCACCTGCCAGTGGCTCCACTGCTGGTGTTGGGGGTATGCCTGCCAAGGGGTTAGAGGTAGGAGCCCCTGAAGTGCTCTTGGAGTGTATTGAAGAGAGAGCATCCTAATGCCTGCTCTGTTCATTTCCAGAACAGCTAAAGGCCCACAGCAAGCATTAGTAAGATGCAATAGGCTCATTACTGGTGTATTTTGAAGGATTTGCCTATAACAGGAGCTGAGTCTGGCTGTTAACTGGTAAGCTTCTTGAAGACAGGTTATCCCACCATGTTTGCTCACCTAACATAGTAGTCCCTCCATAATATAACTTTGTAAGTCATATTTGTAACAGAACTTTGTAAGTCTCCCTGAGCAGCTCAGGACTTTGGACACTGAAGCCTTCATGACCCCTGCAGTCCATCGGGTGTTACACTTACAGCCCAGGAAGCAGGCTGCAGCCTTGGTCTGTGGCAGCGAACAGACAGCAAGGCCTTTCATCAGCCACTGCTGCTGTCATTGTAAAATGCACACTTTGAGCAGCTCTGTGCATCTTGGTGCTGATTCCTGTTGGGCATTCAAAGCAGCGATGCCAAGACGGGCTTGTGATTTGAATGGATGTTGTGTGCCCAGCTGCTGGGTTTGTCTTTTGTGTGGAAAGAGCAGCTTGGCATCTTAAAGCCGTAAAAAGACTCGAGCCAGGATCAGGCGCCCCGTGAGCTCCCACAGTGCCAGGCAGGGCAACCAGACTCATTTGCTGCCTACCTTCTAAATCTGTCCAAATATGTCTAGTTGAGAGGACCCAGAGACAGCCATTTTTTGGCACTAATGTGCGATATCACTGTATCATTTGTTACAGTGGAGTGCTTGGTGCCAGTTGGGAACATATAGGACAGTGACTTCGGGAAATGATGGCACTTTGTTTCATTCCCGTTTGTTCAGATTGACTCTCTTTAGCACCTAACAGTACACTGTAAATGATGGTAGCACAGTATATAAAGGCCCAGAGACAACGTTATTTGAATTAACAAAATTTCTATAAACTCTTCCACCAAGGAGCTCTGTGCACCTTCACATGTTTTCATGGAAACCCTGCTGTTTCTCTGACAAGGTGGGACCAATGTTAGATTTGTGGTAGAGGTGGTAATGTAAGAGGGACAGAGCAAACGTCTGTTCTTGTGCCCCTGGGCCTCATTGTCGGAATGACGCCAGCCTGGCAAGTGCAGCCACGCTCAGGCAGAGCCTTGCTCCACTGAGTCCACATCCCAGACCCGACCTGGGCAAGGGAGGGTGCAGGCCCCTGCGCTCTGTCATTCCGTCCACTCTGTTCCTCCCTTACAAAGGCTTGTTGGAACATGAGCAAACAAGAGTGTCATTGTAGAAGAGAACTTTGAATTTTTCAGAAGTCAATTCCTTGTAAGCATCACAGCTTAAATTGTCTGCTCATAGACATCCGGAGGCCTCCACTGAAGAGCGTTCGCACTGTGGCCTCACCGTCCAGTTGGAATGGCTAGAACGTCGCGGTGGGCTGCATGCACGTGGCGCGGCTTCTCAGGGTCCCCCGCACCAGAGCGAGTGCCTGCCTCGTTCTCCGCAGAGACAGGAAGGCAGCAGCCCCCGCTTTGTCTGCAGAGGGCGTTGGGTTTTGTTGCTCTCAGATGCAGTCGTCACAGCTGTCTGCGTCGTTTAGCTCAGCCCAGCAGAGTCCTCTTTCTGAACCCAAGGCTAAACACTTAATCTCACAATATTACCAATGGACCTAGCATTGAGGAGAATTACTGGAAGAGCTGTTGCATTCTCCATGCCAAAATAACACCTCCTGCAGGGCAATAAACTTGTGACTGGGATTCTTTTTTCCAGAGGGGGAGAAGGACAGATGCTTTGACTGCATTTTGGAAGCCTTTGGTTGGTTCTCCATCAAAGGCAGAGAATCCTACCTTAGTGGTAGCTGGAAAGTGAGACATGATTTGATACTAGGATGCCCTGTATTCCATAAACCACATGATACAGGTTTTCATGATCCAGGACTAAAGAAGAGGGATGTGTGAAGTATGTTTGTATATCAGAAATCCTGAGTGTCTCCATACTCAGTAGTAAGATACTTATTGTGGCAGCATCTTCTTTCCACGTTTTGTTTTGATTCTGTTTTCCTTTAAAGTCATTTATGGTGGTATCTGGTGGGGGTGGGGGGTCTGACCTAAACAAAAATCCTGGAATTAAGATCACCTGTAGTTTCTGGCTTTATCATTTGTTACACTTTACCCTGGGCACCCTTTTTTTTTTTTTTTTTTTTTTTTTTTTTTGACAGGCAGAGTGGACAGTGAGAGAGAGAGACAGAGAGAGAAAGGTCTTCCTTTGCCGTTGGTTCACCCTCCAATGGCCGCCGCTGCAGCCGGCGCACCGCGCTGATCCGATGGCAGGAGCCAGGAGCCAGGTGCTTTTCCTGGTCTCCCATGGGGTGCAGGGCCCAAGCACCTGGGCCATCCTCCACTGCACACCCTGGCCATAGCAGAGAGCTGGCCTGGAAGAGGGGCTACCGGGACAGAATCCGCCTGGGCACCCTTTTATTTACGTTTAATACAAAGAAGCAGCAGCAGTTTTTGACTCTTTCTGTTAGAATCTGTTCCTCCGTGGACAACAGTGAGAACGGATTGTGGGCTCAGCCTGGGAACCCTAGGGGCTGTGCTGCAGGCCTCCTAAGAAGTTCATTAGAGAAGCAGACCCATCACAGTCACTGCTATAGAAGCTTCCCGACTGCTGCTCTGGTGACCGATTGGAAACAGACACAAAAATGTTGTCAAGTAGTTTGCGTGCACATCAGGACCCGAGCAACCTCTTTGTTTTGTTTTGCAGCTCTTACTGTTCCCTAACGTGGCTGGGTAATTCTGAAAGGGAGATACTGTCTTTTTTGATGTCTTTGAGGAACCCTTAGTTGTGGGGTTAATTCAGTCTAAAATCTTTTAGATCTAACACCCCAAGAAAGGCTGTGTTTGCTGGAAGCATGCAGTTGCTGGCCGGAGTGAAGCTGTGCACGGGACGGACCTTGACCAACCACCCGCACTACGAGGACAACAGCCTGAGAGAGCGGACCAGAGCGGTGAGGGCCCCGGGCGCCTTTCCCCACTTCTCGTAGGCCGCTCTGAGTTTGGCAGAAATGGGCTTCATGCTTGTCACTGCACAGGGTTTGTGTCTCCTGCTTCTGGATTTCAGGCTGCCCCCACTAGTAAGGGCTTGCTGCTTACACCACACACCTTCCCCTGACTTCGAGAAAAAACAGAAGATAAACTAACTTTAGTTTAGTTTAGTTAGTTAGTTTAGTTAGTTTAGTTTAGTTAGTTTAGCAGACTAACTTTATAAAGAGAAGAGGTTTAGGGGCTGGCTCTGTGGCGCAGTAGGTTAATCTTCTGCCTGCGGCGCCGACATCCCATATGGGTACCAGTTTGACACCCGGCTGCTCCTCTTCCAACCCAGCTCCCTGCTGTGGCCTGGGAAAGCAGTAGAAGCCTTGAGATGTACAAAAGAGAGCATTTGGGAACCAGGCCTACAGAGCTGTTGACTGGAGAGGGAAGGAAAGGGAGTCAAGCCATACTGCTCACGTTTGTAATAGACCATTTCTAATATGCTCTGTTGTTAGATAACTATAGATAATATAGATAATTCAGGGCAGGCATCGTGACACAGCTGCAGCTTGGAGCACTGGTATCCCATATCTGAGTGTCACGTTTGAGTCCCAGCAACTCCGCTTCTGATGCAGCTACCTGCTAATGTGCCTGGGAAAGCAGCCCATGATGGCCCAACTGCTTGGGCCCCTGCCAACCAGGTGGGAAACCAGATGGAGTTCCTGACTCCTGGCTTTAGCCTTCAGTCTTCAACCTGGCCAGCCCCAACTGTTGTGTCCATTTGGGGAGCGAACCAGTAGATGGAAGAGCTCTTGCTTGCTTGCTCACCTCTGTCACTCTGTTTTTCAAATAAATGTCTTTTAAAAAAATAGATAATACAGCCACAAAGTTCAAATTAAGAACATGCAAAAAGGAATATAGTGAAAAGTGTCCTCCCCCAATCCTATATTATTCCAGCTACTGGTTTCCTCCCAAGAGACAGATAATTTTTTTTAAGTTTTATTTATTTATTTGAAAGAGTTACACAGAAGGAGAGGCAGAGAGAGAGAGAGAGAGAGATGTCTTTCATCCGCTGATTTACTCCCCAACTGGCCGCAATGGCCAGAGCTGCACTGATCAAGAGCCAGGAGCTTCTTCCAGGTCTTCCATGCAGGCACAGGGTCCCAAGGGCTTGGGCCACCTTCTACTGCTTTCCCAGGCCATAGCAGAGAGCTGGATCAGAAGTGGAGCAGCCGGGACTCCAACCAGCACCCACATGGGATGCCAGCACTGCAGGCGGCGGCTTTACCCTGCTACGCCACAGCGCCAGCCCCCACCTTTTGTTTTTAATAACAGAAGTCATAATGTATTAGTCTTTTTTTGTTGCCATAACTAAATCCCTGAGGCAGACTAACTTTATAAAGAGGTTTAGGGGCTGGCTCTGTGGCGCAGTAGGTTAATCTTCTGCCTGCGGCGCCGACATCCCATATGGGCACCGGTTTGACACCCGGCTGCTCCTCTTCCAACCCAGCTCCCTGCTGTGGCCTGGGAAAGCAGTAGAAAATAGCCAAGTGCTTGAGCCCCTGCACCCGCATGGCAGATTGGAAAGAAGCACCTGGCTCCTGGTTTTGGATTGGCACAGCTCTGGTCGTTGCGGCCATCTGGGGAGTGAACCAACAGACGGAAGACCTTTCTCTCTATCTCTCCCTTTCACCATCTGTAACTCTACCTCTCAAATAAATAAATCTTTAAAATAAAATAAAAGAAGAGGTGTAGAGGCTTGAAGTCCATATAGCGTGACTCTGGCCAAGGCCCCACTGTAGCTGACACAGCACATGTCAGAGGAGAAGCCATGTCTTGAAACAGGAAGCCAGCGAGAGTCGGGGTCAGACTCAGGCTTTTACAACAACCTGCTCTTGGGAAGCTCAGCTCCAGGAGACGGTGCTCCCTTCTGCGGCAGCCCCAGTGCGTGGTCTTCCCACCACCTTACCTCTACGGGGTTCCATGAGCTTTCATGACACCATGCTGAGGACCATGTTCCCCAGACAGGGAACTTTAGGGAACAGGCTTACATCCAGAACACAGAAAGGAACGTACTACAACATACTTAGTTTTTTTAGTTCATTTTATATCAGTACACTAATAGCATATTTGTTATTTTTAAAATGAGATTTTGTTTGAAAGGCAGAGTGATAGAGATCTGCCATGTGCTGCTTCACTTCCCAAACAGCCATGATGGGCCAGCGCCGCGGCTCACTAGGCTAATCCTCTACCTGCCGCACCGGCACACCGGGTTCTAGTCCTGGTCGGGGCGCTGGATTCTGTCCCGGTTGCCCCTCTTCCAGGCCAGCTCTCTGCTGTGGCCCGGGAGTGCAGTGGAGGATGGCCCAAGTCCTTGGGCCCTGCACCCCTTGGGAGACCAGGAGAAGCAGCTGGCTCTTGGCTTCGGATCAGCGCGGTGCGCCGGCCACAGCGCACTGGCCGCAGCAGCCATTGGAGGGTGAATCAATGGTAAAGGAAGACCTTTCTCTCTCTCTCTCTCTCTCTCACTGTCCACGCTGTCTGTCAAAAAAAAAAAAAAAAAAAAGAGAGAGAGAGAGAGAAAACAGCCATGATGGCTGGGGCTGGGCCAGGCTGAAGCCAGGAGCCTGCAGTTTCATCCAGGTCTCCATGCGGGTGCAGGGGCCCAAGTAGTTGAGTCATCCTCTGCTGCTTTCCCAGGCACATTAGCAGGGAGCTGGACAGGAAGCAAAGCAGCCAAGATTCAAACTGGCACTGTGATACATGATGCTGCAATATTGCGCATTTGTTATTTTTATGTATTTTCATTTTATTCAAAAGATATAGAGGTTCCTCCATCCACTGGTTCACTCCCCAAATGCCTGTGATGGCCAGGAGCCCAGATCTGAGTCTAGGTCCCCCATGCGGTTTGCAGCGGCCCAGGCTGCCTTCCATGGTGCACATTAGCAGAAGCTGGATCAGAAGCAGAGGCGGAGCAGGTACTCTGAAGTTGATGTAGGTATCCCAAGTGGCATCTTAACTGCTATGCCAAGTCCCCCTCCCCTTCTTATTTCTAAAGCTTTATGATATTGTAGTGCGTTTTATTTAACTGTTCAGGCTATTTCCTGTCTATGCAATTCTATAGACGTACTCCAGATGTTAAACTTGTGTATCTGTCTGTAGCATTCTTTCTCAGCACAGTCTGTATCTGTGCTTCAGATTCCTGGGTGTGGAATCGCTGGGTGAGAGGGTGCAGGCATTTGTCTCAAGTCCCTCTGCACATGTCTTGTCAGTTCATGTTCTTGTTGCCATTGCAGGAGAGTAACTGTTCCCCTGCTCCTCTCCAGCAAGGTTTCAAACTTGTGAAGGTTTCATCTTGTCACTTCTTAATGCAGGTAGTTGAAAAGTTGTTGAGACAGTCTTTTTTGAGGTGGGGTTTGATGAGCCTTAAAGCAAATGATTTGTATCAAATACCCAGTAATTCATGAGAATGATGAGACCTGCTAAAATGTGGATTTTTTGATTGACCGACCCACGTGTCTCAGCTCTAACTACAAGGATCAAGGCAAGTGGTGACAGTGTCCCTGGCTCCCCAGGCACGAGGAGGTGGCCTGTGCTCCCTACAGAGAGCTGCAGATAGGACAGATCAAGTGCAGAGAGAGCCCTGTGCACCCCGCTCTCCGAGATTCAGTCCTGTCCAGGTCCCCACTGCTATGCCCTAACACTGACATCTCCGAGTCCTTGGAATGCTTTCAGTCTGAGGTCTTGTTGACTTCAGTTTCTGCAGGAGAAGCAGCTCACGTCCCTACCATATTACACTGAATTAGGTCCTCACACCCAGTCCCTTTCACAGGAGCCTGTCATTAGAAGTCAGGGGGCAGGCAAGGAAGCAGTACTTCATTCACCACACGCGTGTGTGCACGCTCTCCCCAGTGCGGGGTCCCGGAATGTGGGACACCCAGTGTCTGCATCTATCCAGGTGGAAGGTGCTGGTGCAGCAAGTTGCTCTTGCTGGAAGGAAGAATGAGAGGTAGAGATGAGGTCTCGGGTCTCCTGATCAGGGGAGCTGCAGCAGAGCAGCGATGAAGCAACCTGTGGTGCCCCAGCTCAGGACCAGGGCCCTACAGGGATCCGCTCCCCCATGACATTACCAGCAGTTGTGTCTCTCTCCCCAGACTGGACCATCACCCCTGTGGATCATTTTAGTCCGAGGAGGAGACTATGTCGTACTCAGTTTTCTTTTGAATTCATTAATTTCTTTGAGACACAGAGAAAGAGAACTCCTATCTGCTCGTTCATTCCCCACATGGCTGGGGCTGGGCTGGGATCAGAGCTGCAAGCCAGGAATGCAGTCCAGGTCTCGCATCTTGGTAGCAGGAGCCCAACCACTTGAGCGTCACCCAGGGTACGCACCCGTGGGAAACCGGAACCAGGAATGGAGCCGGAACCCAGAGCCAGGCTCTGGCTGAGGAGACGGGAGTCCCTGCTGCTTGGACAGATGCCCGCCCCTCAGCCGTGTGCCTGCCTGGGAGGAGCTTTCCTAGAACTGGCACTGACTGACGGTCGTGTCCGTAATTCTGAAGCCGCATGTATTCGGCATGCCCCACTCCTTCTCTTCCCAAGGCTAAGTAGTTGTTAGGTTCTTTTGGACACTGCCCTACATAGGCTCCAGGAATGCAGATGAGGGCGTACGACAGTGGCCTGGGCAGGGGAGGAGGACACCTGGGTGTTTTGGTTCAGTTCAGCCCATCTGGAGGTCCCACCGTACATGTTCCTGAATCCGCTGCCCAGCAGTTTAGAGCTATTTTGTCCTATACCATTTTTCTCTCTTTTTGCAGGTCTACCAGATATATGCAAAGAGGTCCCCAGAGGAAGTGCACGCCCTCCTGAGGTCCTTCGGCACTGACTACGTAATCCTGGAAGACAGCATCTGCTATGAGCGAAGGCACCACCGGGGCTGCCGGCTCCGGGACCTGCTGGATGTCGCCAACGGACACGTGAGCGTGACCTCTTGCTCTGGGCGGGTGGGCTTCCTGCTGGGCTCCTAAGTCACCTTTTCATACTTTACAAGAATCCGATTACGAATCGAGTGTTCACTCTCTCTCAGAGTCTGCAGAACTCTGTACCTTTGCACCTTAACACTTTATTTCAGAGTAGTTTTAAGTTTACAAAATGCAATCACGTGGTATAATACAGAGTTCCCATACAGCCCTCACCCCATTTTCCCTATTAACATCTCATACCAGTATCTGTCACAATTAAAAAACCACACTCAGCCTCCTCCATTTTATTCTTTATCCAAAAACGTTCTGTCCCTCCCAACCGCTCCAGCCTCTAGTAGTCAACATTCTGTGTTCAGATTGAGGGTTTGTTTAGTTTTTGTTTGTTTGTTTAATTTTAGCTCCCACATGTAGGAGAGAACATGAGTAAATTTCTTTCTGGTTTATTTCACTTGCTGCAAATGGTGGAATCTCACTCTTCCTTATAGCTGAATAATACTCCCTTTGTGTATGTATCCCAGTTGCTTCATCCGTTCACCTGGCAGTGGACACCTTGGTTGATTCCGTCTTGTGACTGCTGTGAGCAGTGCTGCTATCCACTCAGTAGAGCAGCTGTCTCCTGCACACAGCATGTTCTTGTTTTCCGGGGGTACACCCACTTAGTGGGATTGCTGGATCAGGCGGCAGCTCTACTAATAGTTACTAAGGAATCTCCGTGCTGTTTCCCATGGCTGCACTAATTTACATTCCCACCAGCAGTGTGTGAAGGCTCCCCCTTCTCTACAACTTCGCCAGCCCTTGTTGCTTTGGTTTTGATAATAGCAGTTCTGACAGGGATGAGTGATATCTCAGTGTGGTTTTGATATGTGTTTTCCTTATGGCTAGTGATTCTGAGCCTTGTTTCATACATTTGTTGGCCATTGTATTTTTTTTTTTTTTTTTTTTTTTGAGACCTGTCTGTCCAAGTCCTCTGCCCATTTCTTAACTGGAGTGGTTGCTCCTGTTGAATATTTTGATTATTGACATATTCTGGACATTAATATTAAGTAGCTTGAAAATATTTTCTCCTATTGTGTTAGACATCTGCTGTTGTCTTTTGGTGTACAGAAGCTTCTGAGTTTGATATAATCCCATTTATCTAGCTGTGCATTTTTTTTTTTTAAAGAATTTAGAGATAGAGACAGAGAGAGGTTTTCCATCCTCTGGTTCACTCCCCAAATAACCGCAGTGGCTGGAACTGAGCTAATCTGAAGCCAGGAGATAGGAGTTTCTTCCAGATCTCCCATGTGGGTGCACGAGCCCAAATACTTGGGCCTGCACATTAGCAGGGAGCTGGATCAGAAGTGGAGCAGCCTGGACTCGACTGGTGCCCATGTGTGATGCCAGTGCTGCAGGCTGGGCTTTAACCTGCTGCACCACAGTGCCAGCCCCACTTTTTTTTTTTTTTAAGCTTATTTTATTTATTTTTTTATTTGAAAGGCAGAGAGAAGAGGAGGGGAGAGGAAAGAGATATCTTCCATACCCTGGTTCACTCCCCTACATGGCCACAGTGGCTGGGTCTGGTTCAGGCTGAAGCCAGGAGCCTGGAACTCCACCCAAGTCTCCATGTGGACGGAGGGGCCCAGGTACTTGGGCTCTCATCCACTGCTTTCCTAGGCTCATTAGCCGGGAGCGGTTTCAGAAGCACAGCAGCCAGCACTCCCATTTGCAGTGCTGCAGTCACAGGCAGCAGCCTAACGCGCACCACCTCCAGCCCCTTCGATCCGTGCGTCTAGTGCCTTATCCGAGAATCATCACCTACACTGACGTCTCGAAGTATTTCCCCTATGGTTTCTTCTACACATTTCATAGTTGCTGGCCTCACATTTAGATATTTGATCTGTCTTGGGTTGATTTTTGTATATAGTGAGAGGTCGGGATCTAATTTCATTCTTCTACTTATATATGTCCAGTTTTTCCAGCACTATTTGTTGAAGACTATGCTTTGTCCAGTGTGTTCTTGGCACCTTTGGCAAAATCAGTTGGCTCTATATATGTTGATTAATTTCAGATTTCTGTATTCTGTTAATCTGCACTGGATTTTGTGCCAGTATCATGGTGGTGTTTTGTTTTTGTTTTTTTTTTTTTTTTTGATAGGCAGAGTGGACAGTGAGAGAGAGAGACAGAGAGAAAGGTCTTCCCTTGCCGTTGGTTCACCCTCCAATGGCCGCCGCTGCAGCCGGCGCACCGCGCTGATCCGATGGCAGGAGCCAGGATCCAGGTGCTTTTTCCTGGTCTCCCATGGGGTGCAGGGCCCAAGCACCTGGGCCATCCTCCACTGCACTCCCTGGCCATAGCAGAGAGCTGGCCTGGAAGAGGGGCAACCGGGACAGAATCCGGCGCCCCGACTGGGACTAGAACCCGGTGTGCCGGCGCCGCAAGGTGGAGGATTAGCCTATTGAGCCACGGCGCCAGCTCTTTTTTTTTTTCTTTTAAAGATTTACTTATCTATTTGAAAGAGTTAAATGGGAAGAGAGGGAGGGAAGGTGGGAGGGAAGGAGAGAGAGAGAGGAAGGGAAGGAGGAAGAGAGAGAGAGAAAGAGGGAGGGAGGGAGGAAGAGAGAGGGAGGAAGGGAGACAGGGAGGAGGAGAGGGGGAGGGAGAAAGAGAGAGAGAAGAAGTATTCCATCAGCTGATTCACTCCCCAAATGGCCAAAATGGCCACAGCTGGGCCAGGCCAAAGCCAGGAGTCAGGAGCTTCATTTGGGACTCCCATGGGGGTGCAGGGGCAGAAGCACTTGGGCCATCTTCCACTGCTTTCCCAGGCACATTAGCAGGGAGCTGGACTGAAAGTGGAGCAGCCAAGTTTCTAATCAGCACCCATTTGGAATGCTAGTGGCATCAGTGTCTACGTCTCAAGCTGCATCCTCATCTGCTATGCCACAGCTCCAGCCCCATAGTGTTATAATTGCTATAGCTTTGTAGTATTTTTTTTTAGAAAAAGATTTATTTATTTACTTGAAAGTCAGAGTTACACAGAGAGAGAAAGAGAGGCTGAGAGAGAGAGAGAGAGAGAGAGAGAGAAAGAGGTCTTCCATCCGTTGATTCACTCCCCAAATGGCTGCAATGGCCAGAGCTGGGCTGATCCGAAGCCAGGAGCTTCCAGGTCTCCCACACAGGTGCAGGGGCCCGAGGACTTGGGCCATCTTCCACTGCTTTCCCAGGCGATAGCAGAGAGCTGGATCAGAAGTGGAGCAGCTGGGACTCGAACCAGCACCCATATAGGATGCTGGCACTGCAGGCGGCAGCTTTACCTGCTATACCACAGCGCTGGCACCTGTAGTGTTCTTTGTAATCAGGTATTATGATGCCTGCAGCTTGATTTCCCCCCCTCCTCCCATCACTTTGGCTATTCTGGGTCTTTTGAATTTTAAGATTTTTCCAAAAAAATTCTGTAAACAGTGTCCTTAGTACTTTGCTAGAATTGCATTGAACATGTAGACTGCTTAGTGTCGTATAGACATTTTAACAATATTCTTCACAATCCACAAGCAAAGAGTATCTTTCCATTTTTTGTTTCATCACTATTTTACAATTTTCATTGTAGAAATCCTTCTTAAATTTATTCTATACAAATATTTGATTTTTTTGCAGCTATTGTTAATGGGATTTCTTTTCTGATTTATCTTTCAGCAAGACCATTGTTAGTGGATGAAAATACTACTTTTTGTCTATTGATTTTTTTTATCCTGCAACTTTACTGAATTGGTTTATCAGTTCTAACAGTTTTTTGGTGGAGTATTTAGGGTTTTTCTTGTTGCAACATTATGCCACCAACAAACATGGATATTTTGACTTTCTCCTTTCCAGTTTCAATGCCCTTTTTCTCCTGCCTAATTACTCTTGCTAATGCTTCCAATACTGTATTGAATGTGAGTATGAAAGTGGATAGCCCTGTCTTATTCCAGATCTGAGGGGGAAAGCTGAAAGCATTTCCCCATTCAGTATGAGATTAGCATTGGTTTGTCATAGATCACCTAATTTTGAGGTATCGTTCTTCTATACCTAATTCATTGAAGGTTTGTATCAAGAAGGGATGTTTAATCTCAGTGAATACTTTCTCTGCATGCATTGAGATGATCTTACAGTTTTTGTTCTTCATTCTCTTGATATTATTTATGACATTTATTGAATTGCAAATGTTGAACCATCCTTGCATATCAGGGATAAATCCCACTTGATTGTGATGCATGATCATTTGTGATGTAATGCTGGGTTTGACTTGCTAATGTTTTTGCATCTATGTTCATCAAGGATATAGGTCAAAAGTTTTCTTTCTGTGTTGTATTTTTGGTTTTGGTACCTTTGGTATCAGTGATTCTGACCTCCTAAAGAGTTTGTCAGAGGCCAGCGCCGCGGCTCACTAGGCTAATCCTCCGCCTTGCGGCGCCGGCACCCCAGGTTCTAGTCCAGGTTGGGGCGCCGGATTCTGTCCCAGTTGCCCCTCTTCCAGGCCAGCTCTCTGATGTGGCCAGGGAGTGCAGTGGAGGATGGGCCAAGTGCTTGGGCCCTGCACCCCATGGGAGACCAGAAGCACCTGGCTCCTGCCATCGGATTAGCGTGGTGTGCCGGCTGCTGCGGCCATTGGAGGGTGAACCAACGGCAAAGGAAGACCTTTCTCTCTGTCTCTCTCTCTCTCACTGTCCACTCTGCCTGTCAAAAAAATAAAAAATAAAAAAAAAAAGAGTTTGTCAGAGTTCCATCTTTTTCAGTATTTTGGAATAGATTGAAAAATCTTGAGAGTTGGTTTTCCTTTAAATGTCTTTTTTTTTAAAAGCCATCAGTTCCTGAACTTTGATGGAAGACTTTCAATTTTTGATTCAATCTTGTTGCTTATTAAGGACCTATTTAGATTTTGTCTTACTGGTTTACCCTTTGTAGGTTATATATATCCAGTTTATTTTTTCATGTTTTTCTAAATTGTTAGCATGTGGTTGTTCATAATAGTTTCTTCTGATCCTTTTTATTTCTGTGGTTTTAACTGTAATATCTCCTTTTTCATCTCTAATTTTGAGGGTTTTTTTTTGTTAGTTTGGCTAAAGGCTTATTAATTTTCTTTAAAAAATCCAGTTCCCTATTTTGTTAAACTGTCATATTTAAGTTTCAATTTAATTTATTTCTATTCTGATTCTTATTTCTTACCTCCTGCTAATTTGGACTTTAACCCCAAATTCTTTTTTTTCTATGTCTGAAATGAATCACTAGATAGGTTATTTAAGAGCTTCCTATTTTTTTCTAATATAAGCACTTATTATAAACTTCTCTCTTAATATTGCTTTTGCTGTATTCTACAGGTTTTAATATGTTTTCATTTTCACTTGTCTCAAGCAAGTTTATTTCCTTTTTGATTTCTTCAATGACCCCTTGGTCATTCAGTAGCATGTTGTTTAATTTCCATATATTCCTGAGTTTTTGTTCTTGTTGTTGGTTTCTAGTTTTTTGCTTTTGTGATCTGAGATGATACATGGTATGATTTCAGTGTGTTGAAATTGACTGAGACTTGATTCGTGGCCTAATATATAGTCTGTCCTAGAAGATATTCCATGTGCTGACGAGAAGAATGTATATTCTGTAGCTGTTGGGTGAAATGTTCTGTAAATTGCTCAGTGGTGTGGTTTACCTCTGAAGTGTCTTTGTTGAGTTTCTCTGGATGATTGATGACAGTGGAGTGGTGAAGTCCCCACTAGTATTGTGTTAAAGTCTGTGTCTCCCTTTAGGTCTGTTTGCTGTATATATCTAGGTGATCTTGTGTTGGGTAATTTATGATTGTTTTATCTTCTTACTCAATAGATTCTTTATCAATATATAATGTCCTTCTTTGTCTCTTTTTGTAGTTTTTGATTTAAAGTAGGTTTTGTCTGATGTGACTGTAGCTATTCCCAGTTGGTTTTGGTTTTCATCTGCAACAGTATATCTTTTTCTAGCCCTTCAGTTTGTGGGTATCTTTTTTGTGAAATGATTTTTTTTTAAGTTTTACTTATTTAAAAGGTAGAGTAATAATGAGAGAGTGAGAGATCTTCCATCCGCTGGTTTACTCCCCAAATGGCTGCAACAGCCAGGGCTGTTCCGATCCAAAGCCAGGAGCTTCTTCCAGGTTTCCCATGTAGGTGCAGGGGCCCAAGGACTTGGGCCATCTTCCACTGCTTTCCTAGGTGCATTAGCGTGGAGCTGGATCGGAATTGGAGCAGCCGGGACTCAAACCAGTGCCCACATGGGATGCCAAAACTGCTTTACCCACTATACCATACTGCTGGCCCTGAAGTGAGTTTCTTGTAGGCAGCATATAGTTGGGTCTTATTTTCTTTTTAATCCAAAAGAAATTGCCAACCTATATTTTTTGACTGGGGAATTTAATCCATTTACATTCAAGGTTAGTAACAATAAATAAGAACTTTCAAAATACTTTGCTTCTCCTTCACTTCTAAAGCATATCTGTCTTTGCTGGATATAGTATTCTTGGTTTTGTTTGTTTTTTCTTGCAAGACCTTGAATAGATCATTCTACTCTCTTATGGCCTGAAGGGTTTCTGCTGAGAAGTCTGATCTTAATCTGATTCATTTCCCTTTATGTGTAATTTGATGTTTTTCTCTGTCTTGAGTATCTCCTTTTCCTTAACTTTGACAGTTTAACTATAATGTGCCCTGGAGGAGATGTTTTTTGGTTGAATCTTTTTGGGGTCCTCTGGGCTTCCTTTTTCAGATGTACATATTTCTGTCAAGACTTGGGAAGTTTGAACTGTTACTTCATTCAGTAGGTCTTCAGTGCCCTTTTCCTTCTCCGTCAGGTGTCTCTATAATACAAATATTTGTCCTCTTAATGACAGCCCATGTGTCGCAAAGGCTGTCTGCATGCTTTTTCATTCTTTTTCTTTTTGTCTGACTGGGTTATTTCCAAATTCTTTCCTCCACTTGGTCTGTTCTGTTGTTGAAGCTCCCTCAGCTGTACCTTTTATTTTGTTGATGGACGTTTTCAGAGCCAGAATTTGGCTCTTGTAAGTGATTTCTGTCTCTACTGGATTTCTCATATCATCTGTTGTTTTCCTCACGTCTTTATATTCCCTGCATCTCATGGAGTTCCCTTGGGATCATTACTGTGAATATTTTCCAGGCATGTCGTAGATTTCCTTCCTGTTAGGATCTAGGATCTATGTCTGGAAACTGTTGTGTTCCTTTGCTTCTTCCTGTTTGCTGTCTCCCTACATTGACATTTGTGCATCTGGTGTAATAGTTTATTTTCCTTTTAATGGACTAGGTTCTGCTGGAAAAGTTGTTTAGCTTGAATATGAACTGACACCTGGGTTGTTGATTAGTCTTTGGTTCTAGGGGAGCCCAGAAATGTAACCTCTGAGTAATTTCTACAGTGCTAATCTGAGTCAGCAGTGTCTGCAGTAGTTTGTGGAGGCAGTGGTGTGACTTTGCAGTGGATGTGAGCTTCCGAACGTGTGTGTCTTTAGTCCCCCGAGGGCTGGGTGTCAGTCACACTAGGGTTTTGGTTCTGTAACCGTGTTTCTGGTGCTCTGGGGCAGAGAGAGAAGTCCCCTTGTCCCAGCAGGCAAGCATGAGAGGTGCCAGGGCTGCTGGCACCCGTGGCTCGGCCCTTGGACTGTATGATACGGATAGGAGCTTCTCCAGCCCTGCTGTGCGGGCGTGGCTAATGCTGGGGCTCGGGGCTTCTTAGAATAACGAGATCCCTAGTCCCAGCATTGGGGAATGCTAAGGGAACCTTATGCCAGCCCCACAGAGTGAATACAGGTTATACCGATGATAGTGCACCGGCAGGTGTGGGTCTGGAGATCTGAAATGCAAGTAGGTTTTTTCCTAGGTCCTTCAGGCAATGTTCCAGTGACTGGGGAATGTAGTGCTAACAGTCACAGTCCTGGATCTGCAGGATACAGTGGGGTCCTTGTCCACGTCACACACTGTTAGTGCCAGTTATGTTGGAGATTGTGGAGTGGCAGTCACCAGCTTGAGGCAGAGAGATGTAGGCAGATCCTTCTGGATACCACAGGTAAGTGCAAGGTCCTGCAGGGGTTATAGCACCAGCAGCAGCAGGTACTGGTTCCAGAGTAGAGGGAACTGACCCCAGTTTCCACAGGGCATGCAGGGTGATGCTAGGGTTTATGTTCTGGCCCCGCGTACCCTGTTTGAACAGCAGAAGGAGAGTATGTATAGCCTGCTGCTGGCAGGCAGCCCCAAGAAGCCTTGGGGAGCTTCATGAGGGCACAGGTTGGCAAGTGTAGCCCTCGGGCTTGTGCCCAGAACTCTTGCAGCTGCAGGGTTCCAGGGGCCGGCTGTCTTCCCTGGCAAGTGCCTTTATGTCTCTGAGGACTTGTGGTAGCAACGCAGCTGCTTGCTTCCTCCTAAGATAGGTGTTTACCACCTGCTCACATGACTTCCTTCATTGTTCTGGAACTTTCTGGCTGAGGTGGGTGCAGGTCCTTTCTCTTCGCCATCCTAATGGTCTCCCCGCTTCCTTCCCATTTTCACTTTAGTGACCACCACAGGGGCTGGAGAAGAATGGGGGCGCTCCAGGTCCCCAGATTCACATCAAGCAGAGCAGCCCTGCCTCTGGCTAGTTGTATGATGGGGCTCTGCCTAAAGTTTATTTTTAAAAAAGATTTTGCTGCTAAAAACAAAATCTCAGAGTGTTCTGTGTCATCCCTGAGCGACCGTCAGCAGGGCCACCGTCCCCTCCAAGGTGCGGTGGTAGATTCCTGCTGCCTCTCGGTGCACACGACCCCCAAGGTGGCTTTCTGCAGCCAAGCCTGCACTCCAGATCAGAACAGCAGTGCCGTCTCCTCTCTTCTCAGGAGTAGATCTTGGATCTGTGCCAGGTCTCAAATAGAGCAAAAAGATCTTCACACTTTAGAGGTGTGCCAGTGTTGAAATGACAGATATTTGTGAGTTAAAGGGACAAAATGACCAACCTAGCCTGAATCCTGGGGTGGGGGAGGTTTGACTGTACAGGATTTGAGATGCATAACTGTCCTCTGCACCTGCCTTGTAGACGATGGACGGCCCAGGAGAGAACGATCCCGACCTGAAACCCGCGGACCACCCTCGCTTCTGTGAGGAGATCAAAAGGAACCTGCCCTCCTATGTGGCCCACTTCACCCGAGTGTTCCAGAACAAGACCTTCCACGTCTACAAGCTGTCCAGAAATAAGTAGCAGGTTTTGGTGCAGCGAGACCGCGTCGTAATCAAACTCAGTAGGTGACGTGTCCTCTGTAATAGGCTGCCGCACCTTAAAGCTGTGATGCGTGAGTTCTGCATATGTTTACACGCGCGTCGCCACCTTTGAACGCTTCCTCTTCAGGCTGACGTCTCGTTTGTCCTTTCCATGTATGTGCTTCAGCGCTGTGTTCACAGCGTTCGGAGTGAGCAGGAGTCTTGTCTGCTTTTGTTTGTTTGTTTGTTTTGAGAAGATAATTGTGTGTTCTGTGGATGGTCTGGACAGCCACGGAAAAAGACGGGAAATGAGAGTGTGATCAAGACCCGGGATCCTTCACATTTTCAGTTGACCAAGACTGCCACAGTGGTTGTGTGGCGCAGCGAGGACGCAGCATTAAGTTATTTAGTAGTATCTCACTGGTGGCTTTTTTACAAAGCTCTTTATTATCCTGTTTCACCTTGAAATTTTATGATGTTTTTCAGTCATCATGCTTTTAACATTAATTCCCACCCCCCAAAAAACCCCACATCATGCAAAGTCTTTGTATATATCTTAAGCATTTTGTCATGCTGCGTCTAAGATGTAAGGTATAGCGTTCAGTATTACCTGTCGTGTATTAACTGTGTGTGTGTGTCTTTTAGTAATGGGCACAGAAAACCATTACAAGTTCATGTTGTGAGTCCTTAAAGGGACAGAAAGGTATGTAGTCAAGTGGAATTTGTTACTGTTCAGTGTTACATTTTAAAAAACCTGATACTCTGTAATCTTCTCCTGCAAGCAACTTTGCTTTCTTACTCATTTCAATTTACTAGGTTTGCAAAATTTTGTAACCTTTTTGTGTTTTTAGCCTTTGTATTTTTTACAGCCTAGACCCTTGCAAAGTCTGAAACTTTTTTAAATGTTGTATCTGATTTTTGGCAGACAGCATTTGCATACCAAGCTTGCCGTGGTCTCCCGTCTTCACTGCGAGGGCCCTGGGGCCTTTCTTTTCCTTGCTAGAAGGTAACCAAGTGCCTCTAAGCCCTGCTCGTTTGTAAACAATGAAGAGGATCATGTGAACCTGCTCAAAATTTTTTGATAATTGCTTTTATAACTCATTTCTAATGATGGGGACATGTAAAAGTTGCTGATAAAAGCATAGTGTCCATTTAATTAAGTCAAGATGGCTAATGAAATTAACTTTCTCTCCTCCCCTTACCAGTGGGCAATGATTTAGACGTTTCTCCTCGCAGTTGTGTTGAAGTAAATTACTATAGGCGTCAAGACAGACCCGTCACGTGCTCGCACGATTTTGTACGCAGTGACTGCTTACTAATGAGCGTTCAGAAGATTTTTACACTGTCACGTCAGAACCCAGGATACTCAGTTTTTAATCAAAACTCGTTTAAAATAAAAATTGACAGTAACTGGGTTATTGAATTATGTAACTGAAACCGCCTAGGTTATATATTTCCTGTATCCCTTAATAAGGTTGGAGACCACTGCAGTTTAGGATAATAAAATAATAAAACATTTCAATCAGCACTAAAACTTTAATTAAGCCAGTAATGATGCGTGTCTGTTGGCTGACAGCACGGGTCGGTACAGCCTTCAGCGAGTGCCTGACTCTATTTGAAACCACGCACATGTAAGGTACAGTCAGTCAGATGATGTGGTTTTGATTTTAAAAATCCTCTGTTGCTTTTTGGGATATATTTAAATTTATTTTAAATATGTATTAGTCTAAGCATTTGGGTATATGAAGGCTCCTTATCCAAGGAACACCCACTGAAGTTTTTATGCTTATCATCGCTGCATTGATGGCCTACAGTGAATTTTTTTTTTTTTTTTTTTACAGTTTAGGTGCCAGTGTTGCCAAAAATATTTATTGTTCAGTTTTTAGTGAAAAATACAAAGTGCCAAAAAAAAATCTTTGCAAGCCAGAGTCCATACATCAACTCTTCCCAAGACACTGTGACCATGTACAGTAGAAGTTTCTATTTCCTGATGACCAAATCCCTCAGTGGATTCGTGCACTCATCAGTATTTTCTTCCATGACCTTCTCCTTGGAGTATGCAGGCAGAGAGAGAGAGGACGAGCGCCTGACACCTGGCTCTGGTGTCCGGCCCACCCAGCCAAAGCAAGAGACTTGTGGCTTAAGCTCCCCACCACACAGGCCTTAGTGGCTGTCTTAACATTTGGTAGTAACCTCAAGCATGGCTCTGGTTTTTATCAATAGGAAAACCACTTGATTTTTGCTTCTCAGCAGTCAAAAGAACCTCTCAGTCCAACAGAAGTGCTCTTACTGGACTCCTCAGAGCCCTGCAGCCTCCACCCTCTAGGAGCTGCCTGCCCTGCACAGCCGGCGGCTGCACCTGGCACCTGTGCTCCCACCCCCACCAAGCTTCTCTGTGCAGGTTCTACTTATGTTGTAAGTACACATCTCAGTTAACCATTTATGGAAACTTAGGGAATATGATTTTAAAAAGAACATTATTTCTGTAAAAATTAACTTGAATGCTTTGAGAAACTAATAAAAATTACTTTGAAATGAGGAGTGATTGAGAAAATTGTAAAATACTAGGGAGAAAAGAAGTCAAGAAGATTTTTGAGTTGTGCTTCACGGATTTATCTAAGTACTCATTCCATCTTTAAGAAAAATCTAAGCCAGTGGGAAGGTGTTAGAAGGTACGCAAATCACGTCACTGGTGTCACACAGAAGTAGAACGGTGATCATTGCGTCCTGAGGCAGATAGTCCTTGGCTTCAGGTCGGAAGTTAGCAGATGGACGTAGAGTTATACATTTCAGGTGACATGTCCCTCCCTTAGCCCACTTAACTTCATTAAATGACCCACTACTGACACTGATCACAGTGGCTAATAGAGATCCCGCGAGCTGAAGCAGCCCAGTCACTGTATTCCAGCCTTTGGAAGGAGAGATTCATTTCCGGGAACGGAGGAGGACACTATCGAGGCCAGTTGTGGTCTCTGAAGACGATTCTCCTGCCGTGTGAATCCGGCCTGGCCTGTGTCTGCGTGTGCGTGTGCGTGTGGGTGGCTGTTGCCAGGTGACAGGGCACGTGTAGATATTACATCCAGTCTGCATTTTTACTTCACTGTTAACTAAAAAAAAGTTTATTTTCACTCCACAATAACTTTCTCTAAGTTGTAAAAGTTTTAGCTCATCTTTGGCCAGAATCTACCTGAATTAACAGAGATATTTAATTTTAAAACTTTGGAATTACTAGGATATATAAAATCTCAGATTATACATCTTGCTTTATCCATGATAACTTTTTGGCCTAGGAGAGAGTGCTTGTCTAAGAACAAAGCTTTGAAGATGAGAGAGACTTTCTTGTTGGAATTGATTTTTCTGTTTTTAACATCCTAGGGTTGAAATCTTACAAAGAGCTTTTATAACTTGTTGTACTGAATTGTATGGAGATTATATACTAAATAAAGCTCTTTTAAATTCCACAAGATGATGTCTATCATTTTTAAATTTCATTTTCATTTATGAGGTAATTTTTAAAAGATTTATTTATTCACGTGAAGTCAGAGTTACAGAGATCTTCCATCCGCTGCTTCACTCCCCAGTTTTGCTAAGAGAGTGTAGATAACAAACGTGTTCCACTGTTGTGTTGAAAAGAGAAGTTGAAATTCCAGGCAGAAATCATCAGAAAGACAAGCAGATGCGGGCGGTGGGCCGCCGCGCACTCCGGGCCCTCAGACAGCGTCCGGCACAGTCAGAACCGCAGGCAGTGAAGGTGTGTGAGGGTCTCGGGATGAGAAGGAACCAGACGGGGAATGGGTTCGTGCAGGACACCAGGCGCTGGGCAGGTGAAACACTCTGCTGCCCCTCCTTTCAGACAAGGTTTCTGAAACTCGCCTTCATAAACCTCCCCTGTTGATATTGAATTATTATTTTATTGAAAAGGAAAGCTCCCACCTGCTGTCTCACTCCCCGTATGCCTGCGGCAGCCAGGACCTGGCCGAGCTGAATCCAGGAGCTGGGAACGCCGGCCGAGAGCCAACGACTTGAACCTGGGCGTGCAATACCCGGAAGCTGGAGTCCGATCAGAGCAGGGACTCAAACCCAGGCGCTCCAGTGTGAGATACAGGCCTCCCAAGCAGCACCTTCACCACCGAGGAACGCCCCACCGCCTGTTAATTTAACGTTCAGAAGCTGGCTTTATAGGACTGTTTCCCAGAAAGCAAATAAGAGAGCTCCAGCAGAGTGTGAACTCCGTCTAGTGGGCCGCAGCCAGCGTCTGAAGGGAAGAAAGGCAGGGCAGGAGGTAAAGGCAGGTGCGCTCTCGTGGATGGTTGGTTTCACTTACACACGTAGGTGCTAGTGTCCCGGGGCACAATACAGAATGCAGTTCTTACTCTGACTTGCAGTCAGAGTTCAGGAGCTGTGGCTCACAGCCCTGCAGCCTGGGGAGTTCCGAGAGGGAGCCATGCATTTGTCCCGCTGCTTGTCCTGGACTCACTCTAGCGGGACTGTGAACACAGTGATACTACAGGGCTGTTACAGTTTTAGATGTGAGTGCACATCTGGTTAGGTTTTTTAAAAGTCCTTATCTGATAAAATACATACAGAAGTACTCACATAAAACTGTATTCCAGGGTTTTCATCAAAATCATTTTGTGGAGCATCTAGATGAAATAGATGAATGACATAATTTAAGCTAGTGTTAAATGTTTCATAATGAAAAAAGAAAACCAATAAATAAAAAACTAGGGAGGTAAAACTTAGAAGGCAGAAGCTGAAGTGAGTCTATTAGAGAAATAGGATAAATAAATCCAGAATCTACTTCTTTTTAAAAGACTGTTAACAAAGTGTATAAATGCCTTATAAATCTGATTAAGAAAAAAGAGCAAAGATACAAAATATTTGGAATATGAAAGAAGACATAATCCTAGAATCAGGAATGATGAAAATTAATGTCTACAATTTTATACAAAAGTAAATTGGAAAACTACATGAAATGGATGATCTCCTAAAAAATTGTCAAGATGGTCCCCAGTAGAACTGGAAAACTTGAATAAACAAGGACCATAATGGGACCGGCACTGTGGCGCAGCAGGTTAGGCCGCTGCCTGTGACTCCGGCATCCCATATAAGCACAGGTCTGAGTCCCAGCTCCTCCACTTCCAGTCCAGCTCCCTGCTGATGGGCATGCGAGGGCAGCAGGAGGTGGCCCAAGTGTGTGCACCCCTGTCACCCATGGGAGATGTGGGTGGGGTTTCAGGCTCCTGGCTTTGGCCTGATCCAGTCCCGGACACTGTTCATTTAGGGAGTGAACTTAAGGATAGAAGGTCTCTGTCTCCCTCTTTCTGTAACTCTGCCTTTCAAATAAATCTTTAGAAAATAAAATAGGGGCCAGTGCTGTGGCAAATAGGTTAAACCTATGCCTGTGGCACCAGCATCCCATATGGGCACCAGTTCCTGTCCAGGCCACTCCTCTTCCCATCCAGGTCTCTGCTAATGGTCTGGGAAAGCAGTGGAAGGTGGCCCAAGTGCTTGGGCCCCTGCACCCACGTGGCAGACCTGGAAGAAGTTCCTAGCTCCTGGCTTCAGATGGACCCAGATTTGGCCATTGCAGCTATTTGGGGAGTGAACCAGTGAATGGAAGACCTCTCTCTCTCTCTCTCTCTTTTCCCTCTCTGTCTATAAATCTGCTTCTGAAATAAATAAATCTTTAAAAAAAAATAAATCTAAGGGGCTGGTGCTGTGGCACAGCAGGTTAAAGGCCCGGCCTGCAGTGCCAGCATCCCATATGGGCTCCAGTTCTAGTCCCAGCTGCCCTTCTTCCAGTCCAGCTCTCTGCTATGGCCTAGGAAATCAGTAGAAGATGGGCCAAGTCCTTGGGCCCCTGCACCCAGATGGGAGACTGGGAAGAAGCTCCTGGCTTCTTATCGGCGCAGCTCCAGCCTTTTTGGCCATCTGGGGAGTGAATCAGCAGATGGAAGACCTTTCTCTCTGTCTCTGCCTCTCTCTCTCTCTTTCAAATAAATAAAATAAATCTTTAAAAAATAAATTTTGAAAAGAATCATAGAACATTTGGAAAGGGGGTTTGGAGGCTTGCAGAGGACCTTTGGACAGGAATGGTATACAACCCAGTATTTCTAACTATTTAAGAAGGAATGACTCCAAGTTTGTTTAGTGTCAGCCCTAGAACAATAAGGAAAGCTGTCAGGTTTGTTCGGGAAACTAGTCCGTTTTACCGCCAAAACCACACAAATAGTACATTAGTTTTCTGTGACTGCATAACAACAGGTCATCACAAACTCAGTAGCTCAGAACAGCAAATGTGTATTATCTCAGAATGTACTGGGTCAGGTGAGTACAGCTTACCTGGCTGCTCTTCCAGGTCTTACAAGGTACAGTTGAGATGTCAGCTGGGTTGCACTCTCCTTGAAGTCTGGAGACCTCTTCCAAGGTCGTACAACCTGGTGGCAGAATTCATTTACTTACACTTGCAGGGTTGAGGCCATTAGCTCCTAGAGGCCACCAGTCTTGTGTCTCTTCAAGGCCAGCAGAAACCTGTAGGAAAGATCCAGTTCCTCATTTAAGAGCGTGTACTTGATTAAGTCAGGCCCATCCAGGATAATCTCCATTTTTGTGAATTAAAAGTCAACTGCTTTCGGACCTGAATGGCATCTCTAAGTCCATTCACCATTGCCATAGAGCATAACCTAACCAGGAGAATGATGTGTGTCATGCTCTCTGCTCCCACTCATATTCAGATGGAGGAGTTTGTACATGGGGTGGGAATCTTGGGGGCCATCTTAGAATTCTTTCTCCTACAGAGGTTTAAAATATGGCAGCAGTTACCACAGGGCAGTAAACTCAAGGGAAATCCACAAGCCAAGTGCCAGTATTCACACTGGCTGTCTCCCTTAGAGTGTTTCCCAAACTGTGGCACAAGGAACATGGAGCTCAAACAGGATTTGGCAGATTGACTGGAGGAAACGATTTCATGGCTACTGGAGCAGCTGGGATTTGTCAGGGGTTCAAGGAGCAGGGCACTAAAAAGATATGCAACCAGTAGAAACCTGAGAAATTTCCTGTTGAATCCTTGGCTAATTCCTAACTTGCAAGGTACAGTTAAGCAGAGAACATCTGGTGAGTAGCAGGAAGTTGAACAGAGCTAAGTTGCTGAGGCAGTGGAAGTGGGCCCCGACCAGAGGGAAGACCATGGTGAATCTCCTGGTCATCCAAGCGAAACCCTAGGAAGGGTGCCTCTCATCCTGCACGCAGAGACTGTTATTGTTATCCAGATTACCTGCCGGGAGCAAGTGTAAGTCTGCTGTGAAGAATGGTAATCTGGCCCACGACCTCAAATTATCTCTACATTTAGAATTTTTTTTCCAGTTTATTGAAATGCAGAGAGACAACAGGAGCTAGGTCTTACATCTGTTAGTTCACTCACCGAATGCCCACAGCAGCCAGGGCTGGAGCAGGCTGAGACCAGGAGCCTGGAACTCAATCTGGGTGTCAGGGACTGAAAGATGCAGGTTCATTATCTGCTGCCTGCTGAGTGCATCAGCAGGAGGTTGGATCAGAAGTGTAGCAGCTGGGACTCACAGCACTGTTTAGCATCCGAATAAAAATAGGAATTTTTTAAAAATAAGACAAACAAAATTGTGTTTGAAATAGAGCCATAGGTGAATCCGATTAGAGTCTAAAGCATAGACTTTCGTGTAATTTGCTAATTCTGTTCAGGAAATTAAGTGGCAAGGTAGAGAATTTAAATGAATAACTGAAAACTATTTTTAAAAAATGGAAAGACTAGAACCAAAAAGTGCAACAAATTAAATTCTCAATGTGGATAACAGCAAATCAGACACAGCTGAAGAGAGAATTTTTCAACTGGATAATAGCTTAAAAGAAAATATCTAAAGCACCCAGATCGAGAGTAGATAAGAAACCAAGGAGAAAGCATGGAGCGTGTTTTAGACCATCTCACTGTATCCTGTAGGTGTAACTGAAACCCCACAAGAAGAATGGGCGCTCACGACTCTGGGCAAGCTCTGTGCCTTCGTCCATTTTGTGCAGCTGTCAGAGCATTTGAGACTGGGTGGGTGACAGTGAACATGAACCCTCACAGTTTAAGAGGCTGGGAAGTCCAAAATCAAGGTGCCGGCACTGAACAGGTCCTTCCTGCTGCATCTAATGGTGAAAATCATCAAGGGTGGAGGGAGGGGAGGCGTGGGGGGGGGGGGGGAGGGGAGAGACCGTCTTCTCAGAAGGAACCCACCCCTATAGGAACAGCATTGATCCATTCTTGAGAGCAGAGCCCTCACTGCCTAATCACCTCTTAGGGCCCCACCTCGTCACACTGTCATTCAACACATTCAAACCACAACACGACTTGTAGCCTTATGCTTCTTTTGCAGTGAAAGTGGAGTAATCTATATACAGGGTTTCTGTGCAGATTGAATGAGGTGACATTTAAGGGGTGGATCCCAGTAGGGATCAGGCAGGCCTGTGATCAGTACAGTGGGTAGAAGCTGCAGGATATCACCAGAATTAGAACGGGAAAAAGAAAGCAAACTCACATGTGAGATACTAATGAGTACTTAGTAATTTCAAGTGAATTATTTTTTCCGTAGAAAGTATCTTTTTATTTAAAGAATGAGGATTGAGAAGGGACTAACAAAACAGTCTGTAAGGAAACTCACTTAGCAATTCCTGAGGTATATATTTGCATCCCAAGAAAATGTGTGTGTGTGTGTATGGGTGGGGAGGGGTTTGCAGAACCATGGACAAAGACCAGTTCACTGTTGAAGAAGAGACATGACCCTTGTTGATGATGAATGTGGACGCCCTGTCGAGATGCACACAGACAGAAGTCGAAGTGGCTGATTGTGAATCTGCTCCAGGAGGGGAAGCAGGGAAGTGTTTCAGGACTACTGCAGTCATTAAAGCAGCAGTATGCTAATTAAGGCTCATAAATCTAATGAAACCATTAGCATTTCCTCTTACTAGAAAAGGTGGAATTCCACCCCCCCCAGAAAGTGACACCTGTGAACAATTATCTCTCTTATTATTGCTATTAAGATTATTTACATAAGTTGTCCTCATTTAGCACTCCCGACTGTTAATGATTTGTTCCAACACCGGATCTCTCCCTGGATTTACTGTCTGTGGCTAAGAAAGTCCTTAGGAGATTGCTGATCGGAACAGTGGAGTGCAGGCAGAGGACCTACTGTGCTGTTGCTTGGCTGTGTGCTTGGTTTCTGTTGCCCTAATAGAAGGAAATGGTTCAGAATCTTCGCGTGTCCAAAGGAGCCTGTTGACGACTGTCGTGAACACAGCTTTTCTGTGTCATCCGGCTCAGTGATCCCATGAGCACGCACTGGGTACCTGGTCCATGCCACAGGGAAACCGAGGCGAGGCCATGAGCGCCACGCAGGAGGATGTTTAGGACACAAAGGCGCGACAGATCCTAACATCAAATAGAAGTAGTTATGATGACCTCTAAGGAAAAACAACAGGGTACCAGCTAGGAAGTTTCCGATTGTGAGGTACAGCAAACCTAACCCAGGCCAGCTTTAAGCATTATGGGAACTTTTTAGCACATTTAACTGTTTCTTAGGCTTCGGGTAAGGCTTAATTGAATGTCCCTGTGACTGAACTCCTGAGTGATATTCACTGACGTGTATAGGCACTGGGGACACGTCAGGGCACAAGACAGACAGGTTCTATGCTAGCTTGCGTTCCCACGGGAGAACAGACACCTGATAAGAGGCCCCTGATGTTTGAAGAGAATTAGCAAAATGCCGTCACAGAGTGTGATTGGGTGGTCCTTGCTCTCAAGTGCTCAGCTAGGCCAAGGAGCTTGGCATGAGTAAGAAAGAGACCGGGCTCTTGGGCAGGGAGACAGGAGGGGTGTGCACCAGTGGGACCACACAGGCCCCCTTAGAGAGGCTGACCTTTTTTCTAAATGGGATTATGAGCCGAGTAGCGACGTCATCTAATACGTCTACAGAGGCTTTGCCAGTTCTCTCTTGCCGCACATAGCAGGTACATTGTCCTAAGGTTTGGGGTCGGAAGTCCAGGTGGAGCGTGGCCTGGCGCTTTATGGAGCCTCAGGCTCTCGCTTTGCTTGCTCTCAGCAGAGGGCCTCCATTCTTTGCTCCTTGAGACTCTGGTCCTTGCTCATAGTCACCGTGCCTCAGGGCCAGTAACAGGGAGGGCATTGATCCTCTGTACTTCTGCAGTCCTTGTGTCGTCTCTTGGCTGCATTTCAAAAAAAAAAAAAAAAAAAGTATTTGAAAGGAGAGAGAGAGAGATTCCATTTGTTGGTTTACTCCCCAAATGGCCACAATGGCCACAGCTGGGTTGTTATGAAGCCAGGAGCCAGGAGCTTCTTCCAGGTCTCCCACGTGGGTGCAGGGGCCCAAGCACTTGGACCATCTTCTACTGCTTTTACAGGCCATCAGCAGGGAGCTAGACTGGAAGTGGAGCAGCCGGGACTCAAACTGCTGCCCCTGTGGGATGCCAGTGCCACAGGCAGTGGCTTTACTTGCTAAACCACAGCACTGGCCCTTGTTGCATCTTTTCTTTTTTAAAAAAGATTTGTTTGAAAGGCAGAGTGACAGAGAAAGAGAAGAGTGCTCTCCCATCCACTGGAATAGCCCACAGTAACTGTGGTTTGGCAAGGCCAGAAACATGCCACGTGGGTGGCAGGAATCCAAACCCTTGGGTCAGCACCTGCTCTGTCCAGGGTGCACATTAACAGGAAACTGGAGTTGGAAGCAGAGCTGGGACTCAAATCCAGGCGCACCCATGTGAGATGCAGGCTTCCCAAGCAGCAACTTAACCCCTGAACCAAACACCTGCCCCTGACCTGGCTGAGGTATCCCCGTGTTTCTGTGCTGCTCACTGTGCACTGAAGTCCTTAGGGACAGGAGTCTCTTTCCTCTTAGAGCCCTCAGTGGGTGCTCAGAGTGCAGTGTGCTATGTGGGTTTAGGGCACGGGTTCTACGGGTGAGGTCAGAAGACCGAGGGGCACTCAGTGAGCTGTGATCAGTAGCTGGTTCCTGCTACCCACGTGGGAGACCCAGCCTGAGTTCTGGACTCCTGGCTGATGTGGGAGATCGCTGTGTAGGTATCTCTGTCTGTCCCTCTCTCTGACTCTGCCTTTCAAATAACTTTTTTTAAAAAACACCTATAGGCTTCCACCTTAAGAAGCTAGTTAAAGCCAGTGCCGCGGCTCAACAGGCTAATCCTCCGCCTAGAGGCGCCGGCACCCCGGGTTCTAGTCCCGGTCGGGGCGCCGGATTCTGTCCCGGTTGCCCCTCTTCCAGACCAGCTCTCTGCTGTGGCCCGGGAGTGCAGTGGAGGATGGCCCAAGTGCTTGGGCCCTGCACCCCATGGAAGACCAGGAGAAGCACCTGGCTCCTGCCATCGGATCAGCGCAGTGCACCAGCTGCAGCGTGCCGGCCACGGCGGCCATTGGAGGGTGAACCAGCGGCAGCCAGTAGGAACAGTGTGAGAATGTACACAGATGGACAGGTGACTCCTGTCCCTGGTTCCGTGTGAGCCTAGGACCACAAGTGGGATCGCTGAGTATATGGTAGTTGTACTTTCCCGTTTTTGAGGAACAGCCGCACCGTTTGCCATGATGGCTGCACCTTTACATTCTCGCCAACAGTGTACACGGATTTCCCTCACATCCTCAGCAATCCTGGCTACCTCTGACCTTTTAATAAATAATACTCTGAAACGGGTGTGAGGTCATAGATCACTGTGGTTTTGATTTGCATTGTCTTGGTGATCGGTGATGGCAGACACCTTTTCCTGTAGCTGTTGGGTTTTTCCGCATCTTTTTTCGAGAAGTGTAATGCAGAGCCTTTGCCCATTTTTAAATCAGGTTGTTTGGGGGACTCTATGTCTTAATAAAATTGAATTTGCCTTTGAAAGCCTTTCTGGAATGTTCTGATTCTAGAGTGGCAGCATGAAGAATTCTGAAGAGCTGTTTCTCAATTAAATGAACTTGACTGGGAAAAGTATACCCAGGGAACAGTCGTGGTGTCTCTAAAAATTGTCCTAAGGGTATAAACAGCAAACGGAGAAACATTCTTTCAAGAAAAGCAACTAACACTTAGTAAAAACAGTCAGAATCTGTGGCACTGGAACTACAACTCCTTCTCACCCTTGTCCCTCACAGTCCAGCAGACAGAAACCACCCCCACCCTCCAGCCCCCTGCAGCCCATAATAAAGGACTCCCTCTCTCCCTCCAGCTAACAGTCACTGAATATTGTATCTTTCCAGGAGGGACAGGCCACCAGTGTTTCTCACCACTCCCAACTCTAACTACATGTTGCAGAGGTTAAATTCCAGGCAAATCTGGCCAAGCAGTTTTGGGATCCATTCTGCTACCCAGCGCCCCACATAAAATGGAGATTCTTAACTATTCACACTGAGAATACTGGGCTCTGGTCATCCTTGTGGAGGCTTATTGCAAGGCACTGAGACAGTCCCAAAGTGAAGGAAGGCACAGGCTCCCCTTCTCTGCCCAGACATGCAAATCCTGTGCAAGCCTGTTGCACCATGGGAAACTTGCCCTAAGTGAAAGACACTGCAGTTAGAAGCATGCTTGTTGGATTGTAGTCCATGTTGTATCAGATACAGCCACTGGCTTCCCTGCCCACCGCTGCCTTGCAGTGTATAGCACCAGTCAGCTTCTGCCTGTCCTGCCTGCTGCCCTCCTGCAGTGTGTTAGGTAAATCTAACTCTTCCCTCTGTCTGCTCTGGTAAATTCTTCACCACGGGCAACACCAGTCGGTCACAACAATCCTTACCCCAGGCTTTTCGTTAGTTCAGTGCCGGGAGAAGCAAACTGGGAAGACTAGACGCTACTGACTTCACCAATGTGCTTATCTTATGCCCAGGGTCGGAGGTAGACTAAGAAGTCTCTGAGGCCGCAGGGATGTCTAAGTCTAAGAGCAACAGGGATGTGGTGGTAAACAGGTGAAGGGAAGCTGGTGGCTTCTGGTGAGACACAAGCTGAACTATAGGCCCAACACTGGCTTTTCCTCTTCTGATCCAGCTCTCTGCTAAAAGCCTGGGAAAGCAGTGGAAGAGGGCCCAAAGGCTTGGGACCCTGCACCTGCGTGGGGGACCCAGAAGAAGCTCCTGGCTCCTGGTTTCAGATTGGCCCAGCTCTGATCTGTTTGGGGAGTTGTGGCATTTGTGGAGTGAACCAGCAGATGGAAGACCTTTTTCTCTGTCTCTCCCTCTCTCTGTAACTCTACCTCTCAAATTTTTTTTTTTATTTTATTAAAGAAAAATGAGTGTTCCTGGGACCAAAGCTGACCTCCAGCATGGGCTGATAAACCACCCCTCCGCAGGATCAGACTGGAGCAACCGGTGTCCAGGGGCACTGTTGAAAACAACAGAGTGGGCCGGCGCCGCGGCTCACTAGGCTAATCCTCCGCCTAGCGGCGCCGGCACACCGGGTTCTAGTCCCGGTTGGGGCGCTGGATTCTGTCCCGGTTGCCCCTCTTCCAGGCCAGCTCTCTGCTGTGGCCCGGGAGTTTAGTGGAGGATGGCCCAGGTGCTTGGGCCCTGCACCCCATGGGAGACCAGGAAAAGCACCTGGCTCCTGGCTCCTGCCATTGGATCAGCGCGGTGCGCTGGCCGCAGCGCGCCGGCCACGGCAGCCATTGGAGGGTGAACCAACGGCAAAGGAAGACCTTTCTCACTGTCTCTCTCTTTCACTGTCCACTCTGCCTGTCAAAAAAAAAAAACAAAAAACAAAAAAAAAACAGAGTGGTCCGTCAGCAATCAGTGGAGCCCATAGATGGGTGTGATCCTAGAAAGAGGCAGTCAAAGGAAGCCCTGCTGAGGCTGCCGCCATGGGCCACCGCTTCATTCAAACAGTCCCGCCAGTCCTTGGGAGGGGAGTCAGTGTCTGTGTTATCTAAAATGTCTAATCGTCAACAAAATAAAAATACAGGCAACGGAAGTTGTGAGATAGCCCAGTTATCAGAAGATTTCAAGGCATCCATTTAAAATATGCTCAAAGAAGTAAAAATCATGTTTAACAGTATGGTGAAAGGAGTAGGCGTTTTACCTAGTGGTTTAGATTCCCAATTTCTATATTGGAGAGTCTGGGTTCAGTTCCTGGCTCCTGCCAGTGGAGACCCTGGGAGGCAACAGTGATGGCTCAAATAATCGGGTTCCTATTGCATGTGGGAGAAATGGGTGGTATTGCTAGCTCCTGGCTCAAGCCCTCACCCAGCTCCAGCCAGTGCAGGCATTTGAGAAATGAACCAGTGGTTGGGTGGGTGCTCACTCACTCCCCCTCCTCTCTCTGCCTCTCAATAAACAAAATTAAAGTAAGTATTATGATGGTGCCTCATTAAATAATCAGTTGAGAGAAGTTATTAAAAGGGGCTAGATGAAATTTCCAGAACTGAAAAGTGAAAACTGAAATTTTAAAATATTAACTAGAGATGTTCAACAGATCTGAACTGGCCAAAGAAAGAATCAACAAAGATAAATCAGTAGAGATTACACAGCCAGAAGGACTGAGGGAAAAAATAAACAGAGCTTTAGGGATCTATGGGGCACCGTTAAAGCACACCAACTTATGCATAACTGGTGAATCAAAAACGAGAGAGAGAAAGAGAGGAAAAGATACTTTATAATAGGGGTTGGTGCTGTGGTGTCCCATATGGGCACCAGTTCAAATCAACTCTCTGCTATGGCCTGGGAAAGCAGTGGAAGATGGCCCAGGTCCTTGGGCCCCTGCACCTAAGTGGGAGACCCAGAGGAAACTCCTGGCTCCTGGCTTCAGATCAGCTCCAGCCATTGCAGCTGATTGGGGGGTGAACTAGTGAATGGAAGACCTCTCCCTGCCTCTGCCTCTCTAACTCTGCCTTTGAAACAAATAAATAAATCTTTAAAAAAGATATAATAAACAATGGCTGAAAACTTGCCAAATCTGATTAAACAGAACATTTCACACCCAAGAAGGTTCACAAATTCCAGGTAGGTTAAACACAAAGAAATCCACACAGAGACACAGTAGAGTAAAAACACTGAAGGATGAAGACAATGACAAAAACTACTTGATTCACAGAAATGAACCCCAGCAGGATTAACAGCTGACCTCGCATCAGAAACAATAGTGACCAGAAGCAGTGGGCTGACATTTAAAGTGTTAAACAAAACAAAACAAAACAAGAATTCTACATCCAGCAAAACTATCTTCAAAATATGGAGAAACTGAAACATTCCCAAAGAAACAAAAACTCACTGAATTCATTGCCAGCAGACCTTCCCTACAAAATAAACACTAAAGCGAGCCCTTCAAGCTAGAATGAAAGAACACAGTAACTCAAATCCACAAGGAGAATTGAGGACCACTTGAAATATAACTACATAAGTCAATATATAGAATAAAAGTATCTCTGTGTCCTACAAAGGTACAACTCTTTGCCTCCTATCAGACTTCACAGGTAACAGCATGAAGCAATGATTACACACCTGTATTTTCATCTTTTTGATACTATTCTAAAGGGAATTGTATTCACTTCATTTTCAGAACTTTCATTGCTAGGATACAGTAATACTAATGGTATTTTTGTATTTTCCTTGCTGCCTGCATGTTTGATGAAGTCTGGTTAGTTCTTGTCCATTCTAATAGTTGTTTTAGTGGATTCCTTAGGATTTTACAAATAAATGATCACGCCATTTGCAAATATGGTTTCACTTCTTTCTAATACAGATGATTTGTCATTCTTTTTTTTTTTCCCCTTATTTCCTTGGCCAGAACCTCTAGGGCAAAAATTTTTTATAAGGATTTATTTATTCAAAAGGCAGAGTGACAGAGAAAGGCAAAGAGGGGAGAAAGAGAAACACCCCAATCTTCCATCTGCTGGCTCCTCCCCTGATGGCTCCAACAACTAGGATTGGGTCAGGACTTTCATCAGAGCCTCTCAAGTGGGTGGCAGAGGCCCAAGCACTTGGCCCATCATCACAGTCCCCGGAGCATCAGCTGGGAACTGGAGCAGAAGCGGAGCATCGGCTGCTGCTTGGGATGTCAGCGTCACAAGCAATGGCCTAACTTACTGCACCACAGCACCGGACTCCTCTAGTACAATGTTAAAGAAAAAGGCAAAAGCAGACCTTCTTGACTTTTTTTTTTCCTGATCTTAGGGGAGAATGCATTCAGTCTTTAACCACTAAGAATTATGTTAGCTGTTATTTTTTTTTCATAAATTTCTTATATAAGGTTGAGGCATTTTCTGTTACTCCTGGTTTGTTGAGCATTTTTTTTTAACCATGAAAGATAATTGCCTGAAGACCTAACTGAAGAATATGCTGAGGTCGAATAAAGTCACCAGATTACACAGGCGAATTCTAGCTTGTTGAACTGACAACTTGGCCAAAATGCTTTCTATCATAGAGACAAGCCAAGCAGCCCCTGGGTGCACCATAGTGTGGATGCATAGAGAGAAAAAAGTCACCTTCTGCTAATGTTACCTGTCCCATCTCCTCAAGCACTCCCCTCCCCTCCAGAGTCTAGAGTCTAGCTCGTGTCAGACAACCTTTTATCCTTGGACTCAAGTGAGTGGTCATAAGCTCCAGAAAATTTTAATTATCTGTCATCGCGGAATTACAAAGTAAAACAAGGAGCTACCACTGCGTGCCTGTGGGAATGTCAAAAATACAAAACGCTGACACCGCCACCTGCTGGTGAGGATGTGGAGCACAGGAATTCTCCTTCATCACTGGGGACTGCAGAATGCGACAGCTACCGGGGACGGCGATGCGGCAGCTTCTTTAAGGCTAGGTCTGCCCTCACCGTACAGTCTAGCCCCTTGATATTTTCCCAAGTGAGCTGAAAACTCAAATCTACGCTAAAACTCGCACATAGATACTTACAGAAGCTTTACTCATAAGTGCCAAAACTTCGAAATAACAACAACAACAATGTTTCCGTGGGAATAAATACGCGAGCGTACCTCCAGAAAATGGAATATTATTCAGCACTAAAAATTGAGCATTGGAGGGGTGAAGACACATGGAGGGATCTAATTTTTTTTTTTTTTTTGACAGGCAGAGTGGACAGTGAGAGAGAGAGACAGAGAGAAAGGTCTTCCTTTGCCGTTGGTTCACCCTCCAATGGCCGCCGCGGCCGGTGCGCTGCGGCCGGCACACCGCGCTGGGGATCTAATCTTAAGTCTAAGTTACCAGGCGGGGAAAGCCAGTGTGCCAGCTCCGTGCTCCGTAGGCATTTCGGCAAAAGCTGTCTCGGAGATAGTAAAAAGATCAGGGTTGCTGCAGGGGAGGGAAGGACTCAAGGGCAGGGGGCAGAGAGCTTTTAGGGCAGTGCAAAATCCTACTATAACGACGGCCACACGTCATCACACCTTTGTCTAAACTCAGAGACTGCCCGGCACCAAGGGTGAACCCCGCGTGTGAACTGAGGGCTTGTGGCGACCACGATGTGTCAGTGGAGGCTCAACATTTTAACCACGGCACCACTCTCGTGTGAGGTGTTGGCAACGGGGGAGGCTGTGCACGCGTGTAGGCAGGGGGTAAATGAGGAGTCTCTATACCTGCCTCTCAATTTTGCTGTCAATTTAACACTTCTACAAAAAGTCAATTTTTTAAAGTTAATTAAATGAAAAGTGTTAATTTACAGACCTTAAAACTAACAAAGAATATAAAATACAGGGGCAGGCCCTTAGTGGTGCACTGGCTAAGATACCGCGTTTAGACAGTCACATCCCATATCAGAGCGCCTGGATTTGGTCCAAGCTCCACTTCCGATTCCAACTTCCTGCTAGCACACACCTTGGGCGGTGGCAGTAATGGCTCAAGTGCCTGCGTCCATGCCAACCACGTGGAAGACTCAGATTAAGTTCCAGGCTCCTGGCTTTAGCCTGACCCAGCCCTGCCTGGCTGTGGTGGGCATTTGGGGCGTGAACCAGCAGATGGAAGCTTGCTCTCTCCATCTCTGTCTTCTCTAAGCCTTTCAGATAAATCAAATAATAATAAAATGCAGAGTATTGTGGTCTTTATAAAAACACTATAAAACAGAAAGAATAACTGCTCTTCATGATCCTACTTGGGTTTGTCTGGATTGACAGTGTTTTAAAGGACGGAGCATATTAGCAGCTGAGAATCCAACATAAATCATAACCCGCTGATATTCCTGTGATGTTGTAGATTAACACGCCCACTCGCTGCGTGATAGTTTGATTGTCACACAAAAAACAATTAGCGAGTCCTCTGTACATTGAAGCTGCCTTCTATCTTGCTATCAAAACATCTAATGGTACTTAGGACTAAGATATGTGAAATTAATTTTCCCTTCACACATACAGTTCACTCCATGAAACCCAAGTGGCAATGTACAGGAGTTTCTAGTATCTTCCCCTGCCAGCGTGAGGGTTCTGCCCTACCATTGCCACTGACCACGGGTGTGTGACCTTGGGCACTTTATCTGTCTCAGCTTCCTGACCTGTAAATAGATTAAATCAATAGGCTTAACCCATAGGCTTTTGGAAAGGATTAAACTGGTTAATAATTTAAAGCTCTCAGAACGGCGCTGGGCACGGAGTGAGCACCTAATAAATATTTATTGCTATTATCAGCACAATTCTGACACTTCCTAAAAGGGAGTTTTGGCTTGTGTAATGATTGCTTTTACCCTCTGGTAGAAAATGTTTACCCTGGATGCGGCTAAACTAGACCTGCCCCTGCCCTCCCCTACTCCCTGCCTATTTTGCAACACTTTGTGCCATCAGCAAAAAAAAAAAAAAAAAAAAAAAAAAGGCAATTCAGACTTCACAGAGCTTTGGCGGCCACTGCGAGAGCAGGTGCTCATGGCAACCCCTGCCCCCCACCTCTCACTGCCTTCTCCTCAATTCAACCTCTCTGTTCCAATATTGCCTTCCAAGAGAGACCTGCTTTAGTCACCCTAACTCAGTTTTGTGTTGTCTACCAGCACCCATGACTGCATTGAGTTTCAAAGGCGACAACTTTATCTTCCGCCTGGCTCTATCTTCTGCTTCCAGAACCCATGGTCATTGGGCTGCCCCGGCCTCCCTGGGCAAGACAGCACCCGCCTCTGTTCACCCTGGTTTCCTGTTCTTTCTAGCGAACGTTGCCACCTTGCCTGCTGATGTCCCACGTTCCCCACTGGAACACGAGCCTTGTGTCCCCACTGTCTCGAGCACCTGACACCAACTAGACACACAATAAACACTTGGTAATGGCTGGACTGGCCCTTACTAGACCCTCAGGAGATGTGCTGGATGAACTTGCTTCCTGGAAGATGTCGGGCAAAGACTGCCCAGGAGGGCTGTGTGTCCCACAGCTGATCAAAGAACAATAGAGTGAAGCTGCCCGTGAGCAAAGGCGCGGGTGTGGCTGCACCGTGTCCCTTGGACCGGCACAGTGCGGTTACGTTCTACTACAAAGCCGAGATGGCGAAGCTCAGAGAGGCAGAGAGGTGCTCCTCTTTTTTTTTTTTTTTTTTTTTGACAGGCAGAGTGGACAGTGAGAGAGAGAGACAGAGAGAAAGGTCTTCCTTTGCCGTTGGTTCACCCTCCAATGGCTGCCGCGGCCGGCGCACCGCGCTGATCCGATGGCAGGAGCCAGGTGCTTCTCCTGGTCTCCCATGAGGTGCAGGGCCCAAGGACTTGGGCCATCCTCCACTGCACTCCCTGGCCACAGCAGAGAGCTGGCCTGGAAGAGGGGCAACTGGGACAGAATCCGGCGCCCAGACCGGGACTAGAACCTGGTGTGCCGGCGCTGCAAGGCGGAGGATTAGCCTAGTGAGCCACGGTGCCGGCGAGAGGTGCTCCTTTTAACATGGTTCCTCCAATGCTCTCCCTGCTCTGAACATCCAGACCCTCCCTGAGAACCACACTCTCAGTAGTTACAATCAGGGAGTGTAACTCCAGACCCCACTCATCTGTTGTCGGGTAGCACAGTACTCCAGAACTTAGGGCCTGAAAACACACCTGTACTCACTATCACACACTTTCTGATGTTTAGGAATCCAGGCGTGGGCCGCTGGCTGCCTGTGGCCCCAGGCCTCTCGTTAGGTTTCAGGTGAGCTGTCTGCGGGGTCTGAGGTCCCTTTTGCAGGCTCAGCTTGGGTAGAAGCCTCTTCCCGGCTTGCTCCCATGGCTGCTGGCAGTGTTAATGACCTTGAGGGCTAGTAGAGGCTGCCCTCGCTTCCTTGCCCCGAGAGCCTCTCTGTCGGGCAGCTCAGCCTGGCAGCACATTGTCCTCAACATGCAGGTGCACCCAAGGGCGCCAAGGTCAGAGGCCACTGCCTGGGACATCGCCCAAATAGCAGCAGTGGCACCCCGTTACCCCGCCATGTTGTAGCAGAAGTGAGTTTCCAGGCTCCAGACCCCACTCAAGAGGACAGGTTGGTTGCAGACGGAAACCACGAGCACAGGTTCTCAGCAGTGCCTCTGCCGCGTTCCACTTGCAGTTTGACAAAGACAGAAGCCGTGGCCTGAGAACGTTCATTCGTGTGTCTCCTGTGCCGCCCTCTCCCTGTGCCTCTGGTCCTGTTTTGATTGTTCCCAGGAAGCCCAGGTAAGTGATCAGCCCTCCTTTGGGGCACAGTCCTCCTCTCAGTTCAGTGGGCTCCTTCCCGTCAGCTCTGCAGTGGGCTCAGGCCTCTTCCCACAGAAACAAGTCAGCAAAAGCCTGATGTAAACTCTCACATGTCTTCATCTTCCAACATTACTCTATTTTTCTCCATTAAATAGTCCGAATATGCTCTGGCTGCCAAAAAAAAAAAAAAAAAGTGCTGTTTATTGTTGTTGTGGATTCGTTCTGAGAGGAGGAACGTGGTGGGGTAAGAGAGGTGGAGTCACTACACAGACCCCCAGAGCCGGATGAAAGCAGGCCAGAGGGAGCAGCCCGCAGACTTGTTTATTTCAGTTGGTACAGCAGCTTATATAGCCAAGGCAGCCAATCTGGTCAAGAGGCGGTTTATGCCCTAACTAATTACAGCCTGTTGCCAGGCAGTCTCCATCATCAGCGGCCATCTTGGCATGGCCTTCTCATTCCACCACAGTCTATCACTTGTCAGCCCACATCAAAGCAGCTTTTCAAAAATATACTTTTGTTGTTTTCATTCAACACATGGAAATTGTACATATTCCTGGGGAACATTTCAACATGTATATATACATATACATACATGTATTCAATACACGTATCAGGGACCACCCACATGCACATGGCTCACAAACCAATTTCTCCAGTCCCGATCTGTGTGCATCTCAGCCCACCACACACCTCTTCACGATGTCTCAAAGGCATTTCAAGTTCAACATGTCCAAAACAGATCCCGTGACTCCCACCACTAAACTTTTATTTTTTCTGTGTTCCCTACTGTATTACTTCCCTGGGGTCACTGTAACAAACAGCCACAAACTTGATGGCTTAGACCAACAGAAATTTATCCTCAGATGTCTAGAGACCAGAAGTCCAGGTCCCTGTGGGGGCTCGGTTTCAGGGCCGATCCTGTCTTTGCTCTTCAGCTTTGCCTGGCTCTACTGGTGCTTGGTTTGTGATGCAAACTTCAGTCTCTTCTCCCGCGTGTCTGAAATCTCCCTGTGCCTTTCTTTTACAAGAACTCGGATAACACAGGATGATTTCACCTCAATATCCTCAACTTCACTATACCCACACAGAACCTATTCTCCAAATAAGGTCACATTCGCAGGTTCGGGATAGACGTATCTTTTGGGAGATTCAACCTACTGCGTCTGGCTCAGCAAATGACAACCTCACCCCGTCCGTTGTACCAATCAAAACTCTCCCATCTCTGGGGCTGGTGTTGTGGCACAGCAGGTTAGGCCACCGCTTGTGATGTTGGAGCACTGGCTTGAATCCACGCTGCTTTGCCTCTGATCCAGCTTCCTGCTAACGTGCCTTGGAGGCTGCCGATGATGGCCTAACTATGGCCACAGTGGCCACAGAGGGGCCAGGCTGAAGCCAGGATGAGCCAATAGCTTCTTTTGGGTCTCCCACGTGGGTGCAGGGGCCCCATGAGTGGGTCCATCTTCTGCTGCTTTCCCAGGTGCATTACCAGGGAGCTGGATCAGAAGTGGAGCAGCAGGGACTCAAACCAGTGCCCATTTAGAATGCTGGCATTGGCGGCAGCTTAACCCATTATACCTCAACACCAGCCCCCAAATAATAATTTTTCTTTAAATCCCATAATTGTGTCACTGCTATCCTTTCTCCTGCTCCCAGTAGCCAACGCACCTACAAGGTGTTTTTGCTTACTCAGCATGCCTGGTATCTGTCCACTTCTCCCTCTTGAACACAATCTGATGCAAGCCAGCATTGCCTCTCCCCTAGGGCCTACAGCAGCCTCCACCCACCTGCAGCTATGCCTGTGCTCCAACCCTCACCCCCCACTCACCCCCGTTACCCACACGGTGCAGCAGAGTTGTCTGAAAACAGAGATCTGCAGTGCTGCCCCCACCGCCATCCCCCCCCCCACCTTTCCACTGCTCTTAGGAAATGGATTAATGCCTAAACCTCAGAATAAGAGGATCAACTTGCAACTCTGAGGCGTTTAAGGTGGTGGAACACAGCAGACAACAGACATTTGATGAGACAGCTAAGAGAAGTCACTATAAAAATTGATGACTTTGAACTTGGCCTGATCTGCACCCAACGATTTAATAACATTGACCTCCTTGGGCCCCTTCTTCAGTCTCTAAGCAAACAAAGTCACGGGGACCAGATGTTACGAAGCAGGTGCCTCCTTTCACCACTCATCACACAGTGGACAGTGAGAGGGCTGGGATCCCTCCAAGGATTTCTGCCAGCAGCATTTGAAACTTGTCATACCTGCTGTCCCCATGCGCATCTTTTTCCTACAAGCCTTCTGCTGTAAGACCTGAGTGTGAGCTGTCCAAATGGGTTCAGAATAAAGTGCCACCAAGTTGCCAACTTTCATATTCCCGTCACTACAGAGCCGTCAACTCCAATTTATTTTCTAATAATAGCTAAGTGGAGCCCTTACAGGTCCAATGGAAGCAAATCTCTAGCATAAAAAAAATGACATCCACCAGTCAATCGTAAACCACCTGCTGGCAGGCAGCATCGTGCTTATTCCACTTTGGTCTTCAGCAAGGCTTCTGGCCCTGAAACAGGGAGACAGAGCGCAAGGTGACTCCACGGCAGTGACATTTTCCCTGCACAATTTCTGTTCTTCTGGATAGGCTCGATTTCACGGCTATAACAAACACCCTCAAAGTCTTGGTGGCTTACAATGCGAAGAATAATTTCCCCTCCTTTGCTATGCAACCAGCAGGTTTGCCGGAACTCTGTATCAGGGAGAGGCAGCTTTTGAGGGTCTCCCACCACTGGCTGCAGTGCAAGCGATACAGTGTCTTCTGCTCACACTGCATTGGCCGACGCCCAGAAAGCGCAACCTTCAGCTTGCCTGGATGAGAGGAGCAGCCTAAGTATTGACAAATAGCACCGAGGATTTCCACACTCAGCCGGCCAGGGACCCCTGGGTGAAATGCAGGAATCTCTACGGTGGGTCAAAGAGGCCCTGTCTCCATCCAGACACCCGGAAACCTAGAGCCAAGCTACTGCCCGGCCAGGAAGGGACAGGTGGGGGTTAACTGCCATCAACACACCCTTCTGAAAGGGACAAAGTGGAAGGCTCACAGACACTGCCTGTATTTCCACTCCAATTGTGTTGACTGTGTGTAACGATTATATAGTGTCTGCCATCTGTCGGTACTGCTGCTAGGCACTGTCCGTATGAGGGTACTCCAACGTGTTCACGGAAAGTGGTCCTGCGGGGAGACAGAGCCAGTGTGCAGTGAGGAGCAGGCGCGTGGAAGCATCCCCATCCCAGTTCTGCTCCTCCCTAGAGATCCCCACGGCTGGAAGACACTTCTCCCAGGGGCGTTCTATCCTGCGGGCATCAACACCGTAGCTGTGCCATAACTGACATAACCTGTCTCCTATCGATGCCTCCAGATTTACCCAATTTTGGCGACTGCAGATATTCAACAAACTTCCTTGTTCCTTGAGCCTGACTGAATCATGTCAATAGAAGACAATCACAAAAGCAGAATTGGAGTGGGGGCCGGCGCTGTGGCATAGCAGGTAAAGTTACCACCTGCAGTGCCGGCATCCCATATAGGCGCTGGTTGGAGTCCCAGCTGCTCCACTTCCAATCCAGCTCTCTGCTACAGCCTGGGAAAGCAGTAGAAGATGGTCCAAGTCCTTGGGCCCCTGCACCCATGCGGGAGACCCGGAAGAAGCTCCTGGCTCCTGGCTTCGGCCATTGGGGCCAACTGGGGAGTGAGCCAGCGGATGGAAGACTCTCTCTCTCTCTCTCTCTGCCTCTGCCTCTCTGTAACTCTGCCTTTCAAATAAATAAATCTTTTTTTAAAAAAAGTAGAATTGGTTTCTACTTTTAAAAAATTACTGATGATTTGGAAACGTGCTTTTAAAAACTACTTGATATTACTGATCCTGATGTGCTGTGTCCATGATTAACACGTGAGGGTCTCAGCTCCCCCACCCTCACCAACACTTGCTGTAATCAGTATTTTAATTGTTGATGACCAGATACAAATAAAGGTCTAAAGCCCAAGACCTCTGGGTGGGAAAGATAAGTCAATCTCATTGCTTCAGCTGGAATTTCTTTAATGTGTATGCTCGTTTTATATTTATTGACCATTGGTCACCAGTTCCTGCATTTCACTGGTTTCTTTTTTAATCTGGAGGTTATTTTGGTATAGGGAGAAAAATGAGGATTCCATTTAATTTTTAAGGTTTTATTTATTTGTTTATATCTCAAAGGCAGAGCAATAGAGACAGAGAACTTCCACCCACTTGTTCACTCCCCAAATGCCCATATGACAGAGGCTAGGCCAGGCCAAAGCCAAGAGCCCAGAACTCAAGCTGGTTCTCTCATATGGGTGGAAGTGACCCAAGCGCTTAAGCCATCACCTACTCCTCCCAGGGTGTGTGTCAGCAGGAAGCCAGATCTGAAGCAGAGCGGAGACGGAAAGCCAGTCACTCTGAAATGGGACGCAGGCATCCCAAAGGGCACCCACACCGCTGTACCAATGCCTGCTTCCCCCAACTATGTTTTTAAACATGTGTGTCAGCCGGCGCCGTGGCTCAATAGGCTAATCCTCTGCCTTGCGGTGCTGGCACACCGGGTTCTAGTCCCGGTCGGGGCGCCGGATTCTGTCCCGGTTGCCCCTCTTCCAGGCCAGCTCTCTGCTGTGGCCAGGGAGTGCAGTGGAGGATGGCCCAAGTGCTTGGGCCCTGCACCCCATGGGAGACCAGGAGAAGCACCTGGCTCCTGGCTTCGGATCAGTGTGGTGTGCCAGCCGCAGCGCACCGGCTGCGTCGGCCATTGGAGGGTGGACCAATGGCAAAAGGAAAACCTTTCTCTCTGTCTCTCTCTCTCTCACTGTCCACTCTGCCTGTCAAAAAAATAAAAAAATAAAAATAAAAAATAAACGTATGTGTCTTTCAACACCACATGGCTCTGAAAAGCTACTTTTCTCATAAAATAAACTACCTTATATATTTAGGGCTACTTAAGAGCTTCTTGGTCTGTCCTATTAATTGGTTGCTCTGATCTTACTGGTTGCTATGATAAATGAAAATTGAATAAGTCAGGGCTGGCATGGCGGTGTAGCAGATTAAATCACTGCCTGTAATACCGGCCACCCGGTATGGGCGCTGGTTTGTGTCCCGGTTGCTGCACTTCTAATCCAGCTCTCTAGGAAAAGCAGCAGAAGGTAGCCTAAGTGTTTGAGCCCTTGCCACCCATGTGAGAGACCCAGATGAAGCTCCTGGGTTCAGCCCAAGTTGTGGTAGCCATCTGGGGAGTGAACTAGTGGGTGGAAGATATCTCTGTCCCTGTCTCTTCTTTTTTCTTTAACTCTGCCTTTCAAATAAATAATTTAAATAATTTTTTAAAAAGAAAATGGAATAAATAACCTATGGAAGATCTCTCTCCCTTTCAAATAAAACAAAAATAAGTAAATAAAAAACTTTTTAAATCTATAGAATGACATCTTCTAAAATAGGATTGAAAAATTAAATCCAACTCTATGCTGTGTATATGTGATGATCAAAATAACAACCCAAATTTAAAATATGGCTGGCGCTGTGGCTCAGTAGGCTAATCCTCCACTTTCGAGTCCCGGTTGGGGCGCCGGATTCTGTCCCGGTTGCCCCTCTTCCAGGCCAGCTCTCTGCTGTGGCCCGGGAGTGCAGTGGAGGATGGCCCAAGTGCTTGGGCCCTGCACCCCATGGGAGACCAGGATAAGTACCTGGCTCCTGCTATCGGATCAGCGCGGTGCGCCAGCCGCAGCGTGCCAGCCGCGGCGGCCATTGGAGGGTGAACCAACGGCAAAGGAAGACCTTTCTCTCTGTCTCTCTCTCTCTCACTGTCCACTCTGCCTGTCAAAAAAAATTTTTTTTAAATACAAGGATACATCAAAATATACAAGGCTGATACAAACAAGAGCAAGAGAAGCAACGTTATCACCATGTATGTAAGTTCCAGACAGAAAGTGTTAAGTGAGTCAGAGTACTACTTTCTATGATTAAGGGGGCCTCCACAGAACCATCTTGTACCATCATGCACCAAATAACAGAGCTTTGAAATGCATGAGGGGAAGCTAGGGAATACACGTGGGGAGAGCACCGCAGCAGGAGACAACATCCTTGCCTCAAAACCAGCCAGGTCATGGGCACAGCTGAGTACAGGACAGAGATTCAGTTATGTTACAGATAGGCAGATAAATGATACAGAGGCTACAGAAGGCGCTTCTAATGATTATCCAAAGTGAGGAGCTGGTATGAAGAGGTCAAAGTACGTTTGCCAGCTTTAAAAATAAAATAGTATCTATTGATTCCCCTTATGTGAACAGTGAAGAAACCACTATATTTTCCTTTCTTTCTCTCCTTCCCTTATTTCTGCTGGCACTGGGTGGAGTTCTTGTGATCTACTGCATTTCTGCAATAAACTTCATGACCTAAAAATAACATCATAATGAATAAATTCTGGTTTTATGGGCATCATTTCCAGCCATTTAGACCTAATAATTTTGCTTTTTACATCCAAGACAAATCATATACTTCTTTCTTCATCTTTATAAGTTCTTTTTTAAATTTATTTTAAAGATTTAGCTATTTATCCAAAAGGCAGAGTTACAGAGAGGCAGGGAGAAAGAGAGAGAGAAGTCTTTCACCCATGGGTTCACTCCCCAGTTGGCCACAATTGCTGGAGCCAGGCTGATCCAAAGCCAGGAGCTTCTTCCAGGCCTCAAACACTGGTACAGGGGCCTAAGAACTTGGGCCATCTTCTACGGTTTCCCAGGCCATAGCAGAGAACTGGATGGGAAGTGGAGCAGCCAGGACTCAAATTGGTGCCCATATGGGATGCCAGCACTGCAGGCAGTGGCTTTACCTACTGTGCTGGCCCCGGTGAGTTCTTGTTTTTATTCTTATTTTAATATGTATTCCATCAACTAAAGCATACATTTTTGTTTTGGCAGGCAGAGTGGATAGTGAGGGAGAGAGAGAGAGAGACAAAGGTTTTCCTTTCACCGTTGGTTCACCCTCCAATGGCCGCCGCAGCTGGTGCGCTTCGGCCGGTGCACTGCGCTAATCCGAAGCCAGGAGCCAGGTACTTATCCTGGTCTCCCATGGGGTGCAGGGCCCAAGCACCTGGGCCATCTTCCACTGCACTCCCTGGCCACAGCAGAGAGCTGGCCTGGAAGAGGGGCAACCGGAACAAAATCCAGCACCCCGACCGGGACTAGAACCCGGTGTGTCGGCGCCGCTAGGCGGAGGATTAGCCCATTGAGCCGCGGTGCCGGCCGCAAAGCATACATTTTTAAAAAGATTTTATTTATTTAACATACTTGAAAGGCAGAGTGCCACAGAGAAGGTGAGACAGAAAGAGGAGGAGAGCTTCCATCTTCTGGTTCACTTTCCAAATGGCCAGGTCTGGGCCAAGTGGAAGCCAGGGGCCAGGAACTCCATCTGGGTCTCCCAGCGGGGTGGCGGGGGGCCAAGAACTTGAGCCATCCTCTGCTGTAAAGCACACGTTTATTAGCAGCATTGTGGGTTCCCAGGGTTCTGTCGCCATTACACGGATAGTTGTCCCATTACCTTTCGGCATCCTGAGTTTTGAAGCAGAGCAGGGAGACAGCCTGAAATGTCCCACGGTGCGCTGACATCTTCCTGCCCTGCCCAGACGCTGACAGAGTTTGCAGGAGCCTGATGGTTTTCTATATACCTTAGAATTGTTACAGTAAGAGAATACTCCTGGCCTGCAACTTCTCGTCTCTGAGTTGGGTTTTTGTTACATTTAACCGTCTGTCCTCGGGGAATCCCACTGCGTGTCCTGTCATTACCGCTGGCTCCCATCGCCATCATCACATCATCTCTGCCCTCTACCTCTGTCCCTGCCACTAACGTGTTCTCCCCTCAGACCTCCCGTCCGTGGCAGCAGCACAGGTTGGATTCTGAGGTCTGCTGAAGGGGCTGTTCATTTCAGAAGGCGTTTACCGTGAGTTCATTCGCTAAAAGCCAAGTTTTTCCCTTCCGCACTGTTGGCTGCTCCTTTTTTTTTTTTTTTTTTTTTAACCTCGTGGGTCTCTTGTTTGAACTCTTGCTTCATAGGTATGTTCTTTGATGAGACTTTGGAGAAACTTCATCTAATGTTCCTTCGATTGCGTGATCCAATTCTTATTCATTTATTTATTTAAAAGACAAAGGAAGACAGAGAGAGATCTTCCATCTTCCACTTCAGTCCCTTAGTGCCCACAACAGCCAGGGCTGGGCTAGGCTGAAGCCAGGAGCCTGGCACTCCATCTGGGTCTCCCACACATGGGTGACAGGGACCCGAGCATGTCAGCATCACTGCTGCCTCCCAGAATGCACATTAGCAGGGAACTGGGATTGAAAGTAGAGCTAAGACTGACCTCCAGGCATCCCGATCTGGGATGTGGCCATCGCAAGCGGTATGGATCCCAAAAGTTTTGTGGATCCCAAAGGCTTTGTCAAGAGCCTCAGTGGTCACTGAAGTCATACCTAAGGGTGTTATTGCTAAATTAACAACAGGAGTCACTGTGTACCAACTCCCCATGAAGGACCTCTGTCCTCAAAGAGTTGTATTATGAGAGTTAATAGCGAAACTTGTTTGCAAAGTTTTACCTCATTGTAATGTACCAAGTGGAGGATATTTGTTATGTCTCAGAAGCTATAGTAATGTCTGAGTGCTCGCAAAAGACGTATCGTTCTTGAGTTCTTCTTCAAAGTTAATTAAGTTTCTCAAAAAATATATAAATTAAACCTCAGAAGGGCTTACTTTTATTGAATTAAAATTCCTTATTATAACAATAATCCTTTTGGTGTTCTATCGCACAGTAGGGTAACAATAGCTAACAATAACATACTGCATTTTTCTAAACAGCTACCAGAAATACTTTTGAATGTTCACACTACAAAGAAATCTTGAATATATGAAGTGATGCATGCTAATTAACCTAATTTGATCAATAAAATGTATGCACATATTGATTTACATTGAACTCCGTAAATATGTACAATTATTGTTTGTCAATAAATACAAGTAATCTAATAAAAACAAAAATTCCTATTTTTTAAAATTTATTTTTAAATTTTAAATCAACATGTAATACATGCACATTTTAAGGGGTTATAAGGCGGCATTTCAGTAGGTACACTCAGCTTAAGCAGACCATACCAGACAACCAGCCTAGCTCCTTATCTTGTCCCGGTGCTTGGAGCCTCCCTCCCAGCTCCTGTGGGCCAGTGCTATTTTTTTTTGTTTTGTTTTTTTTACAGGCAGAGTTAGACAGTGAGAGAGAGAGACAGAGAGAAAGGTCTTCCTTCCGTTGGTTCACCCCCCCAAATGGCCGCTATGGTCGGCGTGCTGTGCCAATCCAAAGCCAGGAGCCAGGTGCTTCCTCCTGGTCTCCCATGGGGTGCAGGGCCCAAGCATTTGGGCCATCCTCCACTGCACTCCCAGGCCACAGCAGAGAGCTGGACTGGAAGAGGAGCAACCGGGACAGAATCCGGTGCCCTGACCGGGACTAGAACCCGGTGTGCTGGCGCCGCAGGCGGAGGATTAGCCAAGTGAGCCACGGCGCAAGCCTGGCCAGTGCTTTATACAACATATGCGACATCCTCCTGAGCCAAAGTCGCCCCACTGCACTGCAAAACACCAGCGCCCATCCCGTTCACCCTACTGAGTTTCCTTTCCCATCACCCAGCCTCCCCCATTTCCCCTCCCCTCCTGGCCTCTAGTAATCACTGTTTTAGATTTAAATACTTAACATCCAGCATGAGAGGGGACACACAGCATTTGTCTGGCTTATTTAACTCAACATCGTGGTCTCCATTTCCCTCACTTTGCTGCACATGTCTATTACACTCTCTCTGGGAGAATACTGTTCCATTGCATATATGCCGCATTTTCTCTATCCGCATCCCGCTGATGGACACCTTGTTAAAGCTGTGTCTTGGCTACTGTGACTGGTGTGACGAATGTGGGAGTGCAAGTTTTTCTTTCATTTGCTGATTTCATTTCCTTCAACTGTATACCCTTGGGTCACCTGGTATCTATGTTTAGGGTTTTCTTTGTTTTTAGTTATTTACTTATTTGAAAGGCAAACCAACAGAGAGAGACAGGGAGATCTTCCATCCGCTGGTTCACACTACAAATAACCACAACACCCAGGGCATGGCCAGGCCAAACCCAGGAGCCCAGAACTCCACCCAGCCCTCGCACATGGGTGGCAGGGGCCCAAGTACTTGAGCCATCACTTGCTGTCTCCCAGAGTGCATGTTAGAGGAAGCTGGATTGGAAGTGGAGGTGGCACTCAAACCCCAGTTTTCTGAGGAACCTCCTCGTTGTTCTCCATAATGGCCTCGCTAATTGAAATCCCAGCCAGCGGTGCCTAAGGGGTCCCCTTTTCTCTGCATGTCCGCCAGCACTTACCGTCTTTTCCACAAGAGTCATTCTAACTGCAATGCAAATATATCTCACTGTGGTTTTGATTTGCATTTCCCTGTTGGCCAGGGACATTGACCATCATTTCATGCATTTTTGGCCATTTCTATTTCTTCTTCTAAGAAATATCCATTCAGACCTTTCGCCTATCTCTTAACGGGGTTGATTGTTGTTTGAGGGTTCAGCATTTTGAGGTCCTTAAATATTCTGGCTACTAATCCTCTCTCAGACGCACAGCTTGTAAATATTTTCTCTCATTCTCTTCACTCCATCATTTCCTTTGCCGTGTAGATATGTCTTTGTTTGGTATCATCTGTCAGTTTTAGCTTTTATTGCCTGTGCTTTGGGGTCTTACCCAAAAAGTTGTTGCCTATGCCAACAAGTGATTCCCCCGTTTTCTTCAATTGCTTTGCATCTTACATTTGTTTGATCCATTTTGAGTTGACTCTCTATAGGGTGAGAGGTAGGGATCTTGTCTCAACTTTTGGCAAATGGATATCCAGCTAGCTGAAGCTATCCTGAACAGAAAGAACAATGCTGGGGGCATCACAGTACCAGATTTCAAGACTTCCTATGGAGCTATTCTAACTAAAACAGTATGATATCGGCATAAAAATAGGCACACAGGCCAACGGAACAGAATAAAGATCCCAGAAATCCACTAGGTGGGCAGCAAATTTGTCTTTGACAATGGAGCTAAAAACACACCCTGGAGAAGAGACAGTATCTTCAACTAATGTGTTGGAGAAACCATATATCCATATGCAAAATATTTAAACATTTATATATTTGATCTGTACTTCCCACCCACACATTTTGGTCTTATCTATGCCTAATTCCTAGGTTGGATCCTTCCCAGTCCTTACTGAATGGGGGAGGGGCTCTCTCCAGGCCTGCCTGGGAATGAGATAATGCCATCACCCTCTCTTTCTTGATAACTCGAGCACTGTTTTAGTTCTTCCCTTGGGGAAGTTAAGGATTAGTGGTTCAGTATTTTTTTTTTTTTTTTTGACAGGTAGAGTGGACAGTGAGAGAGAGAGAGACAGAGAGAAAGGGCTTCCTTTTGCCGTTGGTTCACCCTCCAATGGCCGCCGCGGCTGGCGTGCTGCGGCCGGCGCATCGCGCTGATCCGATGGCAGGAGCCAGGTGCTTATCCTGGTCTCCCATGGGGTGCAGGGCCCAAGCACTTGGACCATCCTCCACTGCACTCCCTGGCCACAGCAGAGAGCTGGCCTGGAAGAGGGGCAACCGGGACAGAATCCGGCGCCCCAACCAGGACTAGAACCCGGTGTGCCGGCGCTGCAAGGTGGAGGAATAGCCTAGTGAGCCACGGCGCTGGCCTCAGTATGTATTATACAATATCAATTCACTTCTCCAGCTGCTGAGACAGGAGAGGGGTGAGGAGCTAAAGTAGCCGGCTAGCTTAACTTGGGAATATAGCCCGCAGATCTTCTCCACAGTTCTCTGACCATTCCCTTTGGTGTGAGCGAGGCCTTGATGCGGCTGTGACAGACATGAGTGGTGGGGCTTAGAGGGATATCACAGCAGGCAGCTGGGACAAAACAATACCTTCTTCGGTCTTGGGGCAGCAAAAGGAAGGTGCGGCACCCAAGTGTGTGGGTTACAGGAAATCTGTGCTTCTCCAACTAGAAAACGTGCTGGTGGGGTTGGCACTGTGGCGTAGCGGGTTAAGCCGCAGCCTGTATCCCATATGGGCACTGGTTTGGGTCCCTGCTGCTCCACTTCCGATCCAGCTCTCTGCGATGGCCTGGGAAAGCAGTAGGAGATGGCCCAAGTCCTTGGGCTCCTGCACCCACGTGGGAGACCTGGAAGAAGCTTCTGGCTTCAGATCAGCTCAGCTCTGACCATTGTGGTCATTTGGGAAGTGAACCAGCAGATGGAAGACTTCTCTCTCTCTCTCTCTCTCTCTCTCTCTCTTGCTCTCTCTCTCTCTCTCTCTCTCTGCCTCTCTATGATTCTGCCTTAAAAAAGAAAGTGTGCAAGCCCCACCTGGTATCTTTTCATAAATGCACAGTGCTGTGTGTCCACCTTGGCCATCGTTGTCCTGCTCTGAAGAGTCCCCTCCGTGTCACCCTGGTCTGTTCACTATGTCTGCAGTTTCATCCTCTCCAGCAGGTCAAACACAATTATATGGTCTGTCACCTTTTCAGACCCGCGTTTTTCAGTTAGCAGTAACATAGCTCTGGGTGGTACAATGGTGCACTCCTTCTTACTGACGAATAAAAGGTATTCCGTCGTGCGGCTGCTCCCCATCTTGTTTATCCACTCACTGACTAAGGGGCATCGTTGCGTCCAGCGTTTGATGATCATGAAGATTCAAAACCTGCTAGAAATATTCACGTTCAGGCTTTAGTATGGACGCAAGCTGACAGTCACCTGGTTATAAATACCCAGGGGTATGATCGGTTTAGTTTCCTTAAAAAAAAAAATCAGGCTCCTAAAACAGTTGTACCATTCTGCATCCCAACCAGCAATGAATTTAGGAGTTCTTATGGCTCTTCATCTTGCCAACAGTTGGTATTGGATCCCACCATTCTGAGAGGTATATACTTTTTTTTTTTTTTTTTTTTTTGACAGGCAGAGTGGACAGTGAGAGAGAGACAGAGAGAAAGGGCTTCCTTTGCCGTTGGTTCACCCTCCAATGACCGCCGCAGCTGGTGCGCTGCGGCCGGTACACCGCGCTGATCCGATGGCAGGAGCCAGGTACTTATCCTGGTCTCCCATGGGGTGCAGGGCCCAAGCACTTGGGCCATCCTCCACTGCACTCCCTGGCCACAGCAGAGAGCTGGCCTGGAAGAGGGGCAACCAGGACAGACTCCGGCGCCCCGACCAGGACTAGAACCTGGGCTGCCGCAAAGCGGAGGATTAGCCTAGTGAGCCGCGGCGCCGGCCAAGAGAGGTATATACTTTTACACTACTGTAATTCCCATTTCCCTAATGATAAATGCTGAGCATCTTTTCATGGGATTATTTAAATCTCTAGATTCTTCTTTGGTTAGAAGTCTGTCCAGGTTTTTTTTGCATGTTTTTTAATGAAGTTGTTTTCTTTCTTATTACTGAGTTTTAAGAGTTACTACTAAGGGTCCCGCGCTGTGGCACTGGTTCATGTCCCAATTCTGATTGATCCAGCTCTCTGCTATGGCTTGGGAAAGCAGTGGAAGATGGCCCAAGTTCTTGGGCCCCTGCACCCACATGGGAGACCAAGAAGCTCCTGGCTTTGGATCAGCCTAGCTCTGACTGTTGTGGCCATTTAGGGAGTGAACCAGCTGATGAAAAATTTTCTCTCTCTGCCTCTAAAATAAATAAATAAATCTTTAAATATATGTATGTTTAAAAAAAGAGTTGATTAAACTGTAGGTCTATTTTTAGTTTTCCTATTCTGTTAGACTGACTGTCTATTCTCTTGCCAAAACCATGCTGTCCCGATTACTGTAGGTTTATGCAAGGGTGGGGAACCCTTCTTTGGCCAAGGGCCACTTGGCTATTTAGAACGTCATCCACAGCCCATACAAAGTTATTAGCCTAAACATTAGCCTGCTGTAGATGTATTGCATCAATTCTTGCTCACAGTTGCAGTGGCAGGGCCAGACATCCCCCACCCCACTTTATAGGACATCTGGAAAGCAGGTGGTGTGCGTCTTCCAACTTTGCTCCTGTCCAGTGACCTGCTGGTTATTCGGGGGTTTTTGCAAACACTTGAGGATCAGTTCACTGCTGTCTCAGCCTAACTCAAAAGATTTTCCATTCAACTTCTTCCCACGGTCAATGGTTGATGGAGGAGCTCTTTTGAAAGATCATAGCACAGTGTATGTTTAAAGCAAGATTATGTCAGCTAATAGAGCTGATAGGGAACGGTTGGGAGATGAAATGGGAGCAGAGGACGCAGGTGATAAGCAGAGACCAATGTCCTATAGACTAACCAGCCCTCCACTGACGTCCTCACAGCAACAGGTTGGGAGGCACGAAGGATGCCTGTGACACTGGACCACAGTGCCTGGGGCGTGTGCACCAGGAACTAAAGGCATTGCCAAGGATGCACCTGTAGGGCCAGCCAGCTTGCCAGAGCCACTCCTCAGCAACAGTGAGGTCAGTGAGGTCAGTTCCCCAGCCATGCATGGAGATGGCAACGATGCCTGTTCACAGGAGGCCATCAGGAGAATGACACGCAGCAGTGGATCTGGACCTCACCGAGGGCCAGCATGTAACAGAGTCTCAGTGATCCCTAACTCTCCTCCCTGCCCACTGCTTCTCACCTCATCACTTGAAAATATCATTTAAGGGACAGACATTCGGCCTGCCGGTGAGGACACTGGTTGGGATGCCCGCATCCCATATTACAGTGCCTGGCTTTGAGTCCCAGCTGTTCTGCTCCCAATTCTAGCTTTCTGCTAACACACAGCCTGTGAGGCTCAAACGCTTGAGTCCCTGCTACCCGTGGGGGAGACCCAGATTAAGTGATTTGTCCTGGCCCAGCTCCTGCCGCTGCAAGTATCTGGGGAATGAACCAGTGGATAGGAGCACTCTTGCTCTCCCCGTCTCTGCCCTGCCCCCGCCTTCCCATCATTTGTGAGTGTGTCTATCTCTCAAATACTTTTAAAATAAAATAACGTTTTAGAGTTATTTGCAAATTCATAAGAGAAATGTATATTATGTGCACCAAGACACACTTTCTCACCTGTTACATTAGCAAACATGGAAACCTCATGTGACAGAGTTGGCCTCATACGATGGAACACCCAATAATACTCTTGGGACAATATATAGAGAAAAAGATGAAACTGAAACTCTTTTACCTGACTGGTAAAATTCTTCAAGATTAAAAAGTTTTAAATCTGAAAGACAAAATTTTTAAAATGCCTAGAAGAAAATGTAGGCTAATATATGATCTGTTTTCTTAAAGATTTATTTATTTATTTGAAAATCAGAGTTACACAGAGAGAGAGAAGGAGAGAGAGAGAGGGAGAGAGAGAGGTCTTCCATCCACTGGTTCACTCCCCAGATGGCTGCAACAGCTGGAGCTGCGCTGATCCAAAGCCAGGAGCCTCTTCCAGGTCTCCCACATGGGTGCAGGGGCCCAAGGACTTGGGCCATCTTCCACTTTTTTCCCAGGCCATAGCAGAGAGCTAGATCGGAAGTGGAGCAGCCAAGACTCAAACTGGCACCCATATGGGATGCCGGCACTGCAGGCGGTGGCTTTACCTGCTGTGCCACAGCGCTGGCCCCTAATGTATGATCTTGAGTAGATAAGGATTTCTCAAAGGAGATATAGAAACCATCATCCATAAAATAAAATATTTATAAATTTGCACATTAAAATGAAGAACTTTTGTTCATCCCAAAACATCATCCAGGTTCCGTAAGATGTCCCTGGAAGGGGCCAGTGTTGTGCAGCAGGTTAAGCCTGCAGCCCGTGTCAGAGCACGAATTCCAGGCCACCGGTGCCACTCCCGAACCAGCTGCCTGCTGATGCACGGGACTGACTGCAAAGAAGCCGGGGCTGCGCTGGCGAGCTCGCGGGCCAGTGGGAATGGCTCATTGCTAGTCCAAGTGGGAACTGCCAAACCACTCTGGCAGAGTGCGTGGCAATTTGACAAAGTGAACACACACATTTCCTGTGACCGAGCAAGTCCCTACCATTAGCAGAGACTGAGAGGAAACCTAGGACGCGAGCCCCGAGAGACAGACGCAAGATTCTTCCTAAGAATGTGATTTATGGGGCCGGCACTGTGGCGCAGCAGGGTAACTACTGCCTACTATGCCAGCGTCCCATATGAGCACTGGTTCTACTTCTGGTCGCTCCACTTCTGACCCAGTTCCCTGCTAATGTGCCTGGGAAGGCAGGGGACAACCACCCAAATGCTTGGGCCCCTGCCACCCACATAGGAGACCTGGATGGAGCTCCTGACTCCTGGCTTTAGCCTGGCCCAGCCTTGGCCGTTGTGGCTATTTGGGGAGTGAACCAACGGATGGAAGACCTCTCTCTCTTTCTCTGTAGCTTTGACTTTCAAATACAAAAAGAAATCTTAAAAAAAAAAACAAAAAACAGGTCACAGAGAATCATATACAGGATGGCACACCTTTTGTAAAACTCAGTAAGGGAAATTAAATGATATAAAGGGTTTTCAAAAAATATGTGGAAAATTCACATTATCTTTTAATTCCATTTTCCCACAAACTTTTTGAAATATCCTCACACATTGTTTAGTGATATACACACGTCATAAAATTTTTACTTTTACCCAGGAGAATCAAAGCTGTGGACAGTGGCTGTCCCCGGGAGGACTAGAAATGGGGGTGCATGAGTAACATCCTAGGACCAGGCCAGCCAAGAGCTGTTGACAAAAGCGGGTCTCAGTCACTGTGTACAAAGGAGCTTCAAAAAGTTCCTGGAAATGGAATTGAAAGACAAATTTGTTTTTTCAAGTTACGTACTAATTTGCAAGGCTTGTATCCCCACACGCTTGCACCAACCAGCCAACAGCTGAGACCAAGGCTGGGAGCCAGGAACTCAACCAGGAGTCAGAGCGAGGGAGCAAACCCAGATACTCCAGTATGAACACCGGCACCTTAACAGCGAGGCTAAATGCCAACTTCGATTTCGAGGAAAAAAAATTGAAACTCAACACGGTGGTTTCATCATATGCATTTTCTGTAAACTTCCTGAAGACTCTCTCCTATGGATGGATTTCCAAAATTTTGCACCAAAACAGACATTTTTTAAATTCAATTTTCCATGAAATTTTTTGAAGGACTCTTGTACATGGTAGTTATTATGTGTATTGGTATAAGGGATGTGTTAAATAAACAGTGGCATATGCCTTTTGCAATAGAATGCCATGTAACCTTTAAGAATCTTTTCTCAAAGGCTATCTTAGGGTCTTGAAAAATATATATCCTTGAGTGGACGAACATTCTCAGAACTTCACAGAGAGGCTGCAGAAAGAAGGTGTATCCAGCCTCCTCCAACCACCAATCACATATCACACAAATATAACCTGCATTTTACATCCAGGACAGAGCTGGAGAGCAACAAGATGAGGACTCCCTGAAATTCGGAAGCAGGTGGGCCCACACTGTGGAACACAGACCCAGGAGTGGACTTGTGTAGGGGGGTGCAGCTGAGTGCTGGGGAAGGAGGGGGCCTCCAAGCTCCGCAGGGTGGTCCTGGGGTGTCCCCTAGGTGGTCAGCACTGCAACGGTAACCCCCAGGTGGATCCCCTCCCCCACACTGCACAAAAGGCATGTTCCTGGGAACCCACAGAACACAAATGGGCCTACAGAAAGAACACATACAAATCTTGGAAATGAATGGATGACTAAGGAACAGAATGGACAGTGCCAAGGACACACGAGGGAGGAATTACTCAGGGCAGATGGAGGTGCAAGCGGAAGTGAGGTACAGGCGCCTTGAAGGTGAGATCCAGGCGTGTCCAGGGTAGTCCAGCTAAAGATCCGGGCAGAGCGAACCTTCGGGAAGGGAGAGGGATGGGAGAAGGAAGAATGACCAGGGCTGAAGACAGACCTAAGTCTGCAGGTGAGAAAGCCCAAAGAGCATCAGACAGGAAGAATTAAGGTGATGCTTGCCCAAGACACAATGAGCAAACTTCAGAATGAGAGAGAGAGAGAGAGAGAGAGCGAGCGAGCGAGCACGCAAGCGTGCTCCGGCCATTGTGGTCATTTGGGGGGTGAACCAGAGGATGGAAGACTTCTCATCCTCTCTCTCCATCTCCCTCTCTCTCTCCCTCTCTCCCTCTCTCTCTCTTTCTCTCTCTCTCTCCCCCTTCCTGCCTCTGCCTCTCTGTAACTCTGCCTTTCAAATAAATAAATAAATCTTCAGGCCGGCGCCGCGGCTCACTAGGCTAATCCTCCGCCTTGCGGCGCCGGCACACCGGGTTCTAGTCCCGGTCGGGGCGCCGGATTCTGTCCCGGTTGCCCCTCTTCCAGGCCAGCCCTCTGCTGTGGCCAGGGAGTGCAGTGGAGGATGGCCCAAGTGCTTGGGCCCTGCACCCCATGGGAGACCAGGAAAAGCACCTGGCTCCTGGCTCCTGCCATCGGATCAGCGCGGTGCGCCGGCCGCAGTGCGCTGGCCGCGGCGGCCATTGGAGGGTGAACCAACGGCAAAGGAAGACCTTTCTCTCTGTCTCTCTCTCTCACTGTCCCACTCTGCCTGTCAAAAAATAAATAAATAAATAAATAAATAAATCTTCAAAAGAGGAAGAAGAAGAAGAAGAGGAGGAGGAGGAAGGTTATTTGCACCATCTACAAGGGCAAGAAGTGGAAGACACAGAGAAGTCTGTGGAAGGGATGGTCAGATTTTCCCACCGCTGAAAACTCAGCGCTGTGGAGATGGTAGCCCTTGGGACAAAGCCTTCTGCTGAAAGTTAAACCAAAGGAGTGCCCATCCCTGTGCCTGGGGAGGTGCGTTCTGCTGCACTGAGACTTATTCACAGTAAGAATTATTCTGCTCTCCGTATCTTCTGGGCCCGGTTCACGCTGTGAGTCTCTCTCTGACCGACTTATTAAGCTCCATCCTTCCCCAGCCACTCCAATCCTGCGTACTGAAACAGGTGAGCAGCCAGAAAGAAATCTCCCACAAGGCTCCTTCTTAATCCCTAGCGGCACAGGGCAGAGTTCTTACCAAATCGTGACGGAAAACCCGATCGAGATGGGCATTTAACTCAGTGGTTAAGAGGCCAGTTGAGACAGCCCTGTCCCACAAAGAGCACCAGCGTTCAACACCCGGCTCCTGACTCCAGCTTCCTCCTGACCTGGATCCCGGCGGGCAGCGGTGATGGCCCAAGTAATTGAGGTCCTGCCACCAATGAAGGAAACCTGGATTGGGCTCCTGGTCCCCAGCTTTGGCCTGGCTCAACCACATCTGTTGGGTTTTGGGGGATGAACCAAGGGGATAAGAGCTCTCGTTTGTGTGTGCTCTCTCTCTGCCTCTCAAGTAAAATTTTTAAAAATATCATGGAAGTTTTTATTAAATATAAAACCCGGTAATTTATTAAACATACTTATTGGGGTAAATCTATCACAAAACCTTACCATAACCATAAAGCAGTACAGCAAAAGGGAGTGTCGGCTTTGACTCTCCAGTAAGGCGATGCAGAACTTCAAAATCATCAGGTCACACGCTGACCTGGAAGACTTTTTCAACTCAAGAAATCCTTTCTTTTTGGTCAGCATTCCATGGCACACCAAGGCTTCAGTTGTTACGATTTCTTTTTTTGGCATAAAATCCTTTTATAGAGGATGAACATAAATTAGCTCAGAGTTTTAGCTGAATAATTAACATAAGATTCAGCTTCTTATTTGTAATAAGATTGAAAAAGATAAGTAAATCAGGCCTGTGACCATTTTAACCCAAAATGCAATTTCTTCATTACAAGGAACAAAACAGAAAAGAAGTTAAAGAACTTCCTTAATAGAAGCACTGAACTGCCACAAGTCTAATAGACTATTAGAGCCTAGATGAAGATGGAAAATTACCTAATAAAAATTGCAATTTGCATAGATTTGCCCCATAATTACAAAACTTATTAAGCTCCATTTTCCAGATACTATAATGGGGTTCACCTTTCATTTAATGTGATTTGTGATCACTGACTACTGCAGGCAGCAAACGTCGGTAAAATCAAATCCATAATTACATTTTTGGTTCATACGTGAATGACTGAAATATTCATTAGCTGATATATATACTATTTGTTAAAATTAAGTAGAACGAAAAATTCTGAAGAGGGTTTTACTTGATCTTTAACTATCTTTTCCAGGGCCCTTGGTCCATTGACTCCGCGCAAGGTAAGGTTATGAAGGTTACAAGACAGGAAACGCTCACTTCGGGCCTCCATTCATCCAGTCTGGTTCAATACAGCAACTGTTTATAAAAATCTTGCCATGTGTTGTGCCCTGTCTGAATTAAGCAGGTAGCATAGCTGTCAATCATCTCTTTCATGCTGAATCTTACAATGAGCAACTGATTTCTGGTTTTGTGTTAGACTGAAACAGGTAAAGAGCCCCCGGCAAAGCATGCCTCCCTGGGTCCATAGCCCTTTGCAGTGTGGTCTTTGTGGTTCCTTCCCACAGGTGGCGGGGTCTATTTCCTGACTATCTGAGTCTAAGCTGGCTTTGTAACTCACTTTGTGCATGGGAGGTGAGGTAGTGAGAAGCCTTACAGCTTCCTCTTGCACCTCTTGGATTGTCTCTGCTACTAGGTGAGAAAGATGGGGTTAGACTTCCACCTGATGAGAGACAAGCAGTGGGAGAGGCCAGCCAACAGGCAGCACCAAGACCCCACCGCTAGTGAGGAAGCCATCTTGAACAAGCTCCCCAATGACTATCCTCACGTGAGTTACCCCAGACAAGACAAACAGAAGAACCTCCCAGCTGAGCCCAGACAAGCTTTGTGCTATGGTTTGGATCAGTTTAGGTGTCTCCCATAGGTCCATGTGCTTATTAAGGCTTGGTACCCAAAGTTAACAGTAAATGGATTAAGGGTGGAAATTCAATCTAATTATGGTACTTGAAGGTAGGGCCTTTGAGAAGTGATTAGATTGGATTAGGTTGTTAGGGTGAAGCTTCCACAGTCAAATCACGGTGGCTTTTTAGGGAGAGACCCCATCAACCTGGGTGACGAGCACGCTCCCTGTCTGTTTCCTGGTTCACCAGTGACCCTTCCTCTGCACACACTTGCCCGTTTCCATCCTCCAGCCTCACTGGCTGGCCAAATCAGTGGGACCCACCCAATCTTGGACTGTGAGCCTCTAAAACTCTGAGCCAAAATGCACGTCTTCCCCTCATAAGTAGCTTGAGTATTCCATCTTAATAACAGAAAACTGAGTAAGACACCATGTGAGAAGTAATAAGCCAGTGTTGTTTTATTTGAGAGACTGAGTTCCCATCAGCTGGTTCATTCCCCAAATGCTCACAAATGTTGGTGCTGGACCAGGGATGAAGCTTGGATCTGGGAACTCAATTCGTGTTTCCTATATGGGTGGCAGGGACCCAAGGACTTGCATCATCACCTACTGCTTTCCAGGGTCTGTAGTGGCAGGAAGAGGGAAGAGGGTACTGAAACCAGGTATCCAACCCAGGAACTGAGACAAGATAGAAGCAGGACTTACTAAATCAAAGTCCTCCTGACCTCCCAGGCATCTGTTTCCAGTTCCAAACCAATCAGGAGCAAGGAGCATCTGGACCCTAACAGCAAAAGCCCCCCTACTGCCCAGAAGAGCCTAACAGGACCAATATGTGACCTTCAGCGGGGTGGCAGTAGTGAGCAAAGCACCGTGTGCACTTCCTGTGCAGACCACTGACCCACATGGACACTGAAGTGTGATGTGCTGAGGAGGAGGAGCCAGACCTGCAGGCCGGGTGCAGACAGAAGGGCTGTGTGCAGAGAGAGACTGCCACACCCTCCCAACCTATAGAAGCACCGGTTTTCAACAACATTGACCTCTTGGTAACTGCCATTGGCAAGTGAGCCAAAGAACCTGGAGTCAGTAACAGTACCTTTTTTTTTTTTTTTTTTTTTTTTTTTGACAGGCAGAGTGGACAGTGAGAGAGAGAGACAGAGAGAAAGGTCTTCCTTTTGCCGTTGGTTCACCCTCCAATGGCCGCTGCAGCCAGAGCACCGCGCTGATCCGATGGCAGGAGCCAGGTACTTATCCTGGTCTCCCATGGGGTGCAGGGTCCAAGAACATTGGGCCATCCTCCACTGCACTCCCAGGCCACAGCAGAGACCTGGCCTGGAAGAGGGGCAACCGGGACAGAATCTGGCGCCCTGACTGGGACTAGAACCCAAGGTGCCGGCGCCACAGGCAGAGGATTAGCCTAGTGAGCCGCAGCATTGGCCAGTAACAGTACTTTGATTTGAGATACAGGCATCTTAAGCAACATCTTAACTGCTAGGCCAAACATCTGCCCCATAAATCAGTGTGTTGTTAAGATTTATGTATTTTCAGCTACTCAAAAGACAGAGTTAGAGAGGAAGAATATCTCCTCCATCCACTGGTTCACTCCCCAAATAACTGCAAGAGCCAGGACTGGACCAGGCTGAACCAGGAGCCTGGGACTCGATCCTGGCATCCCACATGGGTGGCAGGGGCCCAAGCACTTGAGCCATCATCCACCCTTCCCAGGTGCATTAGCAGGGAGTTGGATTGGAAGCAGCAAGTTCCAGGACTCGAACTGGCAGTCCAATGTAGGATGGATAAATAAATACATAAATAAAGACATCTTAAAAATAAACCTGATTATAATCTCATAAAAGACTCTCAAATATACAAGATGATTGATAGCTCGACTGGTTCATTTATAGTAAACTCAGATCCACTGGCATTTTTCTAAATTTTTTTTTCTTTTGAAAGGCAGCATTAGAGGAGTGGGGAGAGAGAGAGAGAGATCTTCCATCTGCTGGTTCACTCCCCAAATTGCTGCAAAAGCTAGGGCTGGGCCAGGCTGAAGTCAGGAACCAGGAGCTTCTTCTGGGTTTCCCACATGGGTGCAGGGATGGGACCCAAGGAATTGGGCCATCCTGTGCTGCTCTCCCAAGTGCATCAGCTGGAAGCTGGATTGGAAGTGGAGCAGTTGGGACTCAAACCGGCCCTCATACGGGATGCTGGCATTGCAGGCAGTAGCTTTTACTCACTTCACAACACTGCAGAACACAGTTTAGGATGTAGAGACGGAAGCCCGCAAAAGAGCTGGTGTGCCCAAACCACTGGCCAGTCCCCCAACCCAGCAAGGACTTACCCTAATTCCAGGAAGTCCTCCACACCTGGCTTCCCGCCAGACTCAGTCAAGTCTCCCTAGGCCCTGAGTTCCAAAACCCCTCTCTGACTGGGTTGAAGGGAAGATCCGTTTTGAGAATCAGAACAATTATTTAAAAGTTACACACAGAGGAAAAGAGATCAGCTGGGTGTTCTCTGAGGAAGGTGTAGCTTCTGCACCTCTGATGACTTGCTGTGGACTGAGCTATTCCACAGAGCTGTAAGGGCCCCGCCCTCCCCTCGCTCGTCGCCATGGTTACGGGACCTGTGCCATTCGCCAGGGGTTGCTCTCTCTCGTGATGTGCACTGCTGTAGTTGAAGGCATTTTAAGTGTTTTCTTTTCTTTTCTTTTCTTTTTTTTTTCTTTGACAGGCAGAGTGGACAGTGAGAGAGAGAGACAGAGAAAAAGGTCTTCCTTTGCCGTTGGTTCACCCTCCAATGGCCGCAGCCGGCGTGCTGCGGCCGGCGCACCGCGCTGATCCGATGGCAGGAGCCAGGTGCTTCTACTGGTCTCCCATGGGGTGCAGGGCCCAAGCACCTGGGCCATCCTCCACTGCACTCCCTGGCCACAGCAGAGAGCTGGCCTGGAAGAGGGGCAACTGGGACAGAATCTGGCGCCCTGACCAGGACTAGAACCCGGTGTGCCGGCGCCGCAAGGCAGAGGATTAGCCTAGTGAGCCGCAGCGCCGGCCCTTAAGTGTTTTCAAGAGACACATTCCCAGGATAGCAAATTCCACTCTAGTGCTTTTCTCGCCTTTGTTGTCTCTGCTTTTGCTTACCTTTGTGGGTCTTGCTGCTTTCTGCTGAACACTAGGTGCGTGCATTTTCACCCCCTTTCCTGGCAGTGAAAACATTTCTCCCCTGCTCAAGGCCAGGCCTTGGCCGCATCTCCCATGGGCTCTGGTGCTCCACCACGCCCACGTCCTCACATCCAGGGGTGCTGTAACTGCTGGCTGGACTTCCTCTTTCATGGGAAGGGAACTTAGAAAGATTTGCTGGACCAGCTTTGTGGCATAGCCAATAATTAGCCATTGCCTGCGACGCCGGCATCCCATGAGGGCGCTGGTTCGTGTCCTGGCTGCTCCACTCCCGATCCAGCTCCCTGGGAAAGCAACAGAAGACGGCCCAAGGGTTTGGGTCCCTGCTGCCAATATGAGAGACCTGGACAGAGTTCTTGGCTCCTGGCTTCAGCTGGGCCCAGCCCAGGCTGTTGTGGCCATTTGGGGAGTGAACCAGCAGGATAGAAGATGTCTTAGCCACTCCCCTTCTCTATCTGTGACTTTCAAACAAATAAATTTCTAAAAGAGAAAAAGGATTTGCTGCTCAATTTCCAGAGTTTGAATATTTTTCTCTTTTTTATTGTACTATTTATTTGATTAAATGAATTTTAAAAAATTCCTATACACATTCTGTAATTAACACTTTGCTACATATCAAAAATATATTTTTTCTTTTTCAATATTTATTTATTTATTTGAAAGGCAGAGTTACAGAAAGAGAGGAAGAGACAGAGATCACGCATCCACTGGTTTATGCCCCAAGTGGCAACACCAGCTAGGTGAAAGTCAGAAGCCAGCAGCTTCATCCATGAATCCTACATGGGTGGCAGGGGCCCAAGGACTTGGGCCACGTTCCACTGCTTTCCCAGGCACATTAGCAGGGAGCTGAATTGGGAGTGGAGCAACTAGGGGGCCAGCATCCCATATGGGTGCTAGTTCAAGACCTGGCTGTTCCTCTTCTGATCCAGCTCTCTGCTGTGGCCTGGGAAAGTAGTGGAAGATGCCCCAAGTTCTTGGGCTCCTGACACCCATGCGGGAGACCCGGAAGAAGCGCCTGGCTCCAGATTGGCCCAGCTCCGGCCACTGCAGCCATTTGGCATGTGAACCAGTGGATGGAAGACCTCTCTCTGTCCTTCCCTCTCTCTCTGTAATTCGACCTCTCAAATAAGTAAATAAATCTGGAAAGGAAAGAAGGAAAGGGGAGCAGCTGGGACTTGAACCTGTGCCCCTGTGGTTTACTGGCACTGCAGGTGGCGACTTAACCCAGCGCACCACAGTGCCTGCCCCCAAAAATATATTGTCAATGTTGTTATTGTTTAACTTTATTGATGGAATAATACATATACATATTATATATATATTAAAATTGGAGGCCAGTGTTGTGGCACAGTAAGCTAAACCACTACCTTCACCACTAGCATCCCACACAGGGGCCGATTCTAGTCCTGACTGCTCCACTTCTGATCCAGCACCCTGCTACTGTACCTGGGAAAGCAGCAGCAGATGGCCCAAGTGCACCCACCACATGGGAGACCTAAATGGAGTTCCATGCTCCTGGCTTTGATCTACCCCAGCCCTGGCCATTGAGGCCATTTGAGGGAGAGAACCAGCAGATGGAAGATCTCCATGTCTCCCTTTGCCCGTCAAATATGTAAATCTTTTCTACAAAATTTCTTTAAAATTTGGGGTCCCCTCAATTTTTCTTCTATTGCTTCCAGATTTCTATCACGCAGATTACAAACTCCAGCTCCCACATTCCCCTCCTATAACTGGAACAGTGCTTTGACTTTTGGACTTGTAATCCACCCAGACTTCTATGAGTGACATGAAGGCAGAGAAGTAAATTCTCTGCCAGTGGATGGTCAGTTGCCCCAGCAACAAGCCTTGGCTCATTACTGAGTCAGTCCCCCCAAAGCACAGCACTGCTACCACAGAAGGAGGGATTCCGGGCAGAGGGAGAAACAAGTGTCTAGCCCGGGGCATGGAGGTCTCTATCCTATGGTGTCCTGGGTCCCCCTTCTGAGTGGAAAGAGCCGTTGTGGGGTCGGGAACCACCTGCAGCCTGCAGAGTGCTTCAGTTATGCAAGGAAGACAAACCTTGTTTCACAGAGGAGACCAGACTCCTGGTCCCAGTCCAAGAAGGTGGACCCCCCTGTTGCGAGCAGACCCCCGGGGTCTCAGAGAAAAGCACCCCGTGCTAAGTGGTGAGGAGAACACTTCCATGGTGACCACTGCCCCACAAAGCCAAGTCCTCCGTTTTGACACAACTCAGCAGGAGGAGAGGGGTTGCCATGGTAACTCCAAGGCAGCTTCTCAGCCACAGACCGGTTGTTTAAACTCCAGAGGACAATCTTTTCCTCCATGGTGACAATTAGGACCCAACAGAGATGCGGAAGCTGGCAGCACCAGGACCAACCACAGGGCGGCCGTCCCCTGGCTTTCAAAACACTTCAAAAATGGTCTAAGAGGGACTCGGAGATCTGCGACTCGCTTTGCAGAAGCCGAGTCAGTTGTGGCTTCACTCGGTTGTTTTACTACATGGGTATGAAGTGGTAAGAGATAAAAAGACAAAATGAATGCGGTAATGATTATAGTATTATTACCACAAATTTGCTTTTTTAAAATATGGGGATAGTCAATATTAAATTAAAATATCCAACCAGGAGCTTTTTCTCTCTTATCACCTGCAGCTTCCAAGTGATTGTCTTCTTCTGTCTCCAACCTCCGTCCGGACAGCGGGCACTGGAGAACCTGACGGAACTGGGTAGAATCTGAGCCCCTGTACCTGCCAGACATGTTGCTACAGGAGGTACCATCCCTGCTGGAAGTACAACAGGTTTAAGGGAAAGCAGCTCCGAGAAGAGACTTCTCAGAGGTGTGCGCTGGGGTGTGGGAACCAACCCGGGGACAGCGACATTGTCAAGTTGCTCTCCCTCTGAGCCCGAAGGGGCAGGGCAGGGAGCCATCTGGCCTCCACCAGCACTGGGGTTGTGGGAAAGGATACATGCAACTGGCGCTGAGGCCTCGGGCTGAGGAGGGCAGTCAGGTGCGGAACGCGGGCTCTGAAGCTTAAATCCTGGGGTGTGGGGGGGGGACTAGGCTTCGTGCTGCCATGGATTAAGCCACTGCACGGCACTCCTGCAGCCCATATCCAAGTGCCTGAGACCCAACCCCACCCTGCTTCCCATGTAGCTTCCTGCTGATGCACACCCCAGGAGGCAGAAGATGGCTCAAGTGCTTGGGTGCCTGCACTCACGTGGGAGAGCCAGGTGGAGTTCCAGGTTCCTGGTTTCCGTCTGCCCAGCCCTGATTAAGTGAACCAACAGATAGAAGATATACACACCCACTCTCCCTATCTCTCCCTCTCCGTGTCTCTGTGTATCACTCTGCTTTTCAAGTAAATAAAGCTTTTTATTTTATTTTTCAAGTAAATAAACATTTTTCAATAAAGGGATGATGAGGTGATGCAGCGGGGATGCATCCCATACGAGAGCGCCAGTTCCAGTCCCAGCTCCTCCACTTTCGATCCAGCTTCCCGCTAATGCGCCTGGGAAAGCGGTGGAAGTGACTCAGGTGACTGAGCCCCTGCCACTCACATGGCAGACCTGGATGCAGTTCCAGGTTCCGGGCTTGAGCCAGCCCCAGGCCCAGTTGTTACAGATATTTGGTGAGCTAGTAGATGGAAGATGACTCTCTTTGTCACTCTTTCAAATAAAAATAAATGAATTATTAAACAATAAACCCTGCCTGGTGGAGGAAGGGGCATTTGGCCTTGTGATTAGGACGCCTACATCCCATAGGGAGTACTTGGCTCAGTACCCAGATCTGGCTCCCGACTCCAGCTTCCTGCCAATGCACACCCTGGAAGGCAGCAGAATGGCCCATGTACTTGGGTCCCTGCCACCCACTAGGGAGCTGGACTGAGTTCCCAGCTCCTGGCTTCAGCACCCCTGCCCTGACTCTGGTTATTGCGGGCATTTGGTGAGTGAATCTGTGTGATGAAAACGCTTTCTTTCTCCATGTCTATCTCTTTGTATGTCTGTCTCTCTGCCTCTCAAATAACATTTTTTTAGTTTATGGAAAATGGAATTAAAACATAAGTCTATTTTGATGTGAAAAAAAATTTAAATCTATGTAGATGAATGAGTTCTTCGGAAGGATCATGGAAAATGCATGCTATGAAGAAATTATGTAGGGGCTGGCGCTGTGGCATCATAAACTAAGCCTCTGCCTGCAGTGCTGGCATCCCATATGCATGCAGGTTCATGTCCCAGCTGCTCCTCTTCCAATCCAGTTCTCTGCTTATGGCCTGGGAAAGCAGCAGAAGGTAGCCCAAGTGCTTGGGACCCTGTACCCATGTTAGAGACCCAGAAGAAGCTCCTGGCTCCTAACTTCAGATCGGCACAGCTCTGGCCATTTGGAGAGTGAACCAGAGGATGAAAGACCTTTCTCTCTGTCTCTCCCTCCCTCTGTAACTCTACTTCTCAAATAAAATTTAAAGAATCTTAAAAAAAATTTATGTGTGCAAGTACCCTCATACATACCAACGATAAAGTTTAATTTACAAGATCGGCGCAGGAAGAGAGTAACGGTGATATCAAACAGAATAATTACAAGAATGCCCTGTAATAAAGGCTATTTAAACCTCGTGAGCTGTAGGTTTCTGGAAATTTCCATGGAACATCTGTCAATCTGCGGTTGCCCTCGGATGACTGAAAACACAGAAGTGAGATTCAGCCAAAGGGAGGCTCCCGCACTCCCACAAACCCTTGGAAGGCTGCTGCTCACACACCAGCACCCAGCGAGAGGGGAAGGAAATGAGCCTTGCTAATGGCTCGTGCATGAACTTCTAACCCAGGCCACCAGTGCTTCAGGTGTTGCCAAACGCGTAACAAATTCACCACCGATGACTCATTCTGGGAGGAGTGGCACGTGGGTTCACTCAGTCAATCACCAGGGACTCTGGTGAAAAGTATTCACATGATCGCAAACTTGCTTTTCTATAGATAGCACACAGTGCTGCCATGGGGTCTGCTTTGTGGATTAGCTTCCATGCAGATCAGGAAAGACACACACAGTTACCAGGGGGAAATGCGAATGTTTTCTCCTTGAACATAGTAATGGGTGGGAGGCACGTGTGAAAGAAGTGGGGAGATGTCGGCAGAGGGGGCGGAGGGGAGGCAAGTCAGAGAGGGTCAGTACCTTCGCTCTGCATGGTGCCAGGCTTAGAAACATTCCTGAAAAGTGGGGGCCGGTGATGCGGTGTAGCCAGTAAAGCTGCTGGCAGCAACACTAACATCCCATATGGGAGCTGGTTTGTGTCCTGGCTGCTCCTTTTCCAACCCAGTGCCCTGCTAATGATCTTGGAAAAGCAGAAGATGGCTCAAGTGTTTGGGCCCCTGCCACCCACCTGGGGGACACAGATGAAGCTTCTGGCTTCAGCCTGGCCCAGCCCTGACTGTTGCGGCCATCTCTCTCTGTAATTTTTTCAAATAAATAAGTAAATCTTAAAATACATATATTACTGAAGATCCCAGAAACAAGAGGCAGATGCCTCTGTCAGCTATTTAATGCTGCAAAGGTAACCATTACCACTACAGCCGACGTAAACAGGATGGGGGGGGGGGCGTGAGGCGGGATCCCCTCAATCTCCCTTCACATGGGGGCATCAGCTGTGATGTCAAAGGACTGCAGATATAGGCATGTTAATTACTCTGAAGATCATCTCACAGGATCTAAATGCGTCCTTGATCACTTTCAACAGGTGGTGCCACCGCACGGGAGCCCCAAGTCCAGGCACCCGACAGTGCAGCTGGGAGAGACATTTACACACACCAGGGACCACCAGCGGCTGGGGTTAACCAGCACAGCCGGGATTGTGATCTGAACAGCCGGGCAGGCAAGTCTCGGTGATCTGCGAGCCACAGCTGTGTCAGGCTCCCACCTGCTCCCCACCGGACTCCACTGAAGTTGTTTACCCTGGGAGCAGGGAGGGAAGGCCCGCCTGGCCCGCAGGCCAGCCCCAGGGTGTGGAATGCTCCTGTTCTTGGGACAAGGCCAGCCTCAGGACCTCTCTCCATGGACCCTCTGAAGGGAGACTTGATCAGCACCCGGAAAAGGGGTGGACGTACAGCTTGAACAACATCGTGGGACCTCGTTGAGTTACAGCACGCGGGCTTTTATCTGGGAGTGACAGCAGCACTTGAAAAATAAGTAACTGAAATGGCACTTGCTGATGAGATAATTAAGGAATTTCAGGGAGAAAAGGACGGATACGATCATGCTCTATGGCTTTCTTTAATTAGTCCTTATTTTTTTAGAAACCTTGTATTCATCAGCTTTTTATTGCTAGAACAAAACACCTGATGCACCCTTATGAAGAAAAAGGGGTTTGTCTAGCTTGCAGTTTTGCAGGTTCAAGGGCGTGCTGCTGGCATTGGCTGCGCTCTGGGTAAGTGTCCTCTTGGCTAGGTCACATCAGGGTGGATGGCAATGGTGGAAGACCCTGTAAGCGCCAGTGCCTGAGGATCCATCCAGGAAGCCGAGGAGAAGCAATCCTGGCCCCCAGTGACCTACTAGCTCCCACTAGGCACCACCTCTTAAAGGCTCCATAGCACCTCCCAGCACCACCACCGCAGGAACCAGGCTACCAACACAGAGACCCTAGGGGGCCCACCACAGCCCAGTGATTACAGATACACAGAAATATTACAGACGAGTAGATAAGGTATCTGGGAGTGCTTCCAAATCACCCAATAATAAGAATGGGTTGGGGGCAGTGTTGTGGTACTGGGTAAACCCACCACCAGAGATGCCGGCATCCCATATGGGTGCCAGTTCGTGATCCAGCTGCTCTGCTTCTGATCCAGCTCCCTGCAAATGGCTTGGGAAAGGAATGGACGATGGCCCAAGTGCTTGGGCCCCTGCCACTCACATGACAGACCTGAAAGAAACTCCTGGCTCCTGGCTTTGGCCTGGCCTAGCCATGGCTATTGCAGCCATCTGTGGTAAACCAGCAGGTAGAAGATCTCTCTCTTTTTCTCTGTAACTCTTTCAAATAGAGTATAAATCTTTAAAAAAAAAAAGTGTGGATGAAACCAACTAGCTTGAGGCTCATATTTTAAAGATTTATTTATTTATTTATTTGAGAGGCAGAGTTACAGAGAGAGAGAGAGACCTTCCATCCACTGGTTCACTACCCAAATTGCCACAACGGCTAGAGCTGGGCCAATCCAAAGCCAGGAGCCAGGAAGTTCCTCTGGGTTTCCCACATGGGTGCAGGGGCCCAAGCACTTAGGTCATCTTCTACTGCTTTCCCAGGCCACAGCAGAGAGAGCTGGGTCAGAAGTGGAGCAGCTGGGACTCGAACTGGTACCCATTTGGGATGTTGGCACTGCAGGTGGCCGCTTTACCCACTACCCCACAGCACCGGCCCTGAGGCTGATAATTCTTAAAGTGTGGGCTCCACCATACTATTTTCTCAGCCTGTGTATACGCGTGTACTGTCCTGTATTGAGGAAGATGAATAGAGATGTACAGTCTAAGTGATGAGAGCACACATTTTGACGTCTCTTTAAATTAAATATAAGGAGTTCAGTTTTAAAATAGAGCTCTCATTTGGGCAGACTGTCCCTTGCTAAGGGCTTTTTTTTTTTTTTTTTTTTTTTTGACAGGCAGAGTGGACAGTGAGAGAGAGAGACAGAGAGAAAGGTCTTCCTTTGCCGTTGGTTCACCTTCCAATGGCCGCCGCGGCCAGCACGCTGCGGCCGGCGCACCGCGCTGATCCGATGGCAGGAGCCAGGTGCTTCTCCTGGTCTCCCATGGGGTGCAGGGCCCAAGCACCTGGGCCATCCTCCACTGCACTCCCTGGCCACAGCAGAGAGCTGGCCTGGAAGAGGGGCAACCGGGACAGAATCCGGCACCCCGACCGGGACTAGAACCCGGTGTGCCAGCGCCGCTAGGTGAAGGATTAGCCTATTGAGCCACGGCGCCGGCCGCTAAGGGCTTTTAAATAGGTTTCTGGAGCGAACGTTTGCACTGCAGTCAGAACTCTGGCTCCCGAATGCCACGGAACAGAGAGCCGGCGATGCACAAGAGGGGAGCAACGCATTGACTCCCACAAGGACCTCCTGAGATGGACCTGAGCCCCTCTTGCCCCAGTGTGGCACCCCAGTTCCCGCGTCTGGCTGCTTTGCAGTGCCAGGCCAACTTGCCACTTTGGGGGAGGGGGAGGAGACTCAAACAAGAGTGGGGGCGGGGAGGATATGGGCCAAGATTTGGAACCCAGAACCAGACTGTGAGCTGGAATGATGCATACAGCAGGCACTTAATAAACGTTTACCCGGATGGATGGGAACCAAAGGGTAGGCACTGAAGAAACATTTGTCCAGGAGAGACAGAACAGCCCTGATGAGAGAGCCATAGTAAGAAAGCACATAATTGTGCTGTGATCCGAACGTCCGTGTTCCCTCCAGTTTAGACATTGAAACCCCAACTCCCACAGCGATGGTGCTGGGAGGTGGGGCCCTGGGGTGATGAGATCGGGAGGGCGGAATGAACCTGCAGGATTGGGATTAGCACCCTTATGAAGGGGGCGGCAGATGCAGCTCCACAGGCAGGACAGCAAGGTGCTGTGCAGGAGGAGTGGACTCTCACGGGCACTGGGTCAGCCTGCACCTCCACCTGGGAGCTCCCAGTCCCCAGAACCGAAGGAAACAAACCTATGTTGTTAGGGCAGCCAGCTTGTGGTATTCTGTTACAGTAGCCAAGGGTTTTCTAGCAGGAATGCCTTAGCCAACCTTCCACACATGCTAGTGTTTCCTCTGAAAGAGCCCAAGAAGTTTCTCTAGTTCTTAACTCTTTGTTGACCTTGCAGCTTTCCCTGCTATTTTTCTTTTTTTTTTTTTTTAAGATGTATTTATTTATTTGAAAGGCAGAGTTACAGAGAGGCAGAGAGAGAGAGAGAGAGAGAGAGAGAGAGAGAGAGAGAGAGAGAGGTCTTCCATCTGCAGGTTCACTCATCAAATAGCCGCAGGAGCCAGAGCTGTGTCGATCCAAAGCCAGGAGCCAGGAGCTTCTTCTGGGTCTCCCACATGGGTACAGAGGCCCAATGACTCGGGGCATCTTCTACTGCTTTCCCAGGCCATAGCAGAGAGCTGGATTGGAAGTGGGACTTGAACCAGTGTCCATATGGGATGCCGGCACTGCAGGCAGCAGGCCTTACCTATGCCACAGTGCCGGCCCCTCCCTGTTATTTTTCTACTGTTTGTTGATTGGGATAGTGCAGCCCCAGCAACCTACCCAGTACCATAAATGTGCAAAAGAAAGCCAAGAATCTTAAAGAAATTTAAGATACACAACACTTTCCCAAAATAGGAGTTAGGAAAGGCTGTGCGGGCCTGGCAAGAGTCCACATAAACTGCTCCAGCTGAATCTAAACACTCAATTAGGCACTTAATTATCCTGAAGCCCTATTGATCCCCTATTAGAAGTGACCCCACCCCCTTAGAAGCAGGTTCGCTTCCCGGAGGAGCCCAGGGCACGGGGGACGTGGCAAGGGGGCGGGGACAGATCAATCAGCAGCTCCCAGCCTCCTCCCTCTGCGTTCTGCCAGCCACGCCACTCACCCACTCACGGCACAAGCCCGTCTCCCCGAATCTGAGCTCTGAGTGCGGGGTTGGTTCCAGGCACTCGCTCTGCGTGGCTCTCTTCTAAGGACGTCAGCCTTCTGCGGCACCCGACCCCTGCTGGACCTTCGCGGGGTTGCTCATCAGAGAGGCTCCCGTAAGCGGCGCAGAGCCAGGCTCTGACGGATGGGGTCAGTTCATGGTCCACGGCCCTCCCTCATTAATAATCCACCTCCACAGGCAGCCGGCTGCAGGTCCCTGCCCCTGGCATCACATCATAGGATAATTATACTCAGATGCATTTTTTCATACCCTTTGGACAGAGGCATGCTCATTTCGATCCTGAGACATCCAAGCCTTGTGAAGTTCTCTAGTGATTTTCGGTCCAGTTTCTTAATTTGAGTGCCCTGTTTGGAGAGAAAAGGCATGGCCATCAGCTTCCTCCGAGAACTGAGTCCTTGGGAGACAGGAAGTGACTTCAATCAGAAGCTCCCCAGCGGGCTTACACTGGATTCCGTACCCGATTTCTTTCTTTCTTTAAAAATGTTTGTTTTTCGTCTACTTGAAAGGCAGAGTGACACAGACACAAAGAAATCTCTTCCATCCGCTGGTTCACCCCCAAATGCCTGCAAGAGCCAAGACTGCGCCAGGCCAAAACCAGGAGCCCAGAACTCCATCCGGGTCTCTCACGGGGTGGCAGGGTCCCAGGTGTTTGCACCATCACCTGCTGCCTTCCAGGATGAATTCACAGAAGCTGGATCAGAAGTGGAGTAGCCGAGACTCGAACTGGGCACTCTGGTGTGGGATGGGGGCATTCTCATGTGCTGGCTTAATGCACTGCACCACAACACCCACTTCTCAGCACCTGATTTAGACATCCCTCAGGAAAAGGCATATACGATTATCCCCACCCCCACCCCAATCGTGGGGCACTCGGCCCAAGACCCCCAGTGGATGCTTGAAACTGGGTCACTGCTGACCCCTGTGCACAAGCTCTTTGATCTGAAAACGCCCAGGGTCCCCAAGTGACCGCCAGGCACGGCACTGCCGGATCTCACACACATGAAGGCATGATCACAGCGTGGTCCCATCCTATGTGAAGTCCAAACAAGCGGGACTCACAGAAAGAGCGGTCTCCAGGAGTTGGGGGGGGGCGGCGGAAATGGGGAGACATGGGTCAAAGGGCACACGCTTAGTATGGACGTGCCAGAAGGTCCGTCGTGCAAGCTGGCGACAATGGTTAGGAGTGAAGTATCGCATACTTGGAATCTGCTAAAAGGGTAGACCTGAAATGTTTTCACTGCTGCCCACCTGCAGTGATAACGAGGTAAGGTGACAGGTGGACTAACTTGACTGAGGTAATCGTGTGTAGACAATCCATATGCATCAAATCATCGCCCTGTACTCTGAACTTTGCACAGTTTCATATGTCGACAATGCCTCTGTAAACCTGGGGGAAAGAGTGCCTGTAACCCACGTACTGGCCACCTCGCCCCTGCTCAACAGCAACCACCTTCCAGATCTCCGAGGCTCACAACACAGACAGCGCTGGGAACGGGGAACCCGACGGCCGCCTGCGCTACTTGCTTGTTCGTTCCCTCTTGGTCCTCAGAAGCGGGACAGGACTCCCTCCTCTAGGTGGGACAGGTCAGTCACAGCGCGGGCTCAGGGGCTGCGATTCAGCTCCTCGCCGATTTTGCAAGTAGTGGCTTAACCCGCTCACTACAACGCTGGCCCCAGTCAATGTTCTTTCAAGCTAGAATTGTGCACCTGGCTTGTGACAGACCCGATCAATGATATTTTCCTTTAAATTCATAAAGTTCTACAAAGTACCAGTGTGAAGGTTAAGGAAGCCTGGTATTCTAATTTTCTATGTCCAGAACAGACGGCTAGGAAGGACACAGTATTCTTTTTTCTCAAGATTGTCCTACCAGCAAAACTGCATTCTTACAGAAGAGTCTTATAACACAAGAGAGAGAGAGAGAGAGATTTTCCATCTGCTGATTCACTCTTTGAATGGCCACAACAGCCAGGTCTGGGCCAGGCCAAAGCCGGGAGCCCAGAACCCCACCCATGTCTCTCACGTGGGTGGCAGGGCCCCAAGTCCTTGGGCCATGTTCTGCTGCCTTCCCAGGCACATTAGCCAGAAGCTATGTTGGAAGCAGAGCAGCAGGGACTGGAGCCAGCGCTGCAGTAGGGGATGCTAGCATGGCAAGTGGCAGCTTGACCCGCTGCACACGGTGCTGGCCCCTTGTATACAAAATAGGTTTTTCAAAAATCCTCTAGGAAAGCAAGGGGGAGAGAAATAGAACTCTCTTGAAATAAGTGCCATTCTGGAATTTTGAAACTGATTTAGAAGAGAGCCAAAAGTAAAGGAGTTGATACTCAGAAATGGTGAATGTGGGGGCGCAGGGGGCAAGGCAGGCAGGAAGTAAGAAGGCTGGGGAGGCTGTCAGGTGAGTCCCCGGACTGCGCAGAGCTGGGAAGGAGCTGATTCGAGATGGCAGAATCTTCAGGACTCAGATTAACCAGGAGGGGAGATGGAATCTCCAATGTGTCTTCTGTTGTGTTTGCTGGGGATGGAGGAAAAGCTGCCTTTGGGACCTGATGAATTGCAGGCACCTGCAGAAGGCTCCTAAAGAGAGGTCGAAAGACAAATGGATCGGCCGGCGCCGCAGCTCAATAGGCTAATCCTCCGTGCTGGCACACCGGGTTCTAGTCCCGGTTGGGGCGCTGGATTCTGTCCCGGTTGCCCCTCTTCCAGGCCAGCTCTCTGCTGTGGCCCGGGAGTGCAGTGGAGGATGGCCCAAGTGCTTGGGCCCTGCACCCCATGGGAGACCAGGAGAAGCACCTGGCTCCTGGCTTCGGATCAGTGTGGTGCGCCAGCCGCAGCGGCCATTAGAGGGTGAACCAACAGAAAAGGAAGACCTTTCTCTCTGTCTCTCTCTCACTGTCCACTCTGCCTGTCAAAGAAATAGAAGGCACAAAAAAAAAAAAAACACCCTAAAAATAAATAAATAACGAAAAACACCACAATCCAGTTCTGGGATGACCTCTGATCCTGAAGGGTCTGGGTCACTTCCCAAGGCCAGAAGCTGAAGGCAAAGGGAGTGGTAGTGGGACAGGTCACATAAAGACCACATGATGTGGGGGCAAACTGTGGAAGTCTTTACTTAGTATAGAGTGGGTCTGCTGGATATAAAGTCAATGAAGAATGGGATGGGAGAGGGAGCAGGAGGTGGGACGGGAGTGGGGGTGAGAGGGCAGGTATGGGGGGAAGAACTGCTATATTCCTAAAGCTGTACCTATGAAATCTGTATTCATTGTATAAGAGCTTTCCTTTTTTTAAAAAAAAAAATTTCATTTATTTATTTGAAAGTCAGAGCTACACAGAAAGTGAGAGAGAGAGAGAGAGAGAGAGAGAGAGAGAGGTCTTCCATCTGATGGTTCACTCCCCAGTTGGCCGCAATGGCCAGAGCTATGCCAAGAGCCAGGAGCGTCTTCAGGGTCTCCCACATGGGTGCAGGGGCCCAAGGACTTGGGCCATCTTCTGCTTTCCCAGGCCATAGCAGAGAGCTGGATTGGAAGAGGAGCAGCCGGGTCCCAAACTGGCTCCCATATGGGATTCCGGCGTTTCAGGCCAGGGTGTTAACCCGCTGCACCACAGCACCAGCCCCTATAAAAGCTTTCTTTGAAAAAAAAAAAAAAAAGACCATGTGACTAGTGGTAAGAAGAGATTTTTACGGGCAGTAGGCGGTGGAGTATGTTTTCCTTGCTTTGAAATGAACGCATCCATGTGCAGTACATACAGTATTTTCCTTGTCCCATGCCCCTCTAAGCTAACATACAGCGTGCTGACGTGACAGGGCTTCGTGCATGTCCCAGTGTGTAAGCCACAGGGCGTCTTCGGTAGTTTGTCCCCCAGTGGGTCCACGTGCTGGGAGCTTGGCCCCAGTGTGGCGGTGTTGGGAGGCGGTGGAACCTTTAAGAGGACTCACCTATTCACCTATGGAAGGTGATTAGGTCGTTAGTGGCACAGCCATCAGAAAGACTAATGCAGTTCTCATGGAACCTGAAGTAGTTCCTGCCAAGAGTGAGCCGGGGGCTTGGATCTCTCTGGCATCCTGTCTCACCACGTGATTTCTCATGATGTCTGCCACGTTGTGACAGAACCAGAAGGTTCTCACCAGAGACCAGCACATGCTAGGACCATGCTCTTGACTCTCCAGAGCCGTGAGTTCAACAGACCTGTTCCCTTGGTGAAGTACCCAGCCCTCAGCAGCAGCAGACAGACTGAGACAGCAGCAAGGGCGGACTGCGGCTCAGCTGGAGGACGCACATCGCCTGAAGCCGGCACAGCCTGACCCTGCTGCTGTCTTTCTGTAGAACTTACACGTGGGTGAAGGAGCAGCGGATGCATGCCAGTGACAAAGGGGCGGGTCTCTTGGATTGCAACTCGTCAGCCCCGCCCCTGGGAAACCCGCTTCCTGCTTGGTCCTGGCTTGGAGTTGGCCGAAAGAAGACTTGTGTGATTCAGAAAGGGTGGAAATGAAGCAGAAATCATTTCTCTTGGAAGGTCTCCTTGGGGATTCACTGCCTAATTCAGGTTCCTCCAACCAACAGCTGAGCCCAGGACAAGGGTGCGGGACAAGACACAGCTGACCACACAACTCCCACCCACACACCCTGCTTCCTGGGTTTTCCCCCAGTTCAGCCCTGCTGGTTATACCTGTGAGAGACTTCGGACAGAACTTTGATCCCACACATTGGTGCCAACTCTGCTTCCCTAGTGAAACCCCCTGTTTCTGTAAAATACAGTCAAATCAGAGAGGGACAAAAGGTGGGAACAAGCAGTTCACTAAAAAGGAACCACAAATTGTTCTTAAACACATGGAAAGATGCACAACTTCAGTCATTCCAGCAAAGCTGATTAAAATTGTGCAAGATAACATATTCCTCCAATCGGCAAACCTACAGGTTTGTTGACAGGGCTGTGGGAAAGCACTTTTCTCCACTGCAAGTGGAAATAACACACGAAGGAGGCCCAGTGAGCGTCAGCCGTCAGAATGACAAAGATGGGTCTTGGCAACTCGTCACTGCTTGCTTCTGCAGATAGTCACACCACACTCCCAGGTGAAAAGGTGTTCAAGGGTGTTCGCTCTAGTGCCGTTTGCAACAGCAAAACAGAGTAAACAATCTTAAATGTGTCAGGAGTTAAGTAAATGATGGTGTTTTCACACAGCGGAATGTTCTGCGACTATAGTAAAGCCTAAAAACAAGAAAGCTCTTTGTGTATTGGTATGGAAAGATTTTTAAGACATTGTTAAGCCGGCGCAGCTCAATAGGCTAATCCTCCGCCTTGCGGCGCCAGCACACTGGGTTCTAGTCCCGGTCGGGGCGCCGGATTCTGTCCCGGTTGCCCCTCTTCCAGGCCAGCTCTCTGCTGTGGCCCGGGAGTGCAGTGGAGGATGGCCCAAGTGCTCGGGCCCTGCACCCCATGGGAGACCAGGATAAGCGCCTGGCTCCTGCCTTCGGATCAGCGCGGTGCCGCAGTGGCCATTGGAGGGTGAACCAACGGCAAAGGAAGACCTTTCTCTCTGTCTCTCTCTCTCACTGTCCACTCTGCCTGTCAAAAAAAAAAAAAAACATTGTTAAGTGAAAAAGGCAAGAGGGAGAGAGAGTGTACTATCGTGTGCAGCAAAGCAAGAAAAATAAAATATATTTTGTATTTGTTTTTGCATATGTAAACGATATCTAGAGGAGAGCACAAGAAACCAATGTCAGAGCATGAAATGGGTGAGAAGCAGAGCAGGCAGATGGGCACAGGGTGGAATGATATTTCGTTGTAAACCTTTTTTCCAATGATATGAACATATTTCTGTTCAAAAGTCAAATGTGCCCCCAAGTTAACTGATTTAATAAAAACAAGTCTTGTATATTTTAAAGACTTACTTATTTGTTTGAAAGGCAGAGCTACAAAGAGAGAGGGAAAGACAGAGAGAGGTGAGAGAGAGAGAGAGAAAGATTCTCCATCTGCCAGTTCACTCCCCAAATGGCTGCAACAGTCAAGGTTGGGCCAGGCTGAAGCCAGGAGCCTGGTCTCCCATATGGGTGGCAGGAGTCTAAGCACTTGGTCCATCCTCTGCTGCTTTCCCAGGCACATCTGCAGGGAGCTGGATTAGAAGTGGAGCAGCTGGAACAAGAACCTGTGCCCATATAGGATGCTTGCACCACAGGCTCCCAAAAGCAAGTCCTATTACAGTCGTACACACATTCCTTTAAAAATTCATTTGCACATAACATAATTATTTTTACTTAAAACATATCTAATACATTTATATGGAGAAATAGTAACAATGATTTGTTTCCCTCTGGCCCCTTAATTTTAATTATTATTAAACCTTCAGAAAAGTTGAAATCATCATATGATGAATAGCCCTACATCTTCTCCTAGCTTCACCACTTGCCAGTGTATCTGCACGGTTCCACACTTGTATGCATAAGCATCTTCACTCTTCCCTGAGCTAACTGACCTGAGCATTAGTTGCAGGCATCTTGACAATAGGCCCTAAATACTTCCACAGGTCGCTCTGGATAACAAAGACACAGCCCCTACACAACACACACTATTGCAACAAGAATGTTTAAGTTTATCAACTAACTCATAAACAGCCCGTGTTTAAACTTTCCCAGTGATGCCCTTTATACTCATTTTTTTTGTGAGCCAAAATCTAGTCAATGAGTCCATATTTGTGTCTAGCTGTTATCTCTTTCTCTCTTTTTCTCTAGGTTTATTTTATTTATTCGATAGGCAGAGAAACACACAGAGGGATGGTGGGGGGAGACAGAGACATTTCACCTGCTGGCTCACTCCCCAAATTGCCACAATGGCCAGGACTGGGCCAGCTGGAAGCCAGGATCCAGAAACTCCATCCGGGTCTCCCACATTGGTGGTAGGGGCCCAAGCACTTGGGCCAACTTCCACTGTTTTTCCAGGAGCCTTAGCAGGGAGCTGGATTGTTTGCCAGCATTGTAAGCTGAGACTTAACCTGCTGCACAACAATGCCAGCCCCAAGTTATGTCTCTTTGACACTAACCCTCCCTTGGTCTTTGTTGGCATTGATGTCTTTGTGACTCCAGAGCTACAGCTTTGAGAATATCCTTAAATATAAGTGTTCCAGTTGACTGCTGGAAAATTTTCCAGTTGACTGCTACGTGTATTTAGCAATAGTACTAGCAAGTGCTGCTGTGCCCTGCATCAGCAGGTGCATGGTGTCGGTTGGTCCCCCTTATTGGTAATGAAGTTTGATCAGTTGGTTAAGGTGATGTCTGCCTTGTCTCCATCGTAAAGATCCTCTTTTCTCTTATTATGGGTAAGATTTACAAGGTGATGCTCTGAAACTTTGTGAACATCCTGTTCCAATGACACATCACTTGGTGGTTTAGCATCTATGATGATATTTATCCATGGGTCGACTTTCGTGGTGTGGTGCACTAAACTGTCCATATTGACGTGCTGGTTGGAGTCCCGGTTGCTCTGCTTCCAATCCAGCTCCTTGCTAACATGCTTGGGAAGATAGAAGAAGAGAGATCAAGTACTTGTACCGCTGCCGCCCATGTAGGAGACCAGTTGGATCTCCAGGCTTCTGGCTTCAGCTAGGACCAGCCCCAATCACTGCAACTATTTGGGAAGTGAGGCAGTGTGTGGAAGATTTCTCTCTCTCCCTCATCACTCTGCCTTTCAAACCAATAAATCTTTTTAAAAATTTGCATGAAAGCAATTATAAAAGAAGTTCTTGCAAAAGGTGATTTTCTAGTTGTATCAATTCTACATTTACCTATTGATTGTCATTCCTTTGTATGTGTGTGGGGGGGGACGAGTGGTGAGGTGCACTATTGCTATGACTCAAAGTATTTTTTCAATGCATTATAATCTATCACCGCCACAATTCTTTTTGCTCAAATTGCTATGCCCACTGAGAATGCCTTCTATCCTAGATCCGGTATCTCTTTGACATGTTCCCGCCAACCTTGCAGCAGGTCTTGGCATTAGGGAACAAGATGCTCCAGCCTCTGTTTATACATTTCTTGGATCAGACACGAAATCCACCATTTTTCAAGAAACCTTGGTTTCTTTCAGTAGAGAATGGTATTTAGAGACCACAATCTGCGTGCTTGGGGATTTTGTTGCTCCAGGGTCCCTTATACTCAGTCTGGTTAAAACCAAACCCAAACAAAATTTAAAAACTGGTCTTTGCTCTTTAGCTGCCTCCCAACTACTCTCTCTCTCCCATTTGCTTTCTGCCCTTCTTTGGGATGTCCTTGGGAAAACTTTGGAAGCACTGAAACCTTGAAATCTAAATGGTACAACACCTAAAGGGAGACAACCTCCCTTCTCAGCCCAAGCTGAAATGGGTTCGACCTGAGCCACTTGCAGGAGGCCTTGTAGAGAAAGGGGCTGGAGGCTCTGTTTCCCATCCAGTTGTCTTCCCTGGGGTGGGGTGTTGGGGGGTGGGGGTGGGGAGAAAGGAGAGTTCATCTAATACAAGTATCATTTGAATTTTAAAAGTCTATGTCTAATTGCTACTTATGACTACAGCAAAAATTGATTTTATACACTGTAATTGTATAGTTCGAATATGTAATCAGAAATGCAAAGCTTGACGCCGTTGATTTTAATTTCCATAACTAATGCCCCTCAGTTCACACATTTCAGTCGTTTCCGGGCTGAAACATCTTTTTCTAATTAGTGATCAAGATGCACACAGCAGTTCAAGACCTTCTCCTCGTGGCGCGGGCTGCCCTGAACTGCACATTTGAATCCCCCTCACGATAATGCTTGGCCATTTGTTGAACCAGCCATTACCTTGGCCATCGAGAAATATCCCACAGGGACTCAGTTCTTAAATTCTGAAGTGGTCTGATATTTGCATCCTTGTGCAAGAAAAAGTGCCAGATTTGCCTGTGAATTATCAAACATTTTCAAAAGGCACAAAGCTGGTGACAGTTTGCAACATCTGAGGCTGTACTCCAGCGTTTCAGTAAAAAGTTCTTGGTTTGGGAACAGTCTCAGGACACCCCGGAAGTCAGCACCTGACTCTGTAAGACAGACAACAAGCCAGGGGGTGTTTGTCCTGTGAAAATGAAACTCTGGCCACCCCCAGCACTCTTCTATTCGAGATCAGCCTTCGTGGTACTACATGTCAAAGTTCCCAAGCTGCATCGGCAGCCACCAGAAACTCTACAAGCAAAATGCCTCAACCAAAAAGGAGTCAGCTTTCCTGGGAATACTCATTTTCCTATGTACACCGCTTTTATGTGGTGTTAAAAATGACAGCGATGATGATGATAACAACTGTAAGTTCTAAAAATAATGTATGGATTCAGTTGCACAGAGCCTGTGTGGTTAAATAACATTCAATACACCTATGTGAATGAGTAGCCTTTCTTTAATAATCTTTTTTTTAAAGATTTTATTTGAAAGGCAGAGTTACAGAGAGGCAGAGCCAGAGCAAGAATGAGAGAGAGAGAGAGAGAGAAAGTCTTCCATCTACTGGTTCACTCCTCAAGTGGCCGCAATGGCTGGAGCTGCACTCATCTGAAGCCAGGAGCCAGGAGCTTCCTTTGTGTCTCCCATGTGGATGCAGGGGCCCAAGGACTTGGGCCATCTTCTACAGCTTTCCGAGGCCATAGCAGAGAGCTGTATTGGAAGAGGAGCAGCCGGGACTCGAACTGGGGCCCATATGGGATGCCAACACTGTAGGTAGCGGCCTCATCCACTATACCACAGCACCAGCCCCTCTTTAATAATCTTTGATAGTACCAGGACCACAAGAAGGGGTTGTTAAGCCAAAACTCTTGGGACCAAGGGATCTCTGAAATAAAGGATTTACTGAGCTGTTACAAATGCTAGCCCAGATCCTTCATGGGAAGCAGGATACACAGCAGACTCATAGAATGGCAAAATCCCTAAACAGCACTCTGGCCTCAGAATCAGTCTTTAAGGCATTAGGATCTGGCTAAAAAGCCCATGAGAGTTTGCAGGCATGGAAAGCCAAGACATTGTGGAAAAAAAAAAAAAACCCTAAATGAAAGATCTGTGAGTGAGATCCCAGTGGAAAGAACAGGCCATCAAAGAAGGAGGTACCTTTCTCTGAAGGGAGGAGAGAACCTCCACTTTGACTAAGGCCTTGTCTAAATAAGATGGGAGTTGGTGAACTCAAGAGGCTTCCATAGCTTGGCAGCTCGTGACAAGAGCCTCAGGTGATTACTGATGTCATAAATAAGAGTGTCAATTGTTAAATCAACAACGGGAGTCACTGTGCACCTGCTCCCCATGTAGGACTTCTGCCCTTAATGTGTTGTACTATGAGAATTAATGGTAAAACTACTACTCAAACAATACTCTATACTTTGTGTGTCTTTGTGGGTGCAGTCTGTTGAAATCTTTACTTAGTATATACTAAGTTGATCTTCTGTATACAAAGATAATTGAAAGTGAATCATGATGAAGAATGGGATGGGATGGGAGAGGGAGTGGGAAATGGGATGGTTGCGGGTGGGAGGGAGGTTATGGGGGTAAGAGCTGCTATAATTCAAAGGTTGTACTTTGGAAATTTATATTTATTAAATAAAAGTTGAAAAGAAAAAAAATGCTAGCCCAAAAAAGAAGAAAGGGGCCAGCATTGCAGTGCATTGGGTCAAGCCATCACCTGTGATTGCCATTTCAAGTTCTGGCTGTTCTAATTGCAATCCAGCTCCTGCCTAATAAATCTGGGAAAGCAGCAGAAGGCGGCCCACATGCTTGGGTCCCTGCCACTGATGTGGGATAGCCAGATGGCGTTCCAGACTCCTGGCTTCAAAGGCCATTTGGGGAGCGAACCAGCAAATGGAAAATATCTCTGTCTCTCTGTCTCTCTCTCTCTCCCCTTTCAAATAAAATGAATCAAGATTTATTTTATTTATTTGAAAGGCACAGTAACAGAGAGAGGAAGGGATATCTTTCATCCTCTGGTCGCTCCCCAGGCGCCCCTACTGAAGCCAGGAGCCTGGAATTCCATCCCGATCTCCCACGTGGGTGGCAGAGACCCAAGCACTTGGACCTGTTACTTTCGTTTCCTTAACTCGAATAGGAAAGTCCAACCACCAACAAAGAAATGCATCATGCTGTCTTCCCTGTTCCTAAGGAGTTCTTTGAACTCGAACACTGTTGCTTCCGTTAGGATCATTCTGAAGGGTATAGGACCCAGAAGGTTTGTGTTTTTCGTGCACTTTTCTTTCATTCCAGAGTTATTTTTCTGATTTTTATGAAAATCATCATTTCTAGATGTATTTCAGCTCCCCCTCCCCCACCCAACACAATGACTCTTAATTCTAAGTGCTACAAAGACCCCGCAGGAAAGCACTGTCAACTAGGGTGGGCAGCTCTCAGTCCAAAGTTTGAAAATGCTCCAAACCCCAAAAGTCTTTAAGTGCAGACATGATGCCACAGTGGGCAATTCCAACCTGACCTCATGTGACAGTCAAAACACAGCTGCAGGGCCGGCGCCATGGCTCACTTGGTTAATCCTCCGCCTGCAGTGCCGGTATCCCATATGGGCACCGGGTTCTAGTCCCAGTTGCTCCTCTTCCACACCAGCTTTCTTCTGTGGCCCAGGAAGGCAGTTGAGGATGGCCCAAGTGCTTGGGCCCCTGCACCTGCATGGGAGACCAGGAAGAGGCACCTGGCTCCTGGCTTCGTAGTGGTGCAGCACCGGCCATAGTGGCCATTTGGGGGAGTGAACCAACGGAAGAAAGACCTTTCTCTCTGTCTCTCTCTCACTGTCTAACTCTGTCAAATAAATTTTAAAAAATGGCTCTTTATAAAAAAATACAGTCGCACTAAAAATATATAAATTGCCTTTGGGATACACTTGCAAAGTTCACACAAAACCAACAAATTTTGCATTAAGACTCGGGCCCCCTCCTCAAGATATCTCATTATGTACATGCAAATATTCCAAAACACAAAAAACTCCCCAATTCAAAACACTTCCGCTCCCAAGCAGTTTGGTTAAGGGCCAGTCTAAACCTGTACACAGCACAAGTAGAGAAAGCAAACACAGAACATCTGAGTAACATAAACGGATACATTTACCAATGTCTGTACCTTTCAGCAGGAAAAAACTCCCATCTTGTCAAATACCCATGACATATGTAAGGCACTCCTGCACTAAGCTACAGAGAACGTAATTTCCAAAATAACCACCACGCAACAAAAGAGTAAAGTGATCAGTTACACAAGCTAAAATAACCTGTAAACTAAAATCACTCTTTTGGCCAGTTTGGAAATGAACAAAAGTCAACAGCTATACATCGGTGGCAGTAAGAGCAAGGCACATGGCGACCTGTCAGTTGGAACCGTAGCTGAACTCTGAAAAAAACTGCTGTTTAGACTGACCATCAAAGCCACAACACTTTACTAAAAGGTAAAGTGTTTACTAGGTCCTGAACTTGGGCTACCCTCTGGCTTGCTTTGGTAGACTGAAGGTGCAGGAGTGACACTGTACAAGCTCCTGAATCTAACGGTTCCAGCTTTGCTCTCTTGCAACATCAGCCCAACACTACCTCTTAGGGGGCCGGCTCAGTGCCTGCAGTGCTGGTATCCCAAATGGGCACCGGTTCAAGTCCCGGCTGCTCCACTTCTGATCCAGCTCTCAGCTTATGGCCTGGGAAAGCAGAATGGCCCACGTGTTTGGGCCCCTGCCACCCTTGGGGAGACCCAGAAGAAGCTCCTGGTTTTATATGGGCCCAGCTCTGGCTGTTGTGGCCATTTGGGGAGTGAACCAGGGGATGGAAGCTCTCTCTCCCTCTCTCTGTAATTGTCTTTTAAATAAACAAATAAATCTTTAAGAAAATAAAAGAGAGCCAGTGTAGCCCACTGAGGAAGAGATCAAGTGGGGCACCAAGGAACCAGACTGACCACCTGACCCACAAGTGAGGCCATCTTGAAATTCCCAGGCCCCTTGATCCACCAACTGAATACAGCGCATTAGTGACACCACATGGGAGAGGCCTAGAACCACTCAGCCACTGAAAAACTGTAAGACAGAAACTGTTGACGAAGTCGTTAAGTTTTAGGACAGCTGCTTATGCAAGAGTTAACAAACAGTAATTTTATTTATTATTAATCATGGAATTTTGAACTAAGCATAAACACATGAAGCGACTGTAGTGGGGAATCTGCTGTGTTGGCAGGAGACCCCAGTTCCCCCTCCTCTTCTCCTGGAGCTCTGTGGGCCTCCAGGAGTTGAGAGACTCAAATCTAAGTGAACCTCTGTGGTTCCACCCCTCTGGTGTGTGATTGGTTCACACGTGCGCCAGCTTCCCAAGGCGGCCCATTCAGTGAATCCTAGCACTTTGTCGCCTAGGTGCTGCCTGTGAACATTAAGGCTGCTGTGGTCCGGCCCTTGCAGGTTCAGCCAGAACCAGCCTCTCCTCCTGGGCTCAGCTGGGTCCCTGAAGCCAGGGTATTAGAGACTTGCCGGCTCGATCAGCCCTGGGCCCTTGTGTGCCCCCCTGGGAGCTGGGAGTTGAGTTCTTAGCCCTTGAGAATGTGTTCAGTATCACATTATCCATGTTGTTCTTAGCTCCTGAAGAACTAAGAACGGCTGATCTTCCAGGTAAGGAAGAGGCACTCATCAAGTTATTCCAAACTTCCTTCTCCGAGCAGACGCTGAGGGCTGGGACACAGGACTTCACGATGCCCCAAGAGGTGAAATGTGGTCACTCCGTTCCAGACAAGTACCTGCTACCTCTAAAACATGTGCGGGGGGTGGGGGGGAGGAGAGGGATAATTTTTTTCTTCTTTTTCCTTCTGAAAAGTATGTTCATGTGGTTATCAACAAACCAAATCAGAGCTGGGTGTTTGCCTGTAGGTTAAGATGTCCCAAGTCACCAGATCCTGACCGGCTTCCGGGAGGCAGCAAAGGACAGCTCTTTAGTACCTGGGGCCCGGCCACCCGCGTGGGAGACCTGGGTTGAGCCCCTCCCTGGCTCCCGCCCCCGCTTCGGCCCAGCCCAGCATCTGGGGAGTGAAGCAGCAGATGGGAGATACTTCTCTGTCCGTCTCTGCCTCTCACATAAAGGAGGGGAAAAGTAGTACCAACAGCAACTACATCCCACCACTCCTCCAAACCAGGGTCTCCTTATGGACGAGCCTGCGCCCCCCAATAGCTGGAGGCCCCTTGAGCGCTCGGCGGCTTCTGGAGCTGGAAGACCCCAGACCCTCCGACCCGGCAGGGGCTCTACTCTCCCGCCCATCCTCTCCCTGGGGAGCGCAGGGAGAGCCCGGGGGAAGGGACAGGAAGTTTAGAGGAGGCCGAGGGGCCCAGGGCCCAGGGCAACGTGAGCACGAGGGTTTCGTGGGACAAAAGTAAACCCCGATGCCAAAGGGGAAGTCCTCGCCGTTCCTGCGCGCGCGGGTCCCGGGACCGCCTCCCCAGGACGCCAGCGGGGTGGCGCGCTCCCGGCGGGCTCCCGAGCTGGGTGCGCAGGCGGCTCCCACCGCAGTGAGCGGGCCTTCCCTGAGCTGGCCTCCCTGCCCGGCCCTCGCAGGCGGCGGATCGCGGAAAGCACGCCCACGCGCAGCGCGCACGGGTCCGAGCGGGGCGCGGCAGCGGCTTGGGGCGCGGGCTGGGGGCTCCGGCCGGGGCTGCGGGTGGGAGGGAACGGAAGTGCCGCGCAAGCCCTCCGCGGTTTCCGCGCCTCGAGCGTCTCCGTGGCCAGGTGAATCGCAGCTGTGGGCGGGCGCGGGTGGCGCCTGGCGCCAGCAGCTGCAGTCACGACGCAGCCCTAGGCGCTCACTCGCTCCCTTCCCAGCGCCACAGCCGCGCCCTCAGGGAACCACCAGGACCCCGCGTCTGCTGCTGGGCTGGCCAGGGTCCTGGGACATAGCAAGGGGGCAGGTCCATCCTGGACCTTCTCCTAGGGTAAGGGTGTGGGCTGTGAAGTTTCCTGCCAGGTCTTACCAGATAATATGTTCATTTTTTAAAAAGATATTTATTTGAAAGAGTTACACAGAGGAGAGGCAGAGAGAGAGAGAGAGAGAGAGAGAGAGAGAGAGATCTTCCATCCGCTGGTTCACTCCTCAGTTGGCTGCAATGGCCGGAGCTTTGCTGATCGGAAGCCAGGAGCCAGGAACAACTTCCCGGTCTTCCACGTGGGTGCAGGAGCCCAAGGACTGGGGCCATCTTCTACTGCTTTCCCAGGCCACAGCAGAGAGCTGGTTCAGAGGTGGAGCAGCCGGGTCTCGAACCGTCGTCCATATAGGATGCCCACGCTTCAGACCAGGGCGTTAACCTGCTGCACCACAGCGTCGACCCCAGATAATGTGTTCATATAGGGCAACATCAGACAAGCTCAGGCACGGGCAGAGAAGACCGCCTGAGAGCTGGCTGTCCTGCCAGGCTGAGTTTCTGGAATAAGACTCTGAACCTGTCAGAAAAGTCTGTACATATTCCTTGTACCCTGGTCCATCGAAGAATATTCTGTTTTGTTTTGTTTTTAATTAAAATGCTTCGTTTACATGCACTTTGCTCAGAAATAAAGGGAGAAACAAATTGGATTTTCTTCAGGAAATAAGGCCATGAAAACAGAGAAGACTCCCTTTGCTAGAAAATCAACTCTTCATCACAAGTCTTACAAATAAATACCTGTGTTGTTTTAAAATGTCTATTTATTTTATTTGAAAGGGAGGGAGGAAGGGAAAGAAGAGAGAGAAAAAGAGAGAGAGAGAAAGATCCCATCCACTGGTTAACTCTCCAAATGTCCAGAACAGCTGGAACCAGGTCGAGCAAAACCAAAACCAGGAGTCAGGAATTCCATCTAGGTCTCCCACCCATCACCTGCTACCCACCGTGGTGTGCATAGGCAGGAAGCTGGAATTGGAAGTGGTGCCAGGACCCAAACTCAGGCACTCTGACATGGGATGTGGGCAGCCTAAGTGGTGTCTTAGCCACTGAACCAAACGTGTGCTCCCAAATAACAATTCTTGAATTCAAGGAATTTGTCTTACACATGCACACACACAAAATTTAACACAATGCTTTACGAACTTCGCTACAAACTAGATGTTGTGCCTAGTGAAACACACACAAAGGTGAAGATTACTGTTTTCTTACCGAAGTCAATGTCTTGTTTTAGAACCAAGATGATTCCAATATGGCGGAATAGGAAGAGAGCTTACTGATCTAGTCTAGGGGAAGAGAGTTTTTTAAAAAAGTGGAGAGAACGCAACTCAGGGAATCGTTACAGAGAAAACTACAAAGGAAACACCACCCAAATTAGAGGGACACTGGGGATCTGTGGCAGAGGCCTTAGTCTTTTACTTAAACTTGTTTCTAACTGACACCATTGAAGTTGTGCTAGAGGCTTTCCCAAGGTCGAAAGAAGAAAGAGAAATCTGTCCTGGGAATGAAATGTGGCTGTCATCTGCTTACCTATGAATGCTTCAACTGTAATCCCTATTTGCTTCTATGCAACCATTACAGGTTCTGCAATGATGTTAACCCTTGCCAGACAGCAAATGGCTCAGTACGTGTGTTAAAAAAGACATCTTGGGGTTGGCACTGTGGCACAGTAGGTTCATCCTCTACCTGCGGTGCCAGCATCCCATACGGGCACCAGTTCTAGTCCTGGCTGCTCCTCTTCCAATCCAACTTTCTGCTATGACTTGGGAAAGCAGTAGAAGATGGCCCAAATCCTTGGGCCCCTGCACCTGCATGGGAGACCTGAAAGAAGCTCCTGGCTCCTGACTTCGGATTGGTGCAGCTCCAGCCATTGTGGCCATTTGGGGAGTGAACCAGCAGATGGAAGACACCTCTCTCTTTCCCTTCCCCTCTCCCTATCTGTAACTCTATCTCTCAAATAAATAAATAAAATCTTTTTAAAAAGATCTCTATAATGAAAATTACAAAACATCAAAGAAAGAAATAGAAGATGACACAAAAATATGGAAAAATCTTCCATGTTCATGAATTGGAAGAATCAATATCATCAAAATGTCCACACTACCGAAAGCAATTTACAGATTCAATGCAATACCAATCAAAAAACCAAGGACATTCTTCTCAAATATAGAAAAAATGATAATGAAATTCATATGGAAACACAGGAGACCCCAAATAGCTAAAGCAATCTTATACAACAAAAACACAGCCAGAGGCATCATAATACCAGATTTCAAGACATACTACATGCAGCTCAATTCACGATAGCTAAGATATGGAATCAATACAAATGTCCATCAGCTGAAGACTGGATAAAGAAATTATGGGATATGTACACTATGGAATACTACCCAGCGGTTAAAAAAAGTGAAATCCTGTCGTTCACAACAAAATGGATAAAACTGGAAAATATCATACTTAGTGAAATACGCCACTCCCAAAACGACAAATACCGTATGTCCTCCCTGATCTGTGATAACCAATGGAGTATCTAAAAGGTAATCTATAGAGGTGAAATTGACACTTCGAGATGCAATGACTTTGAACAGCCCTTGTCTCAACTGTAGAGGAACAGTTTCTTTTTTCATACTATTTGTTGAACTCTTTACTTAACATAGAGCTAGTCATATGTGCATAAAGCTAATTAAAAATAGATCTTAGTGAAAAATCAGAATGGGAAAAGGAGAGAGAGAAGGAAGAGGGATGGGAGTGTGGGAGGGAGGGTGGTTACAGTGGGAAGAATCACTAAGTTCCTAAATTTGTATTTATGAAATGCATGAAGTTTGTATACCTTTAAAGAAAAGGTTTCTGGGTAAGAAAAAAATTAGCAACAAATAATTGGAAACAAATTATTAAGATAGCATTTTAAATATCATCAAGGATAATTTGTACTGACATAAATCAGACCAAAAAGTATGAAACACTTAGGAATAGATTTAATTAATATATGCCAGACAGCTAAGACCACAAAAACTGAGAGAAACTAAAGAAGATCCAAATCAGAGGTGAGGAACCCTTCTTCCGCAAGGGCCATTTGGATATCTAGAACACCATTTACAGGCCACACAAAATTATTAGCTGAAAAATTAGCCTGCTACAGATTTATTTGTTATTATTGTTTATTGTTTATTTATTGTTATTGTTTATTTGCTAAAGATTTATTTGTTTATTTGAAAGTCAGAGTTACACAGAGAAAGAAGAGGCAGAGAGAGAGAGAGAGAGAGAGAGAGGTCTTCCATCTGTTGGTTCACTCCCTAATTGGCCTCTACGGCCAGAGCTGTGCCAATCTGAAGCCAGGAGCCAGGCCAGGGGCTTCTTCCGGGTCTCCCATCTGGATGCAGGGGCCCAAGGACTTGGGCCATCTTCTACTGCTTTCCCAGGCCATAGCAGAGAGCTGGATCGGAAGTAGAGCAGCCGGGTCTCAAACCAGCACCCATATGGGATGTCAGTGCTTCAGGCCAGGGCATTAACCCGCTGTGCCACAGCACCGGCCCCAGCCTGCTACAGATTTATTGAATATAGAATCCTGCAAGGCTATACCAAATGATTTCATGGACTGGGCGTTCTCCATCCCTGAATAAATGGAGATATACACCACTTCAATGGACGGGAAGACTCACAGATTCAGAGTCACGGCCTTCTGAACCACCAGTAGGCATTATGTAGAAATTGATTCTAACACGTATTTGGAAATTCAAAGGATCTAGAATGACCACAGTGGTTCTGAAAAAAAGAACAAAGACGGAGGACTGATTCAAGACAAGATTCACCGTAAGCGGCAGTCTTGGCAGCAAGATCAATATAGAGATAAATAGAACAAAACAGGGGTCCACAAGCTGACCCACACATATATGGTTAAGTGATGCCTGACAAAGGCACCAACAGATTTGAAAGGAGGAAGGGACAGTCTTTTCAACAAATGATGTTGGTACAACTTGGTATCCATATGCACAAAAATGTACCTTGATCCTAACCTCACAGTGCACAGAAACATTAGCTTGAAATGCATCAGAGACCTAAATGCAAAAGCAGAAACTGTGAAATTCCTAGAAGAAACATAGGAAGAGTCTTTGTGGCCTTGGGAAGCTACAGAGGATTTTTTTTAATTTCATTTGTTTATTTGAAAGACTGAGCTTCAGAGAGAGAAGGAGAGAGAGTGCGAGAGGGATCGTCCATCCACTAGTTTACTTTTCAAATGGCTGCAAAGGCCTGGTCCAACCAGGCTGAAGCCGGTTCTCCTACCAGGATGGCAGGGGCCAACCCCTCTGGCCATCTTCCGCTGCCTTCCTAGGCACATTAGCAGAGAGCTGGATCAGAAGTAGGGCAGGGGCCGTCCCTGTGGTTAAAGCCCTGGTCTGCAGTGCCAGCATCCCATATGGGCACTGGTTCAAGTCCCGGCTGTGCCTGAAAAAGCAGCAGAGGATGGCTCAAGTCCTTGGACACCTGCACCCATGTGGAAGACCCAGAAGAAGCTCCTGGCTCCTGGCTTTGCATTGACATGGCTCCAGCCATTGCAGCTGTTTCAGGAGTGACCCAGCAGATGGAAGACCTTTCTCTCTGTCTGTCTTTACCTCTCTCTGTAACTCTTTTAAATAAATAAAAAATTAAAAAAAAAAAGAAGTAGGGAAGCTGGGAAACATATCAGCACCCATACAGGATGCCATGGCATCACAGGTCATGACTTCGCCCACGTACATCACATGGCTGGCCCTTAGAGGAGTTCTCAAACATACAAAGCACTAAAGCCATGGGCCTTTAGCATAGTGGTTGAGACACTGCTTAGAACACCCACATACTAGAGCTTGGGCTCGAGTCTTGGCTCCACTCCTCATCCCAGGTTCCTGCTGGTGGGCACCCTGGGAGCAGATGATGGCTCACCCCGCTGAGTTCTCGTCACCCATGTGGGAGGCCTTGATTGAGTTCCAAGCTCCTAGCTTTGGCCCCACCCAGTCCTAGATGTTGCAGACATTTGGAGGGTGAACCAGCAGATGGGAGACATCTCTTTCTGTCTTACTCTCTGTATTTCCATCTTCATCTCCATCTTTCTATAAAACAAAATAAATAAATTTTAAAACATTAAATTTTTTAAAAATTGATAAATTTGACTCTATCAAAACGAAAAAGTTCTGCTTTTCAAAAATTACTGAAATTACTTTTATCTGGAATACATAAAAAACTTCTACAAATCAATAAGAAGATGATAAACAACTCACATACTCACATATTTAACAGATTTACTGAGATCTAATTCATGTGCTAACCAGTCCACCCACTGAAAATGTACAATTCAATGGCTTTTAGCATATTCACAAAGTTGTACATCCATCACCATGATAAATTCTGGAACATTTTCATTACCCCCAAAAGAAAACCTATTTCTTTAGCCATTACCCTCAACCTGCTCCAATTCTCCAAGCCCTAGGCAACCACTAATTTATTTTCTGCCTCTATATATTTGCCTATTCTGGACATTTCATATAAATGCAATCATACAATACATGGCCTTCTGTGTCTGGCTCCTCTCAGCAAAATGCTTTCAAGCTGCCCCCATGCTATCCATGCTGTAGGACTCCATTTCTCTAGTCACCAGATACTATTCCTGGAAACGGGCAGATATGGCACCCTTTATGTATGTGTTCATCAGATGATAGACATTTGGGTTGTTTCCACAACTCAGTTTTCAAAAGTGCAGAAAAGACTTAGACACTTCACAACAGAAATATTCACATGGTCTGTAAGAACATGGAAAGGCACTCAACGTGATTGGTCATCAGGGAAATGCAACCTGGAGGCACGGTGAGTCACCTACGCAGGTGGTTTAACATCTTACGAGGTGTTTGTGAAGACAAACCAACTGGAGCTCCCAAACTACGTAGGCATACAGAATGGTACAACCACTTTGGAAGACAATTTTGCAACTTCTTATAAAGTTAAAAATACATTTATAAAATGACCTCGCAATTTCATTCCTGGGTGTTGCCCCAAGAGAAATGAAAACACATCCAACACAGGGACTTGTTGCAAATGTACATCATACCTTTACCTGTAACAGACCACAGTCGTAAACAACCCAAATGCCCATCGATAGGTGAATGCATCAATACCACTGGTGCATTTGCTCAATGGGATTCTCAGTAGTGAAAAGAACAGCTATGAAATCACACAACATCATGAAAACATTATGCCAAGCAAAATATGTCCATGACACAGGGACTCATCCTACTACCCTGATTGGGAGATTACACCATGTATTGCAAACATCACACGGTACCCCTTAAACATGTACTGTTTTCATGTATCAGTTAAATTTCAAATTAAAAATAAGAATGTATACTGTATGCGTCTATTTCCGTCAGATTCAAGAACTCGCAATATAGTGCACAGTGATAGACTCAGGTCAGCGGCTGCCCGACGCTGGGACAGACCGGGCAGGTGCTTAAGTACTGGTGCCCTGGAGCCAGCTCCTACTGGCTCATGAGAACCAACTGCTAAATCCCAGGAATTTGGTGAGCTGGCTGTTGAATATATCCACAATTAAAAAGTAAACTAAATAAGTTATATTAAATAAGTTATATTAAAATAAAGGCAACAAATACCCCAATCTTTACATCCTGGTGAATTTATAATATTTTACGAGTATCCGTGCTTGTGAGGCTATTTATAGCTATTGCATCAGTATGGCAGAAAGGCTATCTAATGGCCCACATCTCTTCCCAGCTCCACATTGGGTGACATCACGTTGCAGCTTGAAATTGGCCACAGTGGATGTATTGGAAATTGGTACTCATAACAAATCAGGCCTTTATGTATTTATTTATTTACTTATTTTTGTCCACATCTAAGAAAGTGGTGGGGAAAAAATGGTGGTAAGTCAATTAAGCTCAAAAGGGAATAGTGTTTATAGCTGTGAGTAGCACAAAAACTGAATCTTTTGCTGTTTAAAAGCTATTGTTGGGCTGGCGCTGCGGCTCACTAGGCTAATCCTCCGCCTGCGGCGCCAGCATCCTGGGTTCTAGTCCCGGTCGGGGCGCCGGTTCTGTCCCGGTTGCTCCTCTTCCAGTTCAGCTCTCTGCTGTGGCCCGGGAGTGCAGTGGAGGATGGCCCAAGTGCCTGGGCCCTGCACCCACATGGGAGACCAGGAGAAGCACCTGGCTCCTGGCTTTGGATCAGTGTGGTGCGCCGCACCGCAGCGCGCCGGCTGCAGCAGCCATTGAGGGGTGAACTAACGGCAAAGGAAGACCTTTCTCTCTGTCTCTCTCTCTCACTGTCCACTCTGCCTGTCAAAAAAAAAAAAAAAAAAAGCTATTGTCTGCAGGTGGGTGTTGTACAGTGGGTTAAACCATTGCTTGGGATATCCACATCCCATATCAGCGTGCCTGGGTTACAGACCCACCTCTGCTTCTGATTCTGCTAATACTGCTTCCTGCTAATGCACACCCTGGGAGGCAGCGATGATGATTTCTCAAATGCTTGGGTCTCTGCCATCCATGTAGGAGACCAAGATTGAGTTCTTGGCTCCTGCCTTCAGCCTGGCCCAGCCTCAGTTGCTGAAGGCATCTGGGGAGTGAAACAGTGAATGGAAGATCTCCTACTCTCTCTATCAATCTCTTCATTGCTCTGCCTTGCAAATAAATAAAAATAAATTTAAAAATTTTAAATAATCAACTATTATCTGATTCAGCAAAGTTGTTGCTTGTGCCACTGACAAACAAGTGATATTCTAAAATATGTCTTTGTTTCACTTTTAACTCTAAGTAAATGAAAACAGCAATCACAATGCCAGCCAGAACTGCACTAATTAATTGCATCATTGGAATTGATTGGTCATAGATACAACACTAGCAAAAATCAATGAAAACAACTTGTGATGGGGCTGACACTGTGGCATAGTGGGTAAAGGTGCTACCAGCAGTGTCAGCATCCCATATAGGTGCCGGTTCAAGTCCCGGCCGCTCCACTTCCAATCCAGCTCTCTGCTATGGCCTGGGAAAGCAGTAGAAGATAGCCCAAGTCCTTGGGTCCCTGCACCTGCGTGGGAGACCCAGAAGAAGCTCCTGGCTCCTGGCTTCAGATAGGTGCAGCTCTAGCCGTTGCAGCCAATTGGGGAGTGAGCCAGCGGATGGAAGACCTCTCTCTCTCTGCCTCTCCTTCTCTCTGTGTGTGTTAACTCTGACTTTCAAATAAATAAATAAATCTTAAAACAAAAACTTGTGACAACCAATTGGCTATATGGAATTTAGAATCAAGAATATCATACAATTTTTTTTTGACAGGCAGAGTGGACAGTGAGAGAGAGAGACAGAGAGAAAGGTCTTTTCCGTTGGTTCACCCCCCAATGGCCGCTGGGGCCGGCGCACAGCGCTGATCCAAAGCCAGGAGCCAGGTGCTTCTCCTGGTCTCCCATGCGGGTGCAGGGCCCAAGCACTTGGGCCACAGCAGAGAGCTGGACTGGAAGAGGAGCAGCCGGGACAGAATCCGGTGCCCCGACCGGGACTAGAATCCGGTGTGCCGGCGCCGCAGGCAGAGAATTAGCCTATTGAGCCGCCGTGCCGGCCAGAATATCATACATTTTATAAAGTACATAACACACATCCTTTTTTATCAATAAAATTTACAATATTTTTAAATGTCGAATTATTAATACATTAATTAAATGAATGTTAAATATCTAGCATTTTTTCCAAAGAGCCTGCTGATAAATGTGCACCAGCAAACTACTAGGGCAAGGGAATATTTGGGGTGACAGAATTGATCTGTACTTTGGGGCCGGCACTGCGGCACAGTGGTTTAAGCTGCTGCTTGCAATGGCAGCATACTGTATCAGAGTGCTGACTCGAGACCTGGATGCTGTACTTCTGAGCCTGCTCTCTGCTAATGCACCTGGGAAAGCAGCAGATGATGGCCCAAGTGCATGGGCCCCTGCCATACACATGGGAGATCCAAACGGAGTTTCCAGCTCCTGGCTTTGGTCTGGCCCAGTGCCAGCCATTGAAGCCATTTAGGGAGTGAACCAGCAGATAGATCTCTATCTCTATCTCTATCTCTATCTCTATCTCTATCTCTATCTCTATCTCTATCTCTATCTCTCCCTCCCTCTCCCTGTCTCCCTGCCTTTCAAATAAATAAGCCTTCTAAAAAAAGAAAAGAAATTATGTGTATTTTGATTGCAGTGATGGTTTCATCAACATTTGTTAAAACTCATCAAACTACATATTAAAGTGTGAGAATTTGATTGTGTATAAATTATACCTCAATAAAGTTGATCTTAAAAAATGTAAAATGGAGGACAATCCACTGACACATGGATGAAGACCACAGTGAATTCCAATTGTTGAGAAAATGCCCTGGGAACCACAGAACAGTGAGTTTACTGTGAACGTCTCTTGAGTCCAGAGAAGGAAGTCACAAAAGCCCCCTAAGCACCAGCCCGTGCCACGGTTGACACACGGCTGCAACTCCAGGTCCCTGGTCCTGGAGCAAGTGCACCTTTGTCTCTCACCCCTTGAAGACAACCCAAGGATCACTTGTCTGCTAAAACCATAATCCGTGATCACAGCCTTTGCAGTAATCAGCTGGAGTAAAACAAGGGTGTGATTTGCACTAAAACACCCTCTTTTATCTGACTCTTAGACAAATTACCCAAGAGAAGCACCTCAGCTCCCAGCCCTTGTGCCCTATGGGGGCATAGCGTGGCCACACACCAGCAAGCAAATCCAAGTCTGAAAGCCAAAGTCAGCCGGGTAAGGGGACAGTCACGAATCTACGTGCTCCATCCGAACGGAGATGAGCGTTCAGAGGGCTTGGAAATAGCCAGCTGCCCCCAGAGGCATTCATTTTCCCTCCAGACTGTTCACAGTCTGCTGGGCCTGTATTTATGTACATGCAGGATATACTCATCTGTATCACGTACACAAGCCAAGCACTCGGGCCATCCACTGCTGCTTTCCCAGGCGCTTTAGCAGGAAGCTGGATTAGAAGCAGAGCAGCCAGGACTTGAACCAGCATTCTGATACGGGATGCCAGTGACAGAGTCCAACCTTGCAACAAATATTTCTGATGTGCAGTTGGCTGTGTCTGGAGCTGCAGAACCCGCCGATACAGAACACGGGCCGGTCAGTACCCAAGCCCTTTGCTGTCATTTATTGTGCACTTGTACATTATATTTGATGTGGGATGGGATGCATTCTGTATGACATTTTAAGTAGCAGGAGCTCCAAAAATAAAGGAGGTTGGGAGATCACGGGAATGTCCTGCCCTGTTAACTTTCTAGTTTACCAGAGGGAAGTCCTGACAGGTAATTCAGCTCTGCTCTTGCCCTCTGGCATGGAGATGTCACAGTGAGAAGGAAGCTGTCACCCCAGCTGGTGGCCATGAGATCTTGAGCTGAGCTGCTTCCAAGGGGAAGGATTCTGTAACTGGTTTTCGACAAGAAACTCTTTTCTAGGTGTTTTTTGTTGGACCCCTTTCCCGCAGGGCAGAGATGATGGCTGGTCTGGAGGTCAAGAAAATGGAGCTGAGGTTTTCCCACCTGAGGATTTGGGAAGGAAAAGTAGGGGTGCTCTGGGGGAAAGGCCGATGTTTTTCTCTTCCCCCAGAAGGAGCATTGTGAGGAACAATCGCGGCGTGTCTTAGTGACAAGACTAATCCGGGGCCTGCGATCCTGACATCATACCTCGCTTTAGCAGTGAACGGACTCTGAAAAATAGCCACTCTGCATACTGCATGCAACTGCATATGAAATCCGGTTGCTCTGAGCAAAGCAGCATCAATATCTATTACTTGGAAACAGACAAGAGGCAAGTCGGCACCTGCTCGACAGACAATCCCACCCCACTCTCTTCTGTGCCTCCAGGTGTTCTTAACCATCCAAACCCTCCTTCTGCCTCTTGGGTCACGTAACAGCTGAATTCAGCAGCAGCACATTTTTGCAACACAACAATTGATTGGCTGCAGTATCATGCCCAATACACAGATACAAGAAAGCTTATTAAGCCACAAGCTTTAAGTGTATGAGATCACAATATGCAATTCAGCGTGTGTACAAACAGCTCCGAAGCCCAGGCTCAGGGCCATGATCACTGTGGCGTTCTCCAAGTGAATCCAGGCATATGGCGTCATAATGGACCGTGAATTGACAGCAGCGGAGATGCACGGGGGAGATTAAAGCCTCATCTGTAAGGACATTCTGTGTGGCATAGGACAACAATTACGGTATTTTTCTGCTTTGTATTCTAATGAGCAACGCGATGCCTTTTGGTAGAGTGTGGGCTCCCTCTGCTGCTGGCAGGAGACACCAGGACTCCAGGCACTTGGGGCTCCCTGGACACCTGGGCGGAGAAGGTGGCCTGCCCTGGGAAGAGAAAGTCGGGGCTGAACACGGCAGAAAACCCACCTTTGTTCTGCCGGCGCTGCCCTGTGGGGTTCAGGCACCATCTGTGCTGCTACAAGCATCAAAAAGTGGAAGTGACAGAAAACACAGAGGAACGGTCGTTGTGAACCGCTTTGTGGCTTGTCCCCCAAGGGCTCGTGTGTTTGAAGCCTGGTCCTCAGTGTCAGGGGATGATGGGGCTTTGAAGAGGTGAGATGATCAGAGTTCTCAGGGGACCCCAGGGAGTTCCAGCAAGAAGGCGTCTCAGCAAGACCAGCCCCTCCTGGCTGTCGGGACTCCTGCCTCACTGTGTGATCACTCTCACATCTGTTCCTGCCCTGTTGCAATCTGCCTCACATGAGGCTGAGCTGATGGGGCCACCCAGCTTCCAAAACTCTGAGCTAAATAAACATCTTCTCTCGACAGATGACCCAGCCTCAGGCGTGTTGTTTTAGCAAAGGAAAATGGACGGACACAGAGGCTTCTGTCCGCATCTCCTGTGTTCAGACTAAATACATGGCAGCAGAGAGGCCAAGTGGCACCTCCACGGCCCCTTCTCTTCCTCCCTCTCTCCTTCCCTCCCTCTCCCCTCCTTCTCTTTCATGAGGGCTGAATTTCAGAACTCTGTGGAGCATTTTTGCCAGTTTTTTGGGATCTGTTTGCCTTGTCATGGACTCCCAGCATCTGACATGTGGGGCACCAGAGAGACTGCACCCCAAGAAGGTCTCTCACTTCCCCACATCCGCAGGCAATGCTTCCCAAACCTGGCCACGACCCGCTCCACCTCCCACCACCAGCTCCACCTGGACGACAGCTTTGGTTCAGCAATGGACATGTTAAGGTAGCCCAGCTGAGAGCAGAAACATTGCAATGCCACAACTCTGAGGCGTCCCTTTGGGCCAAACCAAAAAATAATGCCTTCAACTCCGGCCCATGCTAGAGGTGAGAGGTCATAGACTCCAACCCCAGGAGATGGCCTGGTGTTTGGGGAGTGCAAAGGCTCAGGGGTGCAGGGCAGTCACCATGATCTTTGAAACTAGAGCTGCGGCCAGCACTGTGCTACAGCAGGTTAAGTTGCAGTCTGCAACACCGGCATCCCATAAGGGTCCCTGTCTGAGTCCCGGCTGCTCCGCTGCCAATCCAGCTCCCTGCTGCTGTGCCTGGGAAAGCAACAGAAGATGGCCAAAGTACCTGGGCCCTTACCACCCATATGGAAGACCTAGATGGAGTTCCAGGTTCCTGACTTCAATCTGGCCCACCCCCCAGGCATTGGGCCATTTGGGGAGTGAACCAGCAGATGGAAGATCTCAATCTCTCTGTCTCTGTCTCTCTCTGTGTGTATGCATGTGTGTGTGTGTGTCTGTGTCTGTGTCTCTCCCTCTCTCTCTGCAACTCTTTAAAATAAATAAATATTAAAAAGGAAAGAAGGAAGGAAGGAAGGAAGGAAGGAAGGAAGGCCACCCTTGCACCGCTCCACCATCCACCATCCTAAGTGAAACATTCCCTGGCAATCTTGTTCTTGGCATGATCAGTCTCTGGTTTCTCTCAAAGTTCTAATGGCCACACTTTCAATTAGGCAGAGACACCATGTGTGCATGTGCACGTGTGTGTGTGTGTGTGTGCCTCCTGGTGATGCTTTACTGGGTAGAAATTAGATACTGAGAGACAGAGGAGCAGCGACACTTATGTGGTCACTTATTCTCACCTGCAGCCTGCATGGGAAAAAGTTCAACGACATTTCCGTAGTGTGCTTGGTAAAACACACTTAGACTGAAATCATTCATTTCTTCAACACTCATAGCGTATACTCACTTGCTCACTCAGCTAGGAAAGCACCCGTCATCGAGATGAGAGAAGAAAATGGCTTGGCCAAGGCTATGTGGAAGAAAAGGCAGCGAGGGGTCGGATCCTGGAGGTATTTTGAAAAGAAAGACAACAGGATATTCAGGTGAGTTGGATGTGGAGTGGAGAGGCGTCAAGGTGTATGGTTATGAGGGTGCATTTATTTATTTATACTTGAGAGGCAGACAGACAGAAATACCCCTACTTCCCAAATGCCCATACCACCTAGGATTGAGCCAAGCTGGTCAGGAGCCTGGAACTCCAGCCAGGTCTGTCATGTGGGTGGCAGGGACCCAAGTACTTGAGCCATCACAGGCGGCCTCCCAGGGTGTGTGACAGAAGCAGAGCTGGAACCTGCATGCAGGCACTCCAACACGGGATACAGGCATCCTAAGCAGCGTCTTAAATTCTGCACCAAAGCCCAAATCAATTCTTTTTTTTTTTTATCTTTACCTTTTAACTCCATTCCCACAAACTTTTTGAAGTCTCCTGATGTAAGCCGACCGTTGCTGACTGAGACCTCACAATGCAGTGTGAGTGCACTCTGGTGTAGCAGAACGAGCAGCCCCAGCTGGGGCCTCACACAACAGGACTGAGGCTGGACATCCAAGAGCAAGTTGGCTGGTTTTGCTTCTTCTGCAGCTTCTAGTCTCCGCTTGCAGATGGCCACACCCCCTCTGAGTTACCTTGGGGCCTTTTCTCTGTGTGCATGTGTCCCTGGGGTCTCTTCCCCTTCTTTTAAGCACATGGGTCACATGGGATTAGGGCCACACTTTTCTGACTCCATTTAGCCATCTCTTTAAGGGCTCCATCTCTACATATGGTTGCATTGAAAGCTGAACTCATGACATGAAGTGACACCATACAGGGGACTCACACAATACTCATCTGTTTCTGATTGGTTTGTTTCACAAGAATACATGGATGCTGCTCTCTTTTTAAGATCTTTTATTTGAAAGGCAGAGTTACAGAGAGACAGAAAGAGAGAGATCTTCCATCCATTGGTTCACTCCCCAAATGGCTCCAACATCCAGGCATAAGCCAGGCCAAAGCAAGAAGGCAGGAACTCCATCCGGGTCTCCCATGTGGGTGTCAGGGACCCAAGCACTTGGGCCGTCATCTGCTGCTTTCCCAGGCACATCAGCAGGGAGATGGATCAGAAGTGGAGCAGCTGGGACTCAAACTGGTGCTCCAATATAAGATGTCTGTTTGCAAGCTGTAGCTTGGCTTACTGTGCCACTGTGCTGGGAGTGAGGTGGTATCTCACTATAGTTTTCATTTGCATTTCCCCAGTGATTAGTGATGTTGAGCACCTTTTGACATGCTTGTTGGCCATTTTTATATCTTTAGAGAAATGTTTACTCAAGGCCTGGGTCCATTTTCTTTCTTTTTTCTTTTTTTCTTTCTTTTTTTTTTTTTTTTTTTTTTTTTTTTTTTTTTTTTGACAGGCAGAGTGGACAGTGAGAGAGAGACAGAGAGAAAGGTCTTCCTTTTTGCCGCTGGTGTACCCTCCAATGGCCGCTGCGGCTGGCGCGCTACGGCCGGCACATCGTGCTGATCCGAAGGCAGGAGCCAGGTGCTTCTCCCGGTCTCCCATGCGGGTGCAGGGCCCAAGCACTTGGGCCATCCTCCACTGCACTCCCTGGCCATAGCAGAGAGCTGGCCTGGAAGAGGGGCAACCGGGACAGAATCCAGCACCCCGACCGGGACTAGAACCCGGTGTGCCGGCGCCGCAAGGCGGAGGATTAGCCTAGTGAGCCGCGGCACTGGCCAGGTCCATTTTCAAATTAGGTTGTTTTCTTTCCCCTCCCCAGCTTGAGTGCAAATGTATTACATGTCCTCGACAATGCATGTTTTCTTTTCAGTGTCTCGTTCTGCAGCTTCCTTGGCCCTTTTTGCCAGAATGCCAAACAGCTGAGCACTGGCACAGGCCATGCAAAGACAAACACCTTGCAGCTCTACTCCTCGGTGATGACTCTGGCTTTCTCCTTCTTGCAGACATTCCAGGCGGGCATCCCTGGTCCTGTTGGCTGGGGGGCCGATCTGAGTTCTTCATCAGTGCTGTTCCCCTTCCTGGGGGCCCAGGATGAATGTGAGCTGTACTCCTTCAGCCGCTGCACAAGGGGCCTGCAGAGACTCTGTGGCTGTCTGCCTCCTCAGATCCACGGAGTATCCAAAGATCCAGGCCACCGTTCCATGGATCTTTCCGTGGATACCCACCATGGTCGGTCCACACCTTGGTGTGGAACTTCACAGTGGGGCACCACTCCATGGGCCTGATGGGTCACTGATGCACAATGTGGGGTGATACAGCGGGATGGGATTCGCCAAGTCTTGTGTCTATAAATCTGTGCACCTGCTGCTTGAACCATGTGGCCACACGCCACGGCCAGTCCCTGTTCAAGTGGGCCTTTGGGGTTGTGCCCATCCGGCTGGGCACTGTGGCTGCCTACTCCACTGGAAAACAGACAAACGGGGAAGAAAGCTTTTTTGTGGTTGAGTCATATATGATTTATTTATGTACTCAAGCTATCAATCTCTTCTCAGATGACTTGCAGATATGTTCTCCCACTCCAGAGGCTGCCCTTTCATTCTGTTGTATGTTTTGATGCAATTTTTAATTTTTTTTAGGTTTTAATTTTGAAGAAGTTCAATCTGTTTTTGATGACTGTGCTTTTGGTGTCATAATTAGGAAGTCACTACCAAATGCAGTTGTCATGAAGCTTTTCCTCGACATCTTCTTCTAAAAGCTAACTTTCACATATGGTATAAGGTTAGGTTGGGTTTTTCCTGTTGTTTTTGAAGAAGGAAGATATGGGGTGGGCCTTGTGGCACAGCAAGTTCAGCCACCACTTGGTATGCCCACCTCCCGGCTGATCCACTTCCGTTTCAGCTCCCTGCTAATGTGTCTGGGAAGCAGTCCCTGCTGCCCAAGCAGGAGATCCAGATGGAGGTCCAGTCTCCTGGCTTCAGCCATTGTGGCCATTTGGGTAGTAAACCAGTGGATGGAAGATCTCTCCCTGCCTCCCCTACCTCTGTAACTCTGCCTTTCAAATAAACAAAAGAAATCTTTAAGAAAAAATAAGCAAGATATTATGGAGTATCTCTGGGCTGACGGCAGTGACCCAGTAGAGACAGAAACACTGACATGCAGATGAAAGAGAGATAACTGCAGAAGCAAAGTCCGTGAGAAAGTGAGAGAGCTGGGATGCAGGGACTCTCTCCTGTTGTGTCATCGCCTTACCCTTGGCATCGATCATCCTTGGTATCTGATCAAGTTTGTCATCCACGGTTGCTAATGTCTAAGCCCTCAGCCTGAAATCCTCCTACCCTTGATGTCTCCTTGGCTATACATCCCCACTTGTACTCACATTCGGAATAGAGCCTGAATTGGCAATAGTGTAAAGTCTTCCTTACCATGGTAACAAGTGTCAGAACAATTTTGCTTTAACTTGTTCAAATGGGGTATTATACAAGAAGTATAAATAGCAGCCATTTGTGGAGTGCACCATTGGATGGGAGATCTCTTTCACTCTTTGTCTCTTTCTCTGTGTCGCTCTACCTTTCAAATAAATAAGTAACTCTTTTAAAAGTAAAGTGTGTATCCACTATGAACTGTTACATGGCAAACAAGAGCACAAAACCATAATAAAGACAAGAAGAAATCTATAGAAGCACAACACTGCAGTAAAAATCTTTTGAATGCTTCTTTAGTGTTTGATAGAATAGTACATTTTACAAATTAAAAAGCATTCAGAAGATAAAAATAGCATCCTTTTGGGGCCAGTACTGTGGTGCAGCAGATTAAGCAGTCACTTGAAATGCCAGAATATCACGTCAGAGAGCCAGTTCTTCCAGTCCAGGCCAGCGCCTCGGCTCACTAGGCTAATCTTCTGCCTGCGGCGCCAGCACACCGGGTTCTAGTCCTGGTCAGGGCGCCAGATTCTGTCTCAGTTGCCCCTCTTCCAGGCCAGCTCTCTGCTGTGGCCCGGGAGTGCGGTGGAGGATGGCCCAAGTGCTTGGGCCCTGCACCCCATGGGAGACCAGGAGAAGCACCTGGCTCCTGCCTTCGGATCAGCGCGGTGCGCCAGCCGCAGTGCGCCACCCGTGGGGGCCATTGGAGGGTGAACCAACGGCAAAGGAAGACCTTTCTCTCTGTCTCTCTCTCACTGTCCACTCTGCCTGTCAAAAAAAAAAAAAAAAGGATAAAATACTTAGTAATTAACCAAGGAGGTGAAAGATGTAAATAACAAAAATACAAAACATTATTGCAAGAATTATTTTAGACATAAATAAATGGGAAGACATTGTGTGTTGTATTTTTAGAAAATTTTGTGTATTTAGAAAATTCAATATCACCCCCCCGCCTCTGCCTCTCTGTAACTCTGCCTTTCAAATAAATCAATCTTTTTTTTTTTTTTTTAAAAAAAGATTTATTCTATTTATTTTAAAGACAGAGTTACAGAGAGAGGTAGAGACACAGAGAGAGAGGTCTTCCATCCACTGGTTCACTCCCCAGATGGTCACAACGCCGATCCGAAGCCAGGAGCCAGGATCCTCCTCCAGGTCTCCCATGGGGGTTCAGGGGTCCAAGGACTTGGGCCATCTTCTACTGCTTTCCCAGGCAACAGCAGAGAGCTGGATCAGAAGAGGAGCAGCCAGGACTCAAACCAGTGCCCATTTGGGATGCCGACGCTTCAGGCCAGGGTGTTAACCCGCTGTGCCACAGCGCTGGCCCCAATGAATCTTTTTTTTTTTTTTTTAAGAGCACTCAATGGGAAATGTACAATCTTATCAATATACATGCTGCTAGAAAACTGGATATCAAGAAAAAAAAGAAGCTGTACCCTTACCAAACATCAAATACAAAAACTCAGAACAGACCAAAGACCTGGGCACAACAGCTAAAACTGCAGAACTTCTAGAAGACCTATGAGAAAAGCTTCATGACACTGCATTATTTCTTGGCCATGACACCCAAATCACAGGCAACAAAAGAAAAAAATAGACGAATTTCATAAAAATGAAACTTCTGTGCATCAAAAAACACAATAACAGGTCAATCCATGGGAGAAAATTTTTCAAAATCATTTATCCGATAAGGAATTGGTGTTTATTATATAATGAATTCCTACAACTCTAGGAGGAAAAAAAAGCCAATTTAAAAACGGGCCAAGCACTAAAGTATACCTGCTAAAGAAGATACCCACGTGGCCAACAAGCACATGAAAAGATGCTCAACATTACTATTAGGGAAATGCAAATCAGATGCACAAATCATGTTACCCACGAGGCCAGCTGCTATAAAAAAGTATGCCTGTGCCCCATACTGTGGTACTTGGGCTTGGTCCTGGCTGCACTCCCTAGCCCAGCCTCCTGGGAGCTGGCAGGTGATAGGCAGCCGGAGTCATCCAGTCTCTGCCACCCACTCAGGAGACCCGTGCTCACCGGCACTGTGGTGGACACGGGGAGGGAACCAGCAGCTGTTGGTCTGTGTCCCTCCAACAAATAAATAAGTAACAGAAAATGACAACAGCTGGTGAGAATCTCCGAGAATGTAAAACAGTGCAGCCACAGTGGAAGATGGCACGGCCATGGCTCAGCTCCGAAGCCCTGAATGACTGGACTGTCCAGAAGTTCCTCCCCAAGGCGCGCGACCGAGAGGTGCAGGCAGGACCCTGAGCGGGCGAGCCCGCCGAGTGCCCGCTGGCAGGACGGGCGGATAAACCCAGCGTGGTGGCCTGTGGGGTTCTGGAAGGTTCTGCCGCGTGCTGCCCCGTGCATGACAGGTGAAGGCATTACACCCGGGAAAAGAGGCCAGCCCAAGAGAGTAAGCTCTGTGTGGGTTCACGGACTCAGGGTACCCGCAAGCGGCACCCCCAGAGCGGGAACGCGCCATGGCGGCAGTCAGGGGCACAGATGGTGACCAACTTCGCGTTGGTGTACTTAACGCCACTAACCAATGGAGAATTGGCCGCAATTTTTAAAAAAGCGAGGCGAGGCCCCCCACCCACCTTGGAAGTGGCGGGGCGCGGGGGCGAGGCTCACGCCCGCAGCCCCGCTCCCACTTCCGGGGTGGGCGAGCGCCGGGCTTCGACCTCCCCGCGCTCCCGCTTCCCCGTAGGCCACGTGGTTCCGCGTTACGTCGGTGCCGGGTAACCATGGCTACAGCCCAGCGTCAGGACACTGCCATCACCCCGCGGGGCCCCTCAGAGCGCCTTGGTGCCGCCTCTGTAACCTGCGACAATGGACGGCTGGCCCATTACAGGCCAACTAAGTGTACCTGTCACTGTTATCCTAGTGGACGCCTTAGTGTTCATTTCACTTTCTCCCCCAAGGCGAAGTCTCCGCCCCAAGCTTCTGCCCGCGGCCCCGCCCCCAGCCTCCATCCGCGCCAAGAATCGATCAGGCCTCTCCCTGGCGCCCTAGCGGCGTCTGGGAGGGACTGTGAGTGTCTGACTCCGGGCTGGATTGGTGATGCCTAGGGCGCTGCGTGCGCTTGCGCAGTGCTGAAGGCCGCGCTCGCGCTGACGGGCTGCCGGAGCTCCTTCAGAGTGAGCGGGAGACTAGTCGAGGCTTCTCGTGTCTCATACGGACACAGCATGGCGGACGAGGAGCTGGAGGCGCTGAGGAAGCAGAGGCTGGCGGAGCTGCAGGCGAAGCACGGGGTGAGCGCGCCCGCCCTCGCCCAGCCCGGCCCCTGCGGGGCGCCGCCCTCGCCCGGAGTGGAGGGCGCGGCCTCAGGCGGAGGCTCCCGGCGCCGCGGCCGGGTTGTGCCCCGCGGTCCGGGGCCCCGGCTGCTGCCCCCCGGCTGCCTCGTGGAAGGAGGGCTCCGTCGCCCGCCTCAGTCCCTGTCCGCGTCGCGTGGTGGGCTGGCGGCGGCGACCGCCTGCGGGCCTGCCTGGGTCTGGGGTCCCGGCCGGCCGGGCGTTAGTCCGCAGGTGCCCTCAGCGGTGCTGGCCGAGCAGGAATCCGCTCTTAGAGAACCCAGCAGGCCTGAGCCTTGGAGAGGGTCCGCCCGGAGGGAGGCGGGGGCCACCGGACCTTGGACGCGAAGCCCCCTGACCCGGACTCCGGGCGGAGGGGAGAGGGGCGCCGTGGCTGGCCGGGGTGGTCGGGAAGCCCTTCGTGGCGCGGGGGGGGTGGGGGGGGTGGGGTCCTCGGCGTCCTGACCCCGGGGCGCAGGTGTTCCCCAGAGTGACGCGGAAAGGTACGGTTCGGGGGTACAGGAAGCCCCTTCCCCAGCGTGGTTTGGATTCTCAAACATTCCATTGGATTATGATTTTCGAAGCCCGAAACACGAGGGGGAACTCGTTCTGCGAAGCCCCGTGTAGAATTATTTGGTGAACCGTCGCCAGCACTGCACGGGGCGGAAACACTAGGTCGTTCCTAGTTTTGGTGTTTTTTTTTTTTTTTCCCCTTTCTGTGCAGTTAGTCAATTGAAAGGTGAAATTATTTTTTCAGGATCCCGGCGATGCAGCGCAACAGGAAGCAAAGCACAGGTATGAACTGGCACTCTGCACTGTTGGGAGCGTGGTTCTGCCACGTGTGTGTGTGTGTGCACGCGGTATTTAACAGGTGTGTGCAGCTTCCTGGGATAGTGCTTTTCCCATAAATGACCACCAGGGTAGCTTCATTAGTAACTGGTTAATGAAATAAACATGTATGGAGCCCCCCTTAAAAACTTGGATTGCAGTCAGTGGTTTTTGTTGTTTTATGCCTAACCGGGATCATCTGAAAACGAGTAAAATAGTGGGAGCGCTCCGGGAGTGGAGCGCAGCGGGGTCCAAGTGCTCCCCCGCTGGTGGTCCGGCAGTGAATACCACCATTACAGGCGTCTCGCTGCTGTTTCACCCCAGCCAGGAGCACGCACTTCACACAGGTGCGGGTCCATGACTAAATATCTAAAGACCCCAGCTTGTGACCTGTTTAGAAATTGTGGTAAAAAACAAGTAACATAAAATGTATCATTTCTGCCATTTCTGAGTGTGCTGTTGAGTGGCCCTCCCTGTCCTGTGCAACAGCTCCCTAGAATGTCTTCATCTTGGAAAACAAACTCTGTGGTCGGCTCCCCCTCTCCCCCTCCTCCTGTCCCGCCACCTCCTGGTGCCTTCACTCATTCAGCAGACCCTTGCTGAGCACTGGGTTTGTGTCAGGCTCAGGGCTCTGTAGAAACTGACAAGGCAGAGGGAAGCAGTCAGGAGAAGCCCTGTAGTGAGCGGGGCAGTACAGAGAAACCAAAACGACGTGGCTTTCATCCCTTCTAAGGTGTACTTTTTGTCTTTGTTTTCTTACAAGTTAGCATCTGAATATGGGGTGCATTTTATAATCAGTTAATTTTGTCCTGGATTTCCCCAGAGAGGATTTACTTTTGCGACTGCCATCGCTGGGGCACATTTCGGAGACTTCTTAAATCCAAACTACCAACCTGGGGGTGCGGTTCAAACAACAGTTCTGCAAGAGCAGAGCTTGGAGTTGAGATTCTCAGAGGCCCTTTTTCCCTGCCTCCCCTCGGGCCAGATGATACAAGCTTCCTTGTTGTCCTTTTCCGCATGATTGGGTTATTTCTTGTTTACCTTGTACTGAGGATGTTGCTACTTGATTCCCCAGGTGTCTGTCTTAACAACTGCTGGTGCCTTCCCTTCGGTGAGGTCCAGTACTAGTAGTTAGTGGCAGGGCTCAAGCACACAGGAGCTCTAAACCATGCTTCATGAATGAAGGGCCCCAGCCCTCCCTCTGATTCAGCCAGAGCATCTCTGTTCTGTGTATTAAGTTCCTGGAAGGGCTTTATTGGGGGGGGGGGGGGCGTGGGCAGTCTGGTACTTGGGTAGTGGGAAGAAGCAAGGACAGTGCAGAGTAACCATTTTACTCCCCCTCCTCATCTAAGAAACAAGCTAGAGTCCTGAAGTACAGGATGGGGTCTGGATGGCCAGTTGCCTGTGCCTGCTTCACATAGCCTCCCTGGCATCAGCATCCTTCCAAATGCCGGCATCCTTTCCATAGTGTCTTTTTAAAATTTTTTTAATTTATTTTTGGAAGTCAGAGAGAGAGGGAGAGAGCTTCCATCCACTGGTGCATTTCCCAAGTTTTGGCCACAACGACCAGGGCTGGGCTAGGCTGAAACCAGAAGCCAGGAGCTTCATCTGTGACTGCCAGCTGAGTGCAGGAGCCCAGGGACGTGGGCCGTCTCCGCTGCCTGTCCAGGTGCATTAGCAGGGAGCTGCTGGATCAGAAGTGGAGCAGCTGGAACTTGAATTGGTACCCAGGTGGGAAGCTGGTGTCACAGGCGGTGGCTTAATCCATTAACTCCATAACACCAGCCCTCCCTCTTGTTTAAATATTTATTTTTGGAAGCCAGCATTGTAGGCCAGGGGTGTGGGGGACCACCACACGTTTCTAGCATCTGTCACACGCTGTGCACTTCAAAAATCACTGGTAATGGTGGTTGAACTGAAGCTCCATCCTGAGTTAGGAAAATGTAGCACTTACCTTGCAGCCTGGTCGGCGTGCACCCGTATGTCGTAAGGTTGGTTGAGGGCAGAGCACGCACCGTAGCAGTCCGTGTATACCGTAGATGTCTGCTTGGGAAACACTGCATGAGTTACTGTTCTGTCTGTTCAGCAGAAATGCTGAGAGCTTAGTTCTAATTTTGTTTGACCTATGTTTTTGTTGTAGGGAAGCAGAGATGAGAAACAGTATCTTAGCCCAAGTTCTGGATCAGTCAGCCCGGGCCAGGTGTAAGCATCTTCAGCTTCCTGTTTCCATAACGTTGGCTTGTCAGTTTAATTGGGAGATGCGCATGCAGTTACTGCCGTATCTAGATTAAGTACGCGTTTAACCTAAAAAACATGCAATAGATTTTTGTAAAAAGTGTAAAATCTGTAAACCTATAGAAATGTATTTAACTGTTCAAATTACCTGCTCAGTTCTCTTAACCAAGGAAATATCCTCCAAGTGCATGTTAGGTAAAATTTATAGGAAACACTTCTTAAAGAGTAGCAATCAGAAAGTTGCTCCTATTGACGGGGTGTTGGAACCTAGAGGTGCATTATATTCTCAATTACAGTCTGTGTTTGGGGTGTTCTTAATAAAAACCAGAAAGAATAAAATGAGCCATTCAGACTAAGCTGGTTCTCATCTTGCACCTTGAAGTCCAGTTTGAGTTTTGAAGAGACAGCTGTAGGTGTATCGTCATCACTACTACACACTGATAGACAAGTTGCCTCTCAGAGGGCAGACTTACACTTCTGGAGGCTGAGAACTTAGTTTACCAGGTTTAACTGCAGGCCCACCGCTATCTCCATGTGACTTTGCGATTGACAGGCCTGACCTTCAGTTCTCTCAGGTTCTGAGAGGGGTCACAACACTGTCAGCTTCACTGGTTGAGACACACTCAGGGGCTTGTGCAGTGCTCTGGAAATGTCAGCACATAGTTTAAAGGTACAATATAAGTGCATTTAATTTTGACACCTTTTGCATATGTATTTTTTTTTTTTCAGTAAGTAACTTAGCACTTGTAAAGCCTGAAAAAACTAAAGCAGTAGAAAATTACCTTATACAGATGGCAAGATATGGACAACTGAGTGGGAAGGTATGTTATCCTGTTTTATCAAAACATGGCTTCAAAAGGTCAATTTCATATTCATCAGATGATAGAATTCTTGCTGAGTCATTCCATAAAGAAATTTTTAAAGGAGAGAATCATCATACCCACCGTAAATCCTAAATAATTGCCTTTCCTAAAATCCTTAGCTTCTCTTCATCCCTGACACTGCTGTGGAACCTTGGTGTCGGTACTAGGTTAAACCGTTGCTCCTGCACTGGAACCAGGTTTATCAGTAATGCTGGCGAACATTTGCCAGTGTGGGGAAAGTCAGGCTTGTTCGGCAGAACCCCTCAGTCACTCTATGTGTCGCTATAACGCCGTGCACGCTGCATGTATTCTGTGAAGCCCTCCTGCACTCCCAAACCCTCTGCTGCCCTCAGCCTAGCAGGATCAGCCCTTTCCCCTGAGCCCCTCACACCAAGAGCCACACGTGTGGGAGACGGTGGGTGGATTTTGAGATTATTCCTTCAAGATGGCATCTAAGCTTCTCAGGGCAGAGGTGGTCTGTTTGTACCCCAGACAACACAGCAGTGTAGTGAACATGATTGGTACTTCTGTTGATGATGATGAAGATGTTCTTCATATTTTTTTACTTTGAAATGGTAAATTCTTTGTTTAAAGAAGTCCTGTTTTTCCTTCTGGTTATCCTAGGTATCAGAACAAGGTTTAATAGAAATCCTTGAAAAAGTAAGCCAACAAACAGAAAAGAAAACAACAGTTAAAGTAAGTTTCCCAAATGCACGTGGCAAAAGAAATGTTAGTGTTGGATGCACATCCGCCCTATCAGAATCTCTCAGCCCGTAGACACTTTCGTCTTGTAACACTGGGAAGTTTTGGAAAAAAGGCGGAATATATTGAAGGGGGTGGAAGGCTTTTGTCTCCCAGCCGCACCCTTGTAGGTCACTGAGTGGTTTTAAGGCACACAGAAGTGTCTTGCTAAAGAAAGTGGATGTTTTTCTTCTCAGGAATCTGAGCTATGATTTATTAGACATGTTATGACACTCATTTCATCTTCCCCCAGTTCAACAGAAGAAAAGTAATGGACTCTGATGAAGATGACGATTATTAACTAAAAAACTGTTCAGAAACTGGAACTTAATGCAACAGATCTGATAACATGTTTACCTTGTTTATTGTCTATATGCCTTTTAAAAAATAAACTTGTTATGCAAAATAAAGCCATTCAGGCAAGTTGTTTTAGTACCATAGCCAAGGGACCAGGAGATCTGCACTTTGACTCTTCCCCCTACACCATCAAAAGCTTTCAATGTGTAGCAGCATGGATTTATCCTTCAGAGTTGTGACTAAGGATTAGGTAGGGAAATGTCCTTAGCAGACAGAAGCTGCTCCAGCACTCTTCAGCGAGAAGAAAATAGCAGTGACCTGTTACATGGCGGAATTAAGACCCACGGATGGAACTGAATCAGCTTTAACATCTGACCACAGCTAGTATTTCCAAGACTAGGTTCTGAAAGCAAGCAAGTCATTTCTCTTCCTGCAGTACTTACATTTGATGTGAGGAAACTCCTGGTTTTAATCCTTCATAACCTGCTTTTTGAGGCATTGAGATTAAATTGTCTAACAAGTATCATTTCCATCCAACACAACTAAATAATAGTTCCACTAATAAAAATAATCAAATTCAGTAGGACATAACTGGTAGTACTTAACAATAAGAAACACGTTTGTAAGAGAAATGACTTTTAAAATTCAGTTGAGACAGTTCAACAGTTAAAATGTTTTGGTAGAAGTGTTCTGAGTTCTTAACTGATAAGGTTGCGGAAGGCTTCACATATATGTTACTGCTTATTTTGTGTTTCCACTTACTCATAAATTTAACTTGTAAAGGATCAACTAAACTGTTCAGTGCAATCTTTTGGACATCTTCATCTTGTGAGACAACCCACGAATATGTTCATAACGTGAGTAAGATGGATGGGATTAGTATCAGAACTGTGATGGGAAATGTGGTTCATAGTCCTCATCTCTGATTTAGCCAGCAGAGCTGTATTTGAGATTTACTGTATTGAATTTGTAACTACAGTTGAAGAAAGTCAGTGCTGGAACAAGTGCAACCATTCCTCAATAAACCAATGAGTAGAACCATCAAGAACGTTTTTTAAAGGAACACAGGATTATCAGAGTCAAAATTTGGAAGGAGGGGTGCAGGAAGAGGGGCACACATACTTGGCACAGCAGTTAAGAGGTGGCTATTAGAGTGCCTGGGTCTGTGTCCTGGCTCTGCTCCCAGTTCTAGACGCATGCTAATGCATACTCTGAGACACGGTAGAAGTACTTGGGTCCTTGATATCCACATGGGAGATGGATGGAGTTCTAGGCTCCTGGCTTTGGATTGGCCCAGCTCTGGCTGTTGTGGGCATTTGGGGAGCAAACCAGCAGATGAGAGATTTCTAAGTGTGGGTATCTCTGCCTTTCAAATAAATTCTAAAAAATTTTTAAAATTTGGTCAGGAGTTTTAAAAATTCCAATTACAGGCTGATTTTGCTTTAGGTCTCATGTAAAAATGCTGGGGGGACATTAGATGATTTTTAGCAACTTTGTTATAAGCTGCTTGCAGCTACTGACAGCAATGGGTTTTTAAATGGTTAAATCTTTGAAAGGCACTTACGAACAGTTCTACAGCGCATTAGAAAAGTATACCATGACACACTCAGAATCATAAAGTTTACTATTTCTTTTCCATCATTTGGCACATTTCCAAGGCACATTAGAAAATTAGAAATCATAAATTACTTTGTAGAAAAATAATCACCGCTCCTTTCTATACATACACAAGTATTTCCAAGAACATGCACAAAACCGTTTCCTTATTACAAAGTTATCTGAGGAGGTACTCAGGACAAACCCATGTTTGCAGCTCTAGACCAGTAACATAAAAAAATAACAGTGTAATCTATAGAAATTTATAAAAAGGAATAAGTGGCCATAAATTCTAACCTAAAGTAACTTTGACCTGGTTTGTGCTGTTTGGATTTGAATCAGAAGACTAAGAAAAGATGTGCCAAATCGACTCTAGTAACCATCTGTCGGGTGTGACATTTAAGGGAGGTTCTCAAAAGAAAGACATTCCTGGAAACACTTCTGCGAGTACGCGTGTGCAGTGCTGCGGGAAGAAAATTATACCCAGCTTCTTCCATATTCATGGTGTAGGCTGGTTGTAAGATGTCGCTACAATGAACATCACAATGGCATTTAGGCATCTTTGGGTTCAAGTCTTGCTTTTACAAAGGAACGTTTTCCAGGCCCTGTTTGTGCATTCAGATGTGACATTTCTGCCTGGCCCCCATGGTACCATGAAACCTAAACTGCTTCTCTTCAGCTCACCCCAAGTCGGGGAATTGTCTTAGCTTGCGGTTTGCTGGTTCATACTGGTTCATACACATCCCAGAGGCGTAGCCCCTGACAGCAGGAGGTGGTCCTGCTCAGGCACTGAGACCCACACCCGGACTTGAGGATCTGGCCATGAACACTGGAATTTCTGTCCATTCTTGATCACATGCGGTCATTAGCCTTGAAGAGGGCAGTTGAAGGGTCTTGTCTCCTTTCCTTCGCCCCAGAAAATCCTCTCTTCAAGCCAGTTATTTGAGGGTGCTAGCGTTAGCACCAGGCTGAGCTCGTGCCCAGCACCTGGTATACTCACTTGGCCACAGATTTAACAACCCCTGATTACTGCTGGGACTGGGAATTACTGGCCTCTTGGGGCGTGGCAGGGTGGCCAGCGGTGTCAGGGCCCTCGACTGTGTGTCTGCGCTGCAGCCGCCTGCTGCCTGCCTTTGCCGGAGCAGTCTGTCTGAGCCCAGGCGGCTCGCTGCTTCCCCCGTCCGCGGTCTGAGGCCGGCTCGGCTCCGGCAGGATGTTACTCTGTCTCAGGGTGTCTCCTTGCCTCTCTGGCTAAAGAAAAGGTACAAGTCAACCGATGTCTGCACCGTCCTTTCGTCAGCACCGCTGTGCGCTCACTGTGGCAGGGTGCTCCGTCCTGGGTGGGATCATCCCAGTTCTGACATCCCCGTGCTGACAGACGCTGGGCCTCCCACCAATCTGCAGGCCTGTCAGCTAAGCTGTGGGACATTAAATATGAGATCAAAATTCGCCATGTTGAGAAGAACCACTGATTTCTCTGAAACAAGTTTGAATTTTTTATGTGTTTGTCCCAACAAGCATCTGCCACAGCTGTAAATTCTATGTCTCACCAGCAAGGAGGGAAACTTTTTGCTGGCAAGTCACCTCACTGGCCCCTGGACTGTGTACCAGCCTTCCATCTACAACATGATGCGACAGAAAGATGGCCACAGAGAGCCTCCCCATGCAGTGCTCGCTACTCATCCCTTCCCTTCGAGCTCACAGCACAGGGCGGCTGCAAGGATCCCACTACCCCACACGCACTGCAGCAGCCCGCGCGTGCCTCACCCTGGCCCCTCGCACCTGTGTGTCTCCACCTGGAAAGGTATTAAATATAACAGCCAATGATGTCTGTAGTCTGGACTGTTCTACTCAAGACTGTATTTTCTGTAGCTGCTAACCCTTGTGTGGGATAAGGAAATGAAGATGACTATCAAGGGGACGTGTGTTTACCATGGATTACTTTTGGAAAAGCCAGGTTTTAAAAAATAGGATTATCATGGCCGGTGCCGCGGCTCAACAGGCTAATCCTCTGCCTGCGGCACCGGCACACCGAGTTCTAGTCCCGGTTGGGGCGCCGTATTCTGTCCCGGTCGCTCCTCTTCCTGTCCAGCTCTCTGCTGTGGCCAGGGAGTGCAGTGGAGGATGGCCCAAGTGCTTGGGCCCTGCACCCACATGGGAGACCAGAAGAAGCATCTGGCTCCTGGCTACAGATCAGCTCGGTGCGCCGGCCACAGCGGCCATTGGGGGATGAACCAATGGAAAAGGAAGACCTTTCTCTGTCTCTCTCTCTCACTGTCCACTGTGCCTGTCAAAAAAAAAAAAAAATAATAATAATAGGATTATCAGACAGGGTTCAGTAACTCACCTCACGCAAAGAACCTTCAGTAAAATTAGGAACACTTCTACCTCTTGCCATAATCTCCCTTGAAGTCCTTCCCCTGAAACCCAAAATAAACTAAGTATTAACCCAACAGAGATGTTTGGGATGGTGGTGTGAACACTCTGGCCACAAGGTGGCAGCATTAGATGACTGCATATGTGTCCACGGCCAATCAGAAGGGATTGTAAAGCCACTGTAAAGTGGAGGCAGCTCCGGATACTCACTTGAACTGACCCACAAAGCAAAACTCTCTTGTGAAAGGTTCATTGGGGAGCTCGTACATTTTTGAGTTCCCTGTAGAGAAAAGGATAAATTAAAATTGCAGTATATGGCTCGGTGCTGTGGCACAGTGGGGAAAGCTACTGCCTGCAGTGCCGGCATCCATGTGGACACCAGTTCAAGTCCCAGCTGCTCCACTTCTGATCCAGCTCCCTGCTAATGTGCCTGGGAAAGCAGCAGAGGATGGACCAAGTGCTTGGGCCCTGCACTCACATGGGAGACCCAGAAGAAACTCCTGGCTCCAGGCAGGCCAAGCTCCGGCCACTGTGGCCATTTGGGGAGTGAACCACAAGATGGAATCTCTTTCTCATTCTCTCTATAATCTGCCATTAGAATAAATAAATGTATCTCTTTCTTTAAGCTTTATTTAAGTGTTCGAAAGGCAGAGTTAGAGAGGCAGAGGCAGAGAGAGGTCTTCCACCTGCTGGCCCACTCCCCAATTGGCCTCAACAGCCAGAGCTGTACCGATTCAGAGCCAGGAGCCAAGAGCAGCCTCCCAGTCTCCCACGCGGGTGCAGGGACCCAAGGACCTGGGCCATCTTCCACTGCTTTCCCAGGCCATAGCAGGGAGCTGGATCAGAAGTGGAGCAGCCAGGACACGAACTGGTGTCCATATGGGATGCCAGCACTGCAGGAGGCGGCTCCACCTGCTACACCACAGTGACAACCCCTAAATATATTTTTAAAAATTTGCAGTGTGAATAAACTTTCCATTTTTCTGTTCTAATGAAATTCAGAAAATTGTTGCTTACTTAAAGGAACATATTAGCAAACACCTGTTTATTGCTGTGTGAGCCCCCCCCCCACAAGAAAATACATCCTTAACTCACAGATACTTCCTACATTCACTACATATGGCCAATTATGGTGAGACAGTCACAGGGTTGTGATTTTAAAAAGAAGAGATGGAACAAGGATACCTTCTAAACAAAACAAAAAAAAAAGCCAAAACCACAAAAATTTTTAAGATGCACACATCCCAGTGCCGGTGCCGCGGTTCACTAGGCTAATCCTCTGCCTTGCGGTGCCGGCACACTGGGTTCTAGTCCCGGTCGGGGCACCGGATCCTGTCCCGGTTGCCCCTCTTCCAGGCCAGCTCTCTGCTGTGGCCAGGGAGTGCAGTGGAGGATGGCCCAAGTGCTTGGGCCCTGCACCCCATGGGAGACCAGGAGAAGCACCTGGCTCCTGCCATCGGATCAGCGTAGTGCGCCGGCCGCAGCGCGCCGGCCGTGGCGGCCATTGGTGGGTGAACCAACAGCAAAGGAAGACCTTTCTCTCTGTCTCTCTCTCTCTCTCACTGTCCACTCTGCCTGTCAAAAAAAAAAAAAAAGATGCACACATCCCATGTTGGAGGCCTGCTCTGAGGTCCACCTTCCTTGCCAATGTGCACCCTGGGAAGCAGCAGGCGGTGGCATAAATACTTGGGTCCCTCCAACCCATGTGGGAGACCAGACCGAGTTCCAGGCTCCTGATTTTAGCTTGGCCCAGCCCTGGTTCTTACAGGCATTTGGGAAGTGAATCAGCACATGGAAAATAGTCCCAACACTGTTGTTCTAATTATCATCAACCTCTGAATGCCTGCAAATTAAAAACAAAAAGAAATTTAAAAGTAGCATTTTTCCCTAGATGTCCAGGAAATGGCTTGGACACCTGGCATGGAATATGAGGCATGAAAGATAGTGTCAGAGGTTGCCCCTGGCTTCCAGCTGAGCCCTGGAGGTGATGCTGTGCCCTCCTGTCCTGCTTCCTCAGAAATGTCATTATGATAGACCAGAAAACCTGTACCAAAGGAAGCCTGGGGTCGGGGCTGTGGTGTAGTGGGTAAAGCCACTGCCCGTGACACCGGCATCCCATACGGCTGCCCGTGTGAGTCCCGGCTGCTCCATTTCCAATAGAGCTCTCTGCTATGGTCTGGGAAAGCAGTGGAAGATGGCCCAAGTGCTTGAGCCCCTGCACCCATGCGGGAGACCCAGAAGAAGCTCCTGGCTCCTGGCTTCTGACGGGCTCAGCTCTGGCTGTTGCGGCCATTTGGGGAGTGAACCTGTAGGTGGAAGACCTCTCTATTTCCTTCTCTAACTTTGCCTTTCAAATAAATACAATAAACCCTTTAAAAACTAAGAAATGCTCACCACTTACTTCAGAACACGGATCTCTTTGGTCCACGTATCCCCCACCAGAGTCCGGATCATAACTACATTTACGGTTACAGTGCAGTGGGAGCCAGCAAGTACCCATGCATTTCCAGATAACCCAGGCTGAGGTGCCAGGACGAAGGTGAGCGCTCACATTTTTTCCTGATCTTCACAGTAACACACTCCTTGCTGTCTGGCTCACCAGCAGCCTCTAGCGAGGCGACGCAGCTCGGGACGACCTGAAGTAACTCCATTATCTTGGAATTCTACGATTTGAAAGGAGAGGTGACCGTGACAGTCTGTCCTTGTTGGGGAGCCCCAGGTCAGCCCTGCTGTGGCTGGGCAGGAAGGGCTCAGAAGCAAGTGCAGACAAAACCGACAGGCCCCAGTGCTGAAAGCTGCCGGCCTGGGAGCCCAGCTCTGCCCCTGCCGACCGCACCAGCGCCTGGTACTGTATGGCTATCCGGAGGCCTCCGAGGGCCCGCCAGGGAGTGGAGTCCTCAATGCCCACCCTCATCATCATCTGAGAAAGAATTTAAACAGGGTTTGAAATATTTCAAATTCTGTTAGGAAACATCCCTGGAAATAAGTGGGTTGGATTTATGGAGACTTTAACATCTCAACCGTGTCAGCAAACGAGATTAAAATTCAGAGTGAGAGGGGATGGTGCTGTGGCGCAGCAGGTTAACGCCCTGGCCTGAAGCGCTGGCATCCCATATGGGTGCCGGTTCGAGACCCAGCTGCTCCACTTCCGATCCAGTTCTCTGCTATGGCCTGGGTAAGCAGTAGAAGATGGCCCAAGTCCTTGGGCCCCTGCACCCGCATGGGAGACTGGGAAGAGGCTCCTGGTTCCTGGCTTTGGATCAGTGCAGCTCCAACTGTTGCAGCCAATTGGGGAGTGAACCATCTGATGGAAGACCTCTCTCTCTCTCTCTAACTCTCTTAAATAAATAAATAGGGCCAGTGCCATGGCTCACTTGGTTAATCCTTCGCCTGTGGCACCAGCAAAACATATGGGCACCGGATTCTGTCCTGGTTGCTCCTCTTCCAGTCCAGCTCTCTGCTGTGGCCCAGGAGGACAGTGGAGGATGGCCCAGGTGCTTGGGCCCCTGTACCCACATGGGAGACCAGGGAGAAGCACCTGGCTTCTGGCTTCGGATCAGCACAGCCCCAGCGGTAGCGGCCATTTGGGGAGTGAACCAACAGAAGGAAGACCTTTCTCTCTGTCTCTCTCTCTCTCTCACTGTCTAACTCTACCTGTCAAAAATAAATAAATAAATAAATCTGGGCCAGTGCTGTGGCTCACTAGGCTAATCCTCTGCCTGCTGTGCCGGCACTCCGGGTTCTAGTCCTGGTTGGGGTGCCGGTTCTGTCCTGGTTGCCCCTCTTCCAGTCCAGCTCTCTGCTGTGGCCCGGGAAGGCAGTGGAGGATGGCCCATGTCCTTGGGCCCTGCACCCGCATGGGAGACCAGGAAGAAGCACCTAGCTCCTGGCTTCAGACTGGCACAGTGTGTCGGCTGTAGCAGCCATTTGGGGGGTGAACCAACAGAAGGAAGACCTTTCTCTTCTCTCTCTCTCTCACTGTCTAACTCTGCCTGTCAAAAAAATAAACAAATAAAAATAAATCTTTAAAAAAAAATTTTCAGAGTGAGAACTGGAAAAGCAAAGAGCCCCCTTCTGCCCAGTCCTCGGCCACCACCCACAGCACTGGAGAGGGCAGGACGCTGGAGTCACAGTTCTGCAGAACCAGCGACGCCCACACACTAACACGCCCTCCCTGGGCTGCGGCTAAGACAGAGGGACTGCAGCAGAGGCTAACTTGCTACTTCCCCTCAAGTACTTGACACATGGAAGTGTGCCAGCCAGGTGGCAGCAGGGGACGGGCCTTGGAACACCACCCCAAAAGGATGGGTCCCAGCTCCCGGGGCCTCGGGACCTAGGCCTGCCCACAGGCTTCGGCACAGGGACTCGGAGGCCCCTGAGGGCGGGAGTCCCCCGGCTCGGCAGCGCTCGCACTCACGCGTTCAGCACAGTCCACGGCCGTGCGCTGCCTCTTGTTCATGATGTGCACCGACGCCCCGTGCAGCAGCAGCAGCTCCACCACGAACACGTGCCTCCCCATCACCGCCTCGTGCAGCGCCGTGTTGCCCTTGTAGTTGCAGGCGTTGATGGCGGCCCCGTGCTGGGGGAGGGAGGGCTCACGTCAGCACGCGCGCTGGGGAAGGGGGACGCGGGGCCCGGCGGGGAGCATCTCCTAGTCGCTTCAGGTGTCGCGGGGAGAGTGACCCTGGGAAGACAGGCTCAGGCACAAAGGCACGGCCTGCGGCACCCGGGGCTAATGCAGAACACGGCAGAAGCGAGGACAGCTGACGCCCACGGGGCACCTGCAGCCCCACAAAGCCAAGGCTTGGATAAGCAGGACAGTACATGGAAAACAGCCGAACAGACTGGGCTAAATGACACGCATGTTTGAAGGCCACCGAGATGAGCTGCCTTTGAGTAACGTGGATTGGGACAGGTTGGTTTTCCCCTGCTTCTTTAAATTCTTTGTTCTAAAGTCAACACCGTTTTATCAAGAACCAGGACAGGGCCAGCGCTGTGGCACTGCAGGTTAAGCCTGTGACACCAGCATCCTGTATGAGTGCCCGTTCGAGTCCCAGATGCTCCACTTCCAATCCAGCTCTCTGCTAATGGGCCTGGGAAAGCAGCGGAAAATGGGCCATGTGCTGGGTTCCTGCCACACATGTGGGAGACCTGGATGGAGTTCCTGGCTCCTGGGTTTGGCCTGGCCCAACCCTTGCTGTTGTGGCCATGTGGGAAGTGAACCAACAGATGGAAGATCTCTCTTTCTCTTTCTCTCCCCCTCTGTAACTCTGCCTTTCAAATAAAATAAATAAACTTTTTTTTAAAGACTTATTTATTTTACTTGAAAGTCAGAGTTACACAGAGAGAGGAAAGGCAGAGAAAGAGAGAGGTCTTCCATCAAATGGTTCACTCCCCAATTGGCCACAACGGCCGGAGCTGCACCAACCCAAAGCCAGGAGCCAGGAGCCTCCTCCGGGTCTCCCATGCGCGTACAGGGGCCCAAGGACTTGGGCCATCTTCTACTGCTTTCCCAGGCCATAGCAGAGAGCTGGACAGGAAGTAGAGAAGTCGGGTCTCGAACCAGCAGCTATGAGATGCTGGCGCTTCAGGCCAGGGTGTTAACCCGCCAGCCCCAATAAATAAATCTTTAAAAAAAAAAGGGGGGGGAGCTGGAGCTGTGGTGTAAGGGTAAAGCCACCACTTGCGACGCTAATTTGTGTCCCGGTTGCTCCTCTTCTCATCCAGCTCCCTGCTAATGGCCTAGGGCTTGCATCCTGCCACCCATGTGAGAGCCTGGATGAAGCTCCAGGCTCCTGGCTTTGGCCTGGCCCAGGCCCAGCCATTGCAGCCATCCGGGTAGTGAACCAATGGATGGAAGCGCTCGCTCTTTCTCTCTCTCTCTCTCAGTCTCTCTCTCAATCTCTGTGTGTATGTGTGTGTGTGTGTATCTAACTCTGCCTTGCAAATAAAAAGGAAGAGGAAGACAAAGGAGCACTGGCAACCCACACTTCAGGTCACAGCACCCCCAGAGGAAACGAGGTGAGGCCCAGGCCTTCAGCCACAGCAGTGTCTGTGTCCCCGACGGAGCAGTGCCGACGCTGAGGCGCCAGCCCAGGCCCATCGGAGAACGGCGGGCGGATCGTGTTCATGAGCCCCGTCCCCGCTCGGCGCCCCTGGCACTGGCAGGAGCCTCGGCCGGCAGGGCTGGGGGGGACCCTTACCTGCAGCAGCAGCGCCGCGACGTCGTGATGGCCACCGGAAGAGGCATAGATGAGGGGTGTGTTCCCACTCCCGTCCTTCGTGTTGGGTTTCGCGTGAGAATCCAACAGATACTTCACCACCTGGACCGGACAAGAAGTCTCAACTCCAACGGGAATGCGCGGCAGCCGGGGGTGGGGGCTGGGTGGGGGAACTCCTCTAACTTGGGACCCTGCTGACGTTTCTCCAGGCTTTCGGGGAAGGCTCTGCACGGGGCCTCGCCTGCGGGAAAGGAGGCGGCTGCAGGCCGAGGGTGAACACGGGTGAGGGCTCCGCCGGGCACTCAAGCTTTCATTTCAGCTCCGCACCCACGCTCTGCAGAGGCGGGAATAGGACCCATTTCACAGATTAGGAAGCTGATGCTCCAAGCGCTGTGCTGGGTGTTGATGAGATGGGAGGCCTGAATGATAGTCCCTCTCTTCAAAACTCTGACAGAGGAAAATGAAGGCATACACACAAAGACCATTTTCTAAAAGTTCATCATTCAAAAACTATTTCGTGGCTCCTTCTATGGTGCCCCGACTGTACTAAACTGTCTGGCAGAAGGAGTAGAGGACTCTGGGTAGGGCCCTTGATGACCAACCCCAAGCACAGGAGCCAGCTCTCGCTGGGGTCAGAGGTGAATGACAACACAGGAAAGGAGCTGGCTCTCCCAGGGAGCACCGATCTCTCCACCGCGGGTGGAGGGCCGTGCCAGGTGCTGGGGGAGGAAGTGTGCCCATGCTCTGGGCCAGCCACCCCCCGGGGGCAGAGCCCGTGCCTGGAAGTGGCCCTTCTGGCAGGCCAGGTGCAGGGGGGCGGCCTGGCTCGCGGTGCTGGCACCGACACAGGCACCATGCTTCAACAGAAGGGGCACGAGGTCCGCCCGACCGTGCAGGGCGGCGACGTGCAGCGGGGAGCAGCCGTCCTGGTTGGTCACGTTCACACCAAGCCCACTGGCGGGAACCTTTGCCAGCTTCTAGAGGGGGCACAAGACAGAAACAGAAATGTCATCAGTATTCAGGAAGTCAGGCCGAAGGAACTGAACTCATCTGTCCAACAGCTCCCTGTGCAAAACTGGAGAGCCCAGTGGGACCCAGACTCACTGCGCCCAGGTGAACCCCTATTTTAGAAAGGTTCATCACAGCCAATGACGGGCTTCCACGTGCAGCAAAGCCAGCCCCTTCCAGGCTGCACCAGCATGCTGGACAATTCCCTGGAAACCAAGTCTGGTCCATAAATGGTCCTGAAATGACTGGACATCCATAGATGGAAACACTCTATGTCAGTCCTTACCTCACAGCAAATACAAAAGTCGACGTGCCTCCCCAGGGACGGGCCTTTGGTCAGCTGACCCAAGTCAGAGTGCCTGGGCCAATCCCTGGACCCGGCTCCTTAGCCGAGCTTCCCCCAGGGCAGACGCTGGGAGGCAGCGTTCTGTGGCTGAAGCAGGTGGGTCCCTGCCACCCACAAGGAAGAACTGGGTTGAGTTCCCAGCTCCTGACCTCAGCCTGCAGCTGCAGGCACTTGGGGAGTGAGCCAGCAGACGGGAGCTCTGTTTTTTTGTTTTTTTTTTTTGTCTCTCTGCCTCTCAAATAAATAAAAATTATAAAAATAAAAAATAAGGGGCAGGCATTTGGCATAATGCTTAAGTCAACACAAGTGTGTGTGTGCGTGTGTGTGTGTGTGTAAAATATGATCTCATTTACATAAAAGTCTATAAAACATGAACTAATTCATTTTTAAAATTTTTTAAAGACATTCATTTGAGATAGAGCTATAAACAGAGGGAGAGACAGAAAGGTCCTCCATCCACTGGTTCACTCCCCAAATGGCCACAACAACTGGAGCTGGGGTGATCCGAAGCCAGGAGCTTCTTCCAGGTCTCCCACGGGGGTGCATGGGCCCAAGCACTTGGTCCATCCTCCACTGCCCTCCCAGACCACAGAGAGAGCTGGATTTGAATAGGAGCAGCCGGGCCGCAAAACGGTGCCCAAATGGGATGCTGGCGTTTACCCGCTACACCACAGAGCCAGCCCTGAACTAATTCATTTTTTAAAAAGATTTAGCTACTTATTTGAAAGGCAGAGTGACAGAGAAAGAAAGGAAACACAGCAGAGATATTTTCCATCCGCTGGTTCACTCCCCAAACACCCAAAACAGTCAGGGCTGGGCCAGGGGAAAGGCAGATGCCAGGAGCTCCCCCTGGGCCTCCCACATGGCTGGCAGGTACTCAAGTAATCCAGTCATCATCTGTTGCCTCCCCCCGTTACATCAGCCAGGAGCTGGATCGGAGGCAGAGTAACCGGAACTCAACCGGCACCGACAGGAAGGCAGCATCACCAAGCAGCGGAGCGACCCACGGAGCCACAGCACTGGCTCCATAGCAAAGCTTTTTTTTTTTTTTTTAAGCAAGGTAGCATTATTTTGCAATTCAAGGAAAATACCAGTCTATCCGTTTGGGAAGGTTAAATTCATTTTCCTAGTATGGGACATCTGCATCCATAGTGAGACAGCTAACACACAAGGACATACTGTATACATCACACAATTTACAGCCGCTCAAAAGAAAATGAAATACTTAACAAAACATAGACTCTGTATGCTAAAAACCACAAAATGTTGATGAAAGACACCATAGAGGACTAAAATACTTGGACAGTGAAATACTTCACTAAAGACAATATACAAAGAAGTTATTTCTACCCAAATTGATCTAGAGTTTGTTTGAAGATTTATTTATTTGAAAGGCAAAATGACAGGGAGAAATGGGGTTCGGGGAGAGCTGGGAGGTGACAGAGAGAGAAAGAGAGAGAGGTATTTTCTATTTGCTGGTTCACTCCCTAAATGGCCACAACAGCTTGGATTAGCCAGGCTGAAAAAGCCAGGAGCCTAGAACTCCATTTGGGTCTCCTGTGTGAGTGGCAGTGGCCCAAATCCTTGGGCCATCTTCCACTGCCTTCCCAGGCACATTAGCAAGAAGCTGGATTGCAAGTGGGGCAGTCGGGACTTGTACCAATGCTCATATTGGATGCTGGTGCCGGCGTTGCAGACGCTGGCTTAACCTGCTACATCACATCGGCAGCACCAGATCCATAGTTTTAATGTAATTCCCACGAAAATCCCAGCAAGTGTTTCTTCAGACAGACACAAAGTTACTCTAAAACTTAAATGGAAGGAGCAGGCATTTCGTGGCTGAGATCCCTGCATCCCACAGCAGAGTACCTGGGATGGGCAGCTCCTGACTCCAGCTTCCTGCTAACCCAGACCCTTGGAGGCACTGGGCTCCTACCGCCCACGTGGGAGAGACCTGGATTGCATGCTCGGCTGTGGGCTTCAGCCCGGCTGATGTGGATTTCTGAGGGGTGGCCAGCGCCTGGAGCTCCCTCTGTCGCGCCCCTAAATGAACTAACCAGCGTAGTCAATAATAATAAAGTATGTATGACAAGGCACAGGCACGGGAACAGCTCACACTGTCCTGGCAGAGAGGAATGACTTGGGAGGAGTCAGCCACCCTCCGCGGGTCAAAGCTGCCTCTCCAGTAACAGGAATGAAGACAGGCAGGACGTAGCGGTGGGGGGACGCAGAGCCTGAAGACAGACCCATGCAATCCAGGGTCCACTGAGGCCCCTGGCGGGTCAGCGGGGGGAGGGGCAGCCTTTCCGACAAGCACCGCTGCACCAAGTGGGCACCAGTGGCCAGAAGAAACAGGCAAGATAAAGCTCAACCGGAATCTCACACCTTGACAGAAGTTACCTCAAACTGGATCAAGGACTTAACTGGGAAATGTACAAGTAGCTTCCACAGCTGGATCCATACTCGTGGTGGCTTCTCTCCAGCCTGGGCTAACAAGGAATCCCCATGGCAGCTCACAGGCTGCCTGTTAACAGGCACGCAGGGAGGATGCGGCTGAGAAGCCCAGAGCTTTCCCGAGGGAGAGATGAACGTGCCCCACCCCCCCACCAGCAGCAGCAGGCGCGAAGCCAAACCTTACCTTCTGAGCAGGAGCACACTTGGGGCACTGGCACAGCGGGTGGCAGAATTCAAGATCCGCGGCGCTGCCGGCACCCTCCGCCTCATCCAGGTCCTCCTCTGTCCACTCCAAAAGGTAGCGCACCTGGGGTTCAGAGCGGGGAGAAACAAGAACTTAGCATTCACCCCGGGCAGGCCACGGTGTCTTACACACACATGCACACGCACACACAGGCGCACACTCTCCTTCCTTCATTCCTTCCTCAGCCACGGAGCCATTTACACGGCGTCTGCTACCCTGTGGACGCCAGGTGCGGCTGAGCTCAGGCCCTTCTAGGTCCTCCTAGTGGGGACCCAGAGAGCCGAGGCGGCCACTGTCACAGCTGACGTCAGAGGGAACTTTCTTCTACCTTACAAAGGGCAGGCAGGGCGGCCGCAGTGACAGCCAACACCCTGGGCCTCCCGTGGGACCTGCTCAGACGCTTGTGCCAGCCTCTGCCCTCTCAGCTGACAGAAGCACACCGAATGGCCAACAGCTGCTCCAAGGGTGCCCGGCTAAGCACACACAGGCTCCCCGACTCCACGCTGGGGCTCCTTCCACTGTAACACACCAGCCATGCACGGGAACATTGAAAAGAACTCCAAACAGCCCAAATGTGTGTCCTAGCAAAGACTAGTTTTTAGAACACGCAATTTGAGAAACAAAAACAAAACACGTGTCTAGACCTGGCTCTAAGTGCTGAGCAGCCAGGCGTGACGCAGGGTGCTGGGGACAGCCCAGACGACAAATCCTCCTCCCCGGGGCACTCCCTGCAGAGCAGGGCCACGGAGCACAGAGGACAGGTGGGCTGGGGAGCGATGGGCAGGTGGCACCTTGGTTTAGGTGTGGACCCCAGGCACTGGGCAGTTGGTCTCTACCTGGTGCCTTTGTGAGCGGCCTCAGCTCCCTGCCTGCTGGTCCCCGGCAGGAGGAAGTGCAGACACCAGGGCACAGGACAGCCATTGCTTCCCCACGCATGCGGTGCCAAGGCTTCCACCGGGGAAGCCCCCAAAGAACACTGGGTCCTCCTGGGGCCGGTCTCATGAGCAGCAACCCAGCATCAGCCTGACTTCCCCTAGCCCCAGGAACCACGGGTCGACCTGATGGACCAACAGGGGCCTCTGGGCAATGCAGTGACAATGACATTCAGATTCCTGATATCCCAGTGATTTCTGTGCAAACCCCATCATTGCTGGACAGCTCCCTCTTCATACAACTGACTCAGGGCTCCTCCATCAGAAGCCAGAACCAGCCTGGGAAACCATGCACAGGAACCTCACGCGGGCTGCCTCCCTGCCCACTTAAGCCTACCAGGTGTGCCCACCACCCAGCAGTGATGGTTCGGACAGATGCAGTCCCTCAAGCCGCGACACCCTCTCCAGGTGCCAACTCCTCTCATCCAGTCACTCGGACCTGCCCACAGCTGCTGCAGGACCACGCCAACACTGGTGGTCTCTGCCCTTGCCTCCACCACCTTCTGTCTCCCCAGAGCCCTGCCTGCTCTCAACACCAGGCCACCTGCCTTGCTCCCCGGCTCGAGGGTCTGGCTCTGAGCCCCTGCACTTGGCTGGCATTCCTGCCAACCTCTCACCACACTCCTGCCACAAGAACGGCCAAAGCACTGGGACCATGCTCACGACCCTCCTGCCAGTCCCCAGCAGCACGCGCTCCTCAGAGGCGCCACAAGGGGGCAGCTGCGGGAACCCGAGCACACGTCTCAAAACTCACCATTTCCAGATCGCCATCAGCTACCGCTCTTAGAAGTTTTTCTACCTTGAGTAAAGGAAGCGGAATGTTAGAAACGTGATTTTAGTAATGAAATACTAATGGAAGTACAAACCCTCTGCAACCCTAGCAGCTCTCATGAGTCTCTTCGTTTGTGGCGTTTAAGTGTCTCATTTAGCGTCTTTCCAACATTCCTACACCTGCCCAGCCGGCACATCCCAGGAGGCTGCTAGCATGCAGAGGACTGGCTGTCACTTGAGATCTAGGATGCGTGAGCATTACTCACGTGGGACGATGAAGGGGTCAACTCAGCACTCGTGATCCAGGGGACAGTGCCACGCGGGCGGCCACCCCTCCCATCCCATGAAGGTTTCAGGTCCCCATCACGGCAGGCCATGTCCCCTGGCCTGCCTTGCTGTGGTGCTGCATTGATCGGGCCCTCTGAGAGCAGGCCATGGCTCAGGGGTCCAAGGAGAGAGACACTGGGGTCGACCCGTGAGAACCAACCCCGCGTGGTGTGGCCACACTGCCCAGTGACCGGTCTACTGGGCTGACACTCAGACAGACTCTAAGTTAAATGAGGCTTTTACAAAACGCAGTGTGTGCTTGCAAGTCAATGCTGGCTGGCACAGACTTTGCAAGAAGTGAGAGTTACTAACGGTTACTGACTGGAATGCTGTGGGGGTGGAAGGTGGAGGGCAGAGAACACACTCTTACGGATCTGAAGTCGGGGACCCACAGAAGATTCCTGCGCCCCACCCCCCTCAGCCCCCTCTGAAACACACGCACGCCACACCCAGCCAAGAGCTGCTCAGGGAACAGACCATGGAAGGCAGCACGAGTACAGAGCAGTCAGAGACGCAGCTGCCCCAGCAACTGGGGGGCAGCCGACCAGGCAGCCCTTGAACTGGCCGCCGTGACAGCGGGGCCGCACGGCGTCCTCTGCCTTCCAGGGGGAAGCCTCACCTCTCTGTAGTCCTTCTTGGCCTCCTCCTGCCTGGAGCTCGCTGATGCCGACGAGAAGCTGGAGCTGGAGGAGCCCTGGCTGATGGAGTCCCCGGAGCGTGGAGGCGACTGCTCAGGGCCCTGCAGCGGAGCCAGACGGGGGGGGGGGGATGAGGAGTGACCCACACGCTCGAGGAGCAGCGGAGAGGTCCTCGGTCCCCAGGGAGCTCACTCACCTCAGCGGACTTCTGCCGCCTGTCGAAGGATGGCTGACGGGCTTCCAGGATGGCCAGAATCTAGGTGGACAAAGGGGACACGAGAAGCCCCGAATGGGAAGGGCAGCAGCAAGCAGCACCACCTACTCCCCACCCCATCCTCAACAGCCGCACAGCAAGAGCATGACGTCCTGTGGGGCAGCTACAACCCCGCGGAGAAACCAAGACCCCAGTGGGCGGGAACCCACTCAGGACGGCGAAGGGCTCCTCCAGGGCTCCGAGGACAGGAGAAGCCCAGGCACAGACGGGGCCTCCATGGCACCCAGGCCTGTCCACATACATGAGTGTGAGCTTTCTGAACCCACGGGTCTACTCAGGGCCGAGCCAAGGGTCCTGCACCTTCCCTCTGCAGGGGTCTCTGTGGAAGGGTCTCTGGCTGGAGCCAGCTCTGTCCCAGGCCAGGGTGGCCAGGCTCAGCCCGGGGGTTCGGGGCAATGTGGCCGGGACCCCTGGGTGCAGGGGAAGGATGGGACTGTTCAGAAAGTGCTCCTGTGGGCCTTTTGCTAAGTGCTGTCACCCCCCACGCACACACAGGGTAGACAAGGAGCACAGGAGACAGGGTGTTGGGTGTGCATAGACAGCGGGGATGGTTTCATGGGAACAAACTTGACTCTAAACTCATCCAGTTGCATAAATTAAATATGCACAACTTTTTCTAGATCAGTCACATCTCAATATAGTGTTTTTTTTTTTTTTTGAGAAAGAAACTGTAACGTTCCCAGATTTAGATGGTGACCAAGCTGAAATAACTCCCTAGCAGAGAGCTGGAATCATCAAAGTGATGCAGCAAAAGTGAAACACTGGGCCCAGCATCTTAGTGCAGAGGGTTAAGCCGCAGCCCGTGATGCAGCACCCCCTGCTGGAGTGCTGGTTTGAGTCCCAGGTGGTCTGCTTGTGCCCTAGCTCCTTGCTGATGCACCTGGGAAGGCAGCGGAAGATGGCCCAAGGGCTTGGTCTCCTGCCACCTACATAGGAGACAAAGGTAGAGTTTCAGACTCCTAGCCTCAATCTGGCTTAGCTCCAGCTGTTGCAGCCACTGGTGGGGGGGGGGGGGAGCAAAACTAGCAGATGGAAGATCTCTCTGTTGCCCTGCCTTTCAAATAAATAAAATAAAGCTTTTTAAAAAATCTATAAGGCAGAGAGTCAGGCCCGTGAACAGGAGGAGTTAGAGACCTGCTTTAGACAGAATCGCTGATGTGATGCTGGGGTGCCTGTGGCAGTGGCGGGGGGTGGGGAAGCCTGCATCTCTCAGGGGCCCTGCACCCACCAGAGCCGCTCCCCTGCCCCTGCCCTTGCCCTTCAGGTTGCAGAACTGTGTTTCCAGAAATTACACCCAGGGAGAGGTGACAGATCACTTGTGAGAGAAAGCTACACGCAATGACGTTCAGAATTGAATGAGAACAAAGCTCGTGGCGCCCAAGAAGCGCTGGGAACACAGGGCTGTGGCACACTCTGCCTTCAGTCCCCATGCCCACAGCCTCCTTCCTCGTGTGGAGCTGCTGTCCCCTCGCCACCCACCCCGTGTGCTGGGAGATCACTGGCACTCTGAGGCTGCAGACAATATAAATAAGTAAAACCCATTAGCAGTGAGCTCCCAGATGCAGCTGAGACGGTGGCGACCAAGCTCCACCCTCAAGCACGGATGCCGTTTGTCCCACAAGGCCAGTCTGACAACATTCATTTTGGCAAGGTCATGCTGTGGCCGGAGAGGGAAGAGCTACCTTGGAGTTTAAGGCACAGGTGAGTGGCGTCTCTCGCAGTCTGTTCTGGGCGTCGGTGGGGGCTCCATTTTGCAGCAGTGTCTCTATGATGCCTTGGTAGCCCCAGCGTGCGGCTATGTGCAGGGGGGTGTCTCCCTTCTCGTTGCCGATGTCTAGTCTGCGTGACTGCGCGTCATAGTAGACCAAAGCCTTCACACACTGCAGAGAAACCGGGACATGGGCCCACTTAAGAACCTGCCAGCCCTCGGCCACGTCTGCGCTGTCTCCTTGCCCTCAGTCCATTTCCCAGGTCGGCCAAGGCGCCACCCCCAAGCAGTGTATAGCGAGACATACTTGGGACTCAAGAGGGCCACACTACCTGACTACTATTTTTAAAGAGGATCCAAGTGCCACTCAATGAGAAATAGTGAAAAAACAAAAATGACGTCTCCGTGCGCAGCCGGTTGCCAGAGCAGCCTGAGGCCACCATCCCCTAGAGGGCCCGCGTGCAGGACTGTCCCCTGGCCTGCAATGGCCCTGGGCACTTGGGTTTGGGGACTGTTCCCACAGTTCCCTCACTGGGCCTCCACAGCTCTGCATGGCAGGCGGCTGAGGTCGAATGAGTGCTCGCCTTTTGGGAGCAGGCACTCGGGCACACGCTGGGCACAGGGTGCTTCCATGACAAGCCTCAGCAGAAGCGTGGGCCCGGGTCTCTAAGGTGCGCCCCTGGGAGGCCATGCTTCCCACGTGAGGCACAACGCACTCTGCAGGGAGGCAGCACACACATCCTGGTGACTCCACGGCCAGGGACTGCTGGGAGCTCGCCCAGTTTCCTTGACGTGCTCCATGGGCCTTTTCCCTTGGAGGCTTCTGCTCTGCAGCCTTCCACTTTAATAACCCATAACTGTGGGCGCAGCGATGCCTGGTCTCGTGAGTCCTCCCAGCCAATCACTGACCCTGGGGTCGTCTTGGGAGAGCCTGGCACAGCACCCATGATAGATCACTGCGCAGCTATTAAAGAAGGGGCTGGATCCACACTGGCTCACCTGGAGCATTCCCACAATGTGGTCCCAGGTTAGGACAAGCGTAGGGTATGAGCCCATTTTTGTACATCGACCACCTACCCAGCCTAGGTGTAAATCTGTGTGTATGAAGCTGTGTAAGCACCTATGGAGAGAAGCGGCATGGAGAGCAGGTAGGAAAAGTCACACACACATAGTGAAACAGTCAGTGGGCCGGCGCCGCGGCTCAACAGGCTAATCCTCCGCCTTGCGGCGCCGGCACACCGGGTTCTAGTCCCGGTCGGGGCGCCGGATTCTGTCCTGGTTGCCCCTCTTCCAGGCCAGCTCTCTGCTGTGGCCCGGGAGTACAGTGGAGGATGGCCCAAGTACTTGGGCTCTGCACTCCATGGGAGACCAGGAGAAGCACCTGGCTCCTGGCTTCGGATCAGCACAGTGCGCCGGCTGCAGTGCACTGGCCGCGGCAGCCATTGGAGGGTGAACCAATGGCAAAAGGAAGACCTTTCTCTCTGTCTCTCTTTCTCACTGTCCACTCTGCCTGTCAAAAAAATAAAAATAAAGAAAGAAAGAAAGAAAGAAACAGTCAGTGAAGAGAAATGAACACGTACAAAGGTAAGAACCAGATGGTGGCAGCAATGAATAGAAATGATTTAATTTCAAGACCAGTTACTGAGCAATTAAGTTTCAGATTTGTTACTTCAATACAAGCAGCTATAATACATTTTAAAATGTTTTCAGCTTTCACAAATTACCTCCCCAGTGTTCCAATAATTATCAAAACAGAAATGCAGCACTGGGGGCAGACACCTGCCCTGGAGGTTAAGCCGCCAGTCGGGACACCCATGTCCTCAAGGTGCCTGAATCTGTGTCTTGACCACACTCTGGCTCTAGATCCCTGCTGATGAGCAACCTGGGAGACAGTGCAGGTCCTGGCTCCTTGCCACCCACCTGGGAGACCTGGATCCAGTTCCCAGCTCCACTGCAGGCATTTTAGGAATGAACTGGTGGATGGGAGTGTGCACCCTCACACACACGTGCTCTCTCTCTCTCTCTCTCTCGCTTGCCCTCCCTCCCTCCATCCCTCTTTTTACCTCTCAAATAAATAAATAGGGGCTGGTGCTGTGGCACAGTGAGTAAAGCCATCACCTATGGTACCAGCATCCCGTATGAGTGCAGTCAAGTCCCAGCTGCCCCACTTCCGACTCAGCTCCCTGCTCATGTGCCTGGGAAAGCAGCAGAAGGTGGCCCAAGTGCTTTGGGCCCCTGTACCCATGTGGGAGACCTAGAAGAAGCTTCTGGCTCCTGACTTCGGATCAGGCCCAGCTTCAAGTGTTGTGGCCATTTGGGGAGTGAACCAGTGGGTGGAAGACCTCTCTCTGTGTGTTTCTCTCTCTCTCTAACTCTGCCCTTCAAATAAATAAACAAATCTTAAATAAATTAACCAAAACAAGATAAACAAAAACAAAAAACCACCATTAAACTAATCAGAAATCCACATTTCTCCACGAGTGGGGGTGGGGTGGGGGGACAACAACTGGGGACCAGCAAGTGCCACTCACGTCCTCGTGGCCGTAGGTGCAGGCCAGGTGGAGAGGGGTGTTGCCGTTGTTGTCCTGGGTGTCGGCGCTGGCCTTGTAGTGCAACAGCAGCAGCTTCCCAAGGAGAGAAGAGGGAGGGTGAGCCCCCGCGGTAAACACGCACACGGCACACACAGCTGCGCCGGGAGGCACGGCCACGAGTCTCACGAGGAGGCATCACTCATTCCCTTCTCCAACCTCATCCCCTTACACAGCTTAAGCAGCCCCAACCCCAAAATCCAACACTCAGATGCCCCACGTAGGAAACCTCGAGTGCTACCAAGGTGCCACAAGTGGGAAATGCCACACTTGACCTAAAGTTGCCGTCAAAACATGGCCAGCACCAGAACCACTGCAAACGATTGCCTTCAGCCTGTGAGTGAGGCGCATAGAAAACATACACGAGTTTTGTGTTTAGAGGTGGGCCCCTGCCCCCAGCTATGCCACCGTGTGTATGCAAATATTCCAGCACTCAGAAAAACCTGAAATCCAGTATCCGTCCAGCGCCAGGATTTAGGATAGGGGATGCTTAGCCTGTGACTCCATCCTCCCCATCTCTCAAGAGTGGAGAGAAAAGGAGAAAACCCACGAGGGACTTTTCCTCTCTTAGATGATCAGGAGGTCTCAAACGTGAACCTAACGACCCCGTGCGATGGACTCTGGGAGGCAGCTGTGGCTCGCAGCTCCCAGGGCACTGCTGTGGCAGAGCCTCCAACAGAGGCGGCACGGCGTGGGAGGGGCGCCCGGCCAGCCCACTCACCGTCACGCTCTGACAGCCCTTCTGACACGCCAGGTGCAGCGGCGTCGCGCCGTGGTAGTCTGTGGCATTGACCGCGGCGCCCTTGGAAACCAGGAGGTCGATGAGGGAGGCCTGCCCTGCAGAGCACAAGGATTCACAAGGAAGAAGGAAGGCGCCCGGGCAGCCCAGCCCCCAGCTGCGAAACAAACCACGCTGTTCCACCCCTCGTTCCCTGGCATGAAACACCCCAGGAGCTGTCTGTTCTGCGGAGATGAACCACAGCAGGCGTCACGCCGGGCTGCGCACACCTGGAACATTTGGGTGGCCCTGGCAGGGGACCTGGCTCGGGCCCAGCTCTCCGAAATAAAAGAAACGGCAAAGAGCCACAGGCATCACAGAAGATTCTGGGGTTGGCTGATTCACAGGGTGGAGCATTATGCGGCCATTTAAGAAAATACTGATGAGGAGAAATGTCTCTGTAGGTCCCCGAGTGGAAAACTGCCCAGTTCAGAACAGTGCGAGCCCACACAGGTCACCTACTGCATACATCAGTGCACAGGGATTCCTGACACTTGGAAATCAAACATCTTTCTTAGAGAGAGGAGGGTGGCTGGTGACACTGGAGGAATTCGTGTTTTCTACCTTGAAGGTGCAATTTTCAAAAACAGTAAAAGTGCTGTGTAGGCCGGCGCCGCGGCTCACTAGGCTAATCCTCTGCCTTGTGGCGCCGGCACACCAGGTTCTAGTCCCGGTCGGGGCGCCGGATTCTGTCCCGGTTGCCCCTCTTCCAGGCCAGCTCTCTGCTGTGGCCAGGGAGTGCAGTGGAGGATGGCCCAAGTGTTTGGGCCCTGCACCCGCATGGGAGACCAGGAGAAGCACCTGGCTCCTCCCTTCGGATCAGCGCGGTGCACCGGCCGCAGTGCGCCGGCCGCGGTGGCCATTGGAGGGTGAACCAACGGCCTGGCAGTGAAGCCACCATTTGGGAGGCTTCACTGCCAGGCCAAGTGCCTGCCCCTGTACCTGTGTGGGAGACCTGGAAGAAGCTCCTGGCTCCTGGCTTTGGATCAGCACAGCTCCGGCTGTTTTGGCCAATTGAATAGTGAACAGCAGATGGAAGACCTCTCTCTCTTTGCCTCTCCTTCTCTGTGTAACTCTGACTTTCGAATAAATAAATAAATCTTAAAAAAACAAAATCTGCCATTCTTCTCTTTCCAGCCCTTGAGGAGTGGGCCCACTTCACCCGCTTCACCGCACCTCCCCCCATCAACCAGGCACCATCCACTGTGCCTGACGACCCCAGAGACCACGTACCACAGAGGGCGGCCACGTGCAGGGGCGTGTGGCCCCTGTCATCTCTGGAGAACGGAGTGACAATGGAGGGATCGTTCAGCCTCCTGAAACAGAGTGGAGACATGGAGGGACCACCCCCAGCACAGCCTGGCCATGCCACTCGCCGGGGCGGGGATGAGTGCGCTCACGCCGCAGGGCCCCGTGGCTCGCCCTTACCCGGACACGAGCTTCTCGCAGTCGTCGCAAAAGCACAGCGGGTGGCACATGGTCTGGGCGGCGTCTCGGTCGTGGTCTTCCTGGCTCAGGAGCCTTTCCACTTCCTTCTGGTCGCCTGATGCAATGTGCTAGAAAATGAAACCCAAAGCACCGTCCGTACGCAGGACGTGTCAGCGCGTTATGAACGCGTGACTCTCTTCAGAGTCCTCGTAGGAACACGCATCTGTGTTTTTATTTACGACGCGATCAGCTCTCGGAGGCCTGCTGCGAAGCAATCCAGGTGAACGGGATAAGAAGGTGGGGACCAGGTGAAGCCAGGCTGGGGACGGCTGCACGGCAGGCTGCTTGTTTCACAAACGTCAGCAATCTCCCATAATTTAAAACATAAATAAAAAAACCAGGGGCAGGCACTTGGCCTGGCAGTGAAGCCACTGTTTAGGAGGCCACGGCCCATACTGGAGGGCAGGGTTCCATCCTCAGCCCGGCACCCAGCTCCAGCTTTCTGCCGATGCCCACCCTGCGGGGCAGTGCTAACGGCTCAAGTGTTTGGGTTCTCAGCACACACACAGCAGACCTGATGGAGTTTCCTGGCTTTGGCCTGGCCCACTCCTGGCTGTTGCAGGCATCTGGAGAGTGAACTAGGAACCAGTGACGGCAGCTCTCTCTCCCTCTCTCTCTGTGCCTTTCAAAAGGGAAAAAAAAAAAAAAAAAAAAACAAAAAAAACCATGCAAAGCCGTAGGAATAGGGTGCAGGGAACGTATCTCTGAACTTCAGCATGGGCTGTGACATCTCAAGGCCTAGTCCTCTTACACCTTTTTTTTTTCATTATCTATTGTTTAAAATTTTTATTTCATTTTTAAAAATTTATTTTATTTGTATGAAAGGCAGAGTTACAGAGAAGGAAATATGGAGAGACAACACCTACCCCTAAAATTCTTATGTCTTTTTTTTTTAAAGAGTTATTTATTGCCAGCGCCACGGCTCAATAGGCTAATCCTCCGCCTGCAGTGCTGGCACACCAGGTTCTAGCCCCGGTCGGGGCGCCGGATTCTGTCCCGGTTGCCCCTCTTCCAGGCCAGCTCTCTGCTGTGGCCCGGGAGTGCAGTGGAAGATGGCCCAGGTGCTTGGGCCCTGCACCCCATGGGAGACCAGGAGAAGCACCTGGCTCCTGGCTTCAGATCAGCATGATGCGCCAGCCGCAGCACACCAGCCGCGGCAGCCATTTTGGGGTGAAACCAACGGCAAAAGGAAGACCTTTCTCTCTGTCTCTCTCTCTCTCTCTCTCTCTCTCTCTCACTGTCCACTCTTCCTGTCAAAAATGAAAAAAAAAAGTTATTTATTTATTTGAGAGTCAGAGTTACAGACAGAAAGAGGGAGAGACACGGAGAGAGGTCGTCCACCTGCTGCTTCACTCCCCAGACAGCCGCAAAGGCCAGAGCCGGGCCGACCCAAAGCCAGGAGCCAGACCAGAAGTGGGGCAGCCGGGACCCACACAGGTGCCCATAGAGGATGCCGGCACTGCAGGCGGAGGTTTAACCTACTATGCCACAGCATCTGCCTCTGTCTTTATTTTATTTGCAAGAGAAGAGAGGGAGAGAGAATCTCATCTGCTAGTGCACCCGCCAAGTACCCACAACAGCCAGGAACTCAATCCGGGCCTCTCATGTGGGTGGCAAGGACCCAGCTCCCAGAGCATCACTGCTGTCTCTGGGGTGTGCATCAACAGGAAGCTGGTATCAGGAGTAGGGCCAAGACCGGAACTCAGGCACTAACACGGGTTGCAGGCATGCCTGCGAGGCAGAGCCAGGCCACGTGCCAGCTCCCTTCTTTTATTCTAATAGCCTCAGCATCCGGAAAAGAGAACAGCTGTGATCAGCAGGAGCCCTCATTAACTGAGAATCCAGCAGAGCTCAGGCCCTGTGACTCCTGGAGGTGCTCCCTCCATGGAGCCCACCCGGGCTCCACAAAGCCTGGCAGTATCAGTAGGCTCTGCAAGGAGATCTGCCCTCACCACCCAAGTGCTGCGTCCAGCCTGGGGCTGGCATTCGGCTCCAGCGCTGCCTGTCCCTGTCGCCTGCACGGTAATTAGGTAATTAGCCGTCACCAAGGGGGAGTGCAGCTGTAAGCCGTGAGCCAGACTCTGGCCTCCCTCCCAAGGAGGCCCCTTAGCTCTCCGAAGGGAGAGTGGCCGCCTGCAGTACGTGGGATGGCCCAAGCTGGTCAGTGAGTACCTGAGCTGTCTCCACTGACAGGTAACCAACTCACCAAGGAATCAGGCCCCGAGTGCGCAGCACACACGCACACAGACATTTGCAGCCTGCAGCTCCTTGGCCAGGGCCACCGGAGCAAACTTCACCAAACCTGGAGAGGGGCGCCAGCCCAGGAAAAGGCGCCAAGCCCTGAGTCCTCAGTGCACTGCCCAGCACAGTGGACATCGTGGGAAGTGGGAAAACATGCTGATTCCAAATTTAAAACCTCGGCATTCCCGGCACCCACCCTTGGCCCAAAACGAACGCCGGCGTTCACACAGTCACCCTGGGGTCTCACCTTGAACAGGCAGTCGATGGGAGTGGAAGTCATCTGCGACAGTAAGCTCATTCTCTGCTTAAGGAACAGTCTGTCACCAAATCCCTCCGACTCCTGCAGGAAAGCCCAGGCAGGGGGCGTGAGACGTCAGGGCACACGCGCCAGCCTCGTACCTCAGCAAGGATCCCTGGCACTCAGCCGGGACCAGGATGGCTGCCGCTCTCCCCCACACCTGGCATGCACAGACCCCCTCGGGCGGGCTCAGGGCTCTCTGGAAGTGGCAGCCCTGGAGATGATCCCCGGGGTGTGTGGGATGCAGCAGGCTCAGGCCATCACCCTGCAGGTGGAAACTGGAAGTCCTGGCCGCCTCCCTTCTCAAGCCTCTGCCCTAACACCTGCGTGGCCCTGCACACAAGGAGAGCCATGGGGCAGGCTGGTGCCTCCTTCCCAGTGCCAACCAGCGCCATAGTGAGTACAGCCCAGAGACTCCATCCAAGAGCAGATGACACACGCCCAGGTCCCAGAAGACACTGGGGGAATGCCACACCAGGAGATTCAAATCCTGTTGTCAAATCTTCCTGTTCCAGGACTCACCCCTCTTGATACATTCAGCTGTCCACGTTACCAAAGTCTAATCCTCACTTGAAGTAACTTCTAGCAAGATACCGCAATGCTCACTTGAGCACCTCCACTAAATCACTGAATGACAAAGTAACTTTCTGAGAAAGATTCCTGGTGGGAGGTAAAGGGGATTTCTTTCCGGCTGCTGCTCTCAGAGGAACTCACCAAACCCTGCAGACACTGTGGGGCACCCCTGTTCACACAGCCCCTGAGCCCTGACTTAGAGGTCGGGCTGAGAACAGAACCATTCCTGGGGCCACTGCCCCTGGCTGGCCCTACAAGAGCGCCACGACGTCAGAGTGAGAGCCATTTCCACCCCCGCTGCCCTGCACTATATAAAGCTCTCAATCTGCTTGACGCAGTGGCTTACACCTTAGCGGCTTAGGGCCGGAGCACCTCAGAGACGCTCCTGCCTCGGCTCGGGGCAGCCCCGTCAAGGGCAGGCAGGTCTTCCCTGGCCGAGTCTCCAGCGAAGACCAAGCGATGAGGAGGGCCGGGCATCTGTCAGCACCCAGCTGGGAAGGGGCAGCAGCGGGAAGGCAGGCAAGGCCTCCCTGCACTCCCCACCCAGAGTAGGAGTCGAACTGACCCCCACCTGGAGCCATCGCGGCGGCACGGATGAAAGGAGGGTTCGTGGTCATCTCAAGTGTGAAACTTCAGTGCACAGAGAGTCAAGAGTGAAGCCTAAATTGATTTACTAACATTTAGCCCCTAATAACTTTCCAGAACCCTGGCCCTCTGTGCACACTCCTCCAGGAAGCAGCACCTACACCCAGCACTGGCTTCACGCACTCCTAAATGGGACTTCCCCACCTGAGACAAGCCTGTGTGCAACTGGGACAACAGCCATTATCACAGACGAAAGAACATGCAGGTGTCACCACAGACCCGGGGGCCCACAAGATGCACTCTGGCCACGACGGGCCGGGAGCTTGTCCCAGGCCTGCCTCCTCAACACACTAGGCAGCACCACGGTGATGCACAACTTGTCCCGGCGCCTAACAGACTCAATCTCCAAGCAGGAAGGTAGGGAAGGGTCAGACACCGCAGACAAGAGAGGTCTCTTGTTTCTCCCTTGCCTACCCCAGTGGAACACCATCCCTAGAGGCTTCCTTACAGGATACACCAGAGGGCCAAGAACCAGAGACACCCAGAAGGGGGGCACAGGAGGAGCGAGCAAGGGCACTGGTGTCACACGGTGCTTCCGATGCAAGGATCCGTCGGGAAGCCCATGGCAAAACGGAATTAGAAGGTGAGTTCATTTTGCTGCATCATTTTGAAGTCCATGCTCACGAGGTGTCTTCAAAATGTTCATGGGAATCTGTGCACATGGCCCCACCTGCCTGAGTGCCACAGAATGCAAGCAAGCAGGATGGCCATGCCAAGGGCATGGGGGTGGGCACCTCCCTCCAGGTGTCGCCAACAAGGAGCATGAGGCCGATTCCTCTGTGGGGCTGAGGAGCCAGGAAGAGGGGGAATTCTCAGACCCATTGGAAGGAACAACCCAGGGGCAGGGCAGCCATGGACAACTCCCCCGAGAGCGGCACAGGTCCTCAGAACCTCACAGAAAACAATTCACACTAAGAACCCTATTGCCCAGCTGTGGACATGATTCTGCACACAGGTGTCACGCAGAGCCACGCCTGCACACATCCTAGAACGTTACGTGATCTCTCGCCACATCCACAAATACACAAAGCAGCAGAGCCACGGCCACGTACACCAGAGATGGGATGGACCACGCTGAGTTCCATGTGACTCGGGGATCAAATCAGACCCCAGCTGAGAGCAGATCTTCACCCGTCATGAAGCCCTGTAATCCTGTCAGGTTATGTGCCAACACAGGCAGGCTGACCCCAAATTTTGGTTAAAAATGCAACTGTCTCCCTCTCTCTCTCTCTCACTGTCCACTCTGCATGTCACACACACACACAAAAAATGCAACTGTGTGGACATACCAAAATGCTAATGCCAAGTCATCCCTAGCCACTGAGTGTATGTGGCTGTTGTCACATTCACTGCAACTTTACGAATTGCAAATGCTATTTATAAGCAAACACTAGTGTTTTAATCAGTAAAACAAACAAACAAACAAAGCTCTTCTTTCAGGGAAAGACAGTACATATTACACTTTCAGTTATGTAAAACAGACACGGATGGGGACAAGACTGGAAAACGTGAAGGTTCATAATGAGTGAGCAGTGAGGGCCCTGCTTTCACCCGAGCGCTCCCGTCCAGACAGCCACACCACTGTCGAGGTGCTTCAGCTGCATCAGAAAATAAGGGCAAACCTATGGTCCAGTCTCAGGACTCGTCACCTTGCCGACTTCCACTCTGATTTCTGTGAGCGCCAGCAGGTGCTGCTGGCTGGTGTGTAGGGAAAGAGGCCAGCAATGTAATCTTGCTTTAAGATCCCACAAGCCCCTAAAAGCACTATCTCCTCCTCTTGGCCAAAGCTCACCAACCAGACAGCCAAGGACACAGTAACACAGCCACTGAGTCCTAAACCTGCACGCGTGGGTAATCGGTCGCTCTGGCCGACCATCACCGAGAAAGCCAGATCTCCACTCCGGCTTCCAGGGCTCGAGGAAGCAGGGCGTTAGGGCGTGAATCCCAGGGACAGCGATCGACCGGGAGCTCACTGCTCAGTTTGCTGCGTGGCCTTCAAGCCTCACAGCCTCCACGCAGCTGAGGGTGGGCCTCGCTCTGGGGAGACCACTCGGGAGCCCCGCAGCCCGGAACCTTATCCCGGGGACAGCGCAGGGGGGCGGCTCACAGGCGGCTTGGCGGAGAGGCTGCCTCGCCGGATGTACTCGATCGCTGCCTCCACCGACGTCAGGCAGTAGCCCAGCTCATCCTTTGCTGAGCTGCTAAACCGGAAGTTTTTGATGTAACTCAGATTCGCCATCCTGACAAAAGAAGAAGACGGTTTCACTGTTGGATACCAACGGACACTTCCGCATAAACAGCGCTACTGGCGTGGGCAACTGATGGAACACCTGCGGTCAGTCAGTCCACCCAGGGTGCCTTCTCCTCCAGCTCTATGGAGAGTGTGTGCAATTAGGAAAATGAGTGAAACCACGTGTTACTTCCCCAGAATAGGTTAGTGTCTAGAAAGCTTGTCGCTGTCAGGCAAGCTGTGGGTTCCTGTGGAAAGAGAACGGGCTCTGGGTCAGAAAAAAAACTGGAATTAACCTCCCGCTCAGCCCCAGCCAGGTGCACCACCTGGGATGAGAAAGGGACGCCCTCTGGGCCTCAGTTCCCCCGTGTGTGAGTGGAAGGACAGGAGGAAGGGAGGGAGGCCCCTAGGACGCACACAGTCAAGGAGGCTCTTCCCATTTCAAAAGAGCATTTCGACAGAAATCGTTACCAGTTAGGGATGTCTGTTTTCACAAGCAAATATAACAGGACGGACAGCAGGTCGTCAGCACACATGGTCTCCAAGTTAACTGCAAGAGGGAAACACAAGTTCAGAGTCATCCTGAGACTCCAGTGGACCGGCAAGTGCACCAGCTTCCCACGAACACCCAAACCACAAAACCACACTCCAGTCAGCCTACACAGCAGGCAGCAATGAACTGCACCACCTCCCTCACAGGAACACCCACATCTTTGGAACATGTGTGAAAGAAGGTCACTCCATGCAGACTGGGCAGTTATGGGCGGCCAGGGAGGCAGGGGGCAGAGCCATCGCCAAAGCCTCTCGCGTCTCGAGGTCACTGTGTGGAGTCTAACGTCTACATGAAGCATCACTCTATTTTTTTTTTTTTCAGTTTGAAAGTTTAAATAATCCATTCCCAGGTTTAAAAATGCAAATACAAAAGAGGGAAGTGGAAACGCTCCCCCAGTGGAAGCCACCCAGTGGCTTCCTGTGCACCCTTGCGGGGACAGGCCAGGAACTCACCATCACGCAGTCTCACACACACACACCCATCATCCCCTGCACACCCCCTGCCACTCACACACCTGTGCACTTCCCTCACATCATGAGCATTATCCTCCACCTACACCACAGACCTGCCTTCTCCTCATGAATTTCTTCTCAGCTTGTTTTGTTTTACTTTTTATACTATAAAGACTGGAGGGGACAACCTGACGAGCTTCCCCCTGTATGTGTCACCGGCGTGGCTCCTTTCTGAGCCTGCTGCCCCGTCACTATCTCCTTGCCCTGATCACGCCTGGCCTGGCTCCCCCACCCGTCACGAAGCACCTGCTCTTCAGAACAGACACTGGGATACCCGCACCGCAATGCACTCAACACGGCCCCGTCTGCAGGAGCCCTAAGTGCTGACTTGCACACAGGCACTCGTCCCCTGCGAGACCCCCGCCCCAGCACCAACCTCTCTGGCTGGGAGACTTCGTGATGAGCTGCACCACCCTGCGCAAGCAGAGCAGCTTCTGGTGAGGGGAGGTGCATCTGTTCAGCTGGGCCAGCTCTCTCTTGGCACGAGGGATGTTGAAGCTGTAAGATCATTTGGAAAGTGACAACTTGAGAGGGCGGCGAGAGGGGGAGGGGGAGGGGAGGGGGAGGGCCCTCCCTCCCTGACCCAACAACAGACCTCGGGTTCATGCACTTCTCACAACAGACATGGTAATGAAGAACAAAAACAGGTACCGAGAAGTAATGTGACCCAAGGCACGACAAGACAGCTTTAAAACCCATTCAGGCTGCTTAGGTGGCAGAATTGTGGGGTGGAAAAAAAATCCTTAGCTCCAGAGGGACTCGGGTACTTTAGAAATTTGTGTGCCCCAAGGAAACTTAAATGTGCCCCCGTGGCGGGGTTCCCTCTGACGGGCAGGGGAGGAGCCACATCCTGCCACATGCAGACCGGCTGCTCAAAACTCCCTGCCCTTTAGCTCCCTCGCGGCTGGCACGCTGGCCCACGGGTGCAGGGGCAGTTGCTGGGCCCCTCACTGTGGGCTGCCTTCTTTGGTCGTGAGTGACCACACTGCTCCACAGCACCGGCCGGCTCCCACTGGTGTGCCATGAGGACACAGACGGCGCCCTGGGCCCCAAGCACACCCTTACCTGAACTCGGGCTTCACACCTATGTCTTTCTGCTGAAGATCTTGAAGGCTTCTTGTGATTTTGTTAAAGGCAGCATCCTAACAACAGATTTCAATGTGGCTTCAACTTTCTTATCGGTAAGCAGGGGAGGGAGCTTCCACCCTGCACGAAGGTGACTCGGCACCTACCTCGCTCGCCTCCACGGTCCCCACGTACTTAAAGATCAGATCATAAATCTCATGGTGGACGTACATCTGGGAAAACAGCAGAGCCCGGGTCAGGGGCGTCAGGTGCAGGGGGAGGGGATCAGGGGGCCCCCGGTTGCTGCCGCCCTCCCCCTCCTCACCTCCACTGCCTGCTTCATCAGGTTCATCTGGGCCTCCTGCTTGGCAAGCATTTTCTAGAGACAAGAGAAGCACAGTTAGAGGTCGGGGCCTGGCGTGGGCAAGTGCCACCGGCTCTGGGAAGGAGGTCCTCCGCTCGCTCACCAGGTGGGAGTCCCGCAGGAGCTGCTGTAGGCATTTGGTGTAGAGCGCGTTCACCGAGTCCTGTGCAACAAAGCAGAGGGGGGCGCCGCCCTTACCGTCCGAGGCCACAGCACACAAACCTCGGCGTCACCCACACTGCACTTCCCGCGTGACCAGCTTCCGGGGCTAAGGCAAGCTTTATCAAGTCAGATACGAGAGGACTTCTCCACTTTTTTTTTTTTTAAGGTATATTATGCATTAGAAGCTGGCAGAAACTCCCCTCGGGGATGAACACACAGATGGTAACACTACGCATTTTTATACTTCTCCACGGTTTTCAAGTGCTCTGCAGTGCCTTAGGCTATGGTTGCCACTAGAGAAAAACATTTAAAGCAAAACTCCCAGCAGTGGAGGCAGCACCCAGGGCAGGCTCAGAGTAAGCAGAGAGGATGCCGGGACCTGCCGCGGCCTGTGGCAGGCCCACCCGGCACAGCACGACCCGGCTACTGACTATGTGGTGACGGAGGCTCTTCCTCTCGCACTCCCGGCACGCCCGGTGGAAAGAGGCGATGTTCCTGTCAAACTTCTCAGAGTGTCTTCCCAAGAACTCTCTGACGTCCTCAATGGTCTTCAGGGAGAAGGGATCTGAGGGCACTGGAGGCTCCTCTGAAAGAGAGACGGACGGTCAGGCCGGGCCGGGAGGAGGGGAGCGCCCCAGCCTCGTCCCGCTCCCACGGGGGCCAGGGCGCGAGGGTGGAGAAGGCAGCATCCTGATTGTAGGGTACTGTCAGAAAACAGTTTGGTTGCAGGACAGCCTGGGACTCAGGGGGCAAGGTCTGCTCTAGGCCTCTCCCTGGGACAGGCCTGGGCCTGAATGTGTGACTGGCAAGGCTCAGGTAAGAACTTGAGTGCACTGCGCACACCAGGTGTGACCTGGAGAATTACTACTCTGTAAAAATCATGGACCCCCTGGCCAGCGCCGCGGCTCAACAGGCTAATCCTCCACCTAGCGGCGCCGGCACACCGGGTTCTAGTCCTGGTCGGGGCGCCGGATTCTGTCCCGGTTGCTCCTCTTCCAGGCCAGCTCTCTGCTGTGGCCCGGGAAGGCAGTGGAGGATGGCCCAAGTCCTTGGGCCCTGCACCCCATGGGAGACCAGGAGAAGCACCTGGCTCCTGCCATCAGATCAGCGCGGTGCGCCGGCCATGGCGGCCATTGGAGGGTGAACCAATGGCAAAGGAAGACCTTTATCTCTCTCTCTCTCACTATCCACTCTGCCTGTCAAAAAATAAATAAATAAATAAAAAATAATAATGGACCCCAAAAGAGGCACAGCTGTGGGGTGGGGTGGGTGATCACACTGTGACAGCTGAGACCCAGAGACAAAGCCAAGGCTGTCCCTTTGCGCCGTCACATCACAGGTACCACAGGTGTACTGAGGCATACGTGAATGGTGCCCCTTGGAACTGGGCAATATCCAACCTCGGCAGCCCCCGCCCAGGCCCCCTCAGCTCGGGATGACTGAGCACTGGAAGCAGTAGGCAGGTTTCTAGCAGGCTCCTGAGGGTTCTCTGCGACTTGTAACTTTTAACCTCTTGTGTCAGGAAACAGTTCAGCCAACACAGGTCTCCTACCTGAGCTCGCTCTCTTTTCCAAAGGATGGGCTATACACAAGATGCTGAAACTCTCTTCCTTCTCGTTGTAGAAAGTTTCTTCAAAGAGAATGGGCACCGAGAGCAGAGAGGCAAAGCCCGCCCCTAATTTGATCCTGTTCCCTTGTATGAAGACATCCTGCAATAAGAAAGCTGTCAGTGCACCAGCAGCTGGGGGGGGGGGGGGACCACTGAGCGTCTCCCAGGCCACCACCTTAGCTAGAGCCTGCCTGCCTTTGCCCCAATTTGGCTTTGCTTGGGGCACAAACACTCTCCCACTTTGTTCTCTGGGAGACTCAAATGTTGCAATGGAAAAAGCACTAGGCTATTTCTGGACTAGAAAAAATCCTGTGCCCTTGGGGAAAAATCCAAGAAGGCTCTCCTGTCTGAATGAGGCATCAAGGTGATGCCTGTGCCCTGTGGCCAGCCTCCCCACACCCCTGCCGCCCACGCCCAGCTCACTCTGGCCATGGCTCGGGTGCCCTGGCTGCGGCAGCCCAGACACACTCTGTAGACTGGGTATCCAGAGAGAACTAACTCACCAGCGACCGATGGCTGGTGGTAAGCAGATCCTTAGCAGAACAATATCACGCCTGGGGAGCCACAGGGCTGCTGACCCCGCCTGCCACCAGCAGACCTCTTGGGAACCCCACCCTCCTGGCCCTCACCACCAAGTCAAATGGCCTCAGCTGCTGAGCCACGGGCCCAAGGGCCCAAACCACAGCACCAGCCCCAGTGAGGAGGGCAGTGCAGCCCAGCTCCCTCAATAGTGTGAGGGTTGTGGGGGAACAAGGCCAAGCCTGATTGCAAACAAAACATCCCTCTCTCAGAACCTACGTGACTCCATTAAAGAAAAAAAAAAGTTTAAATGGATACCCCAAAGTTAACAATGACCAAGACAACTCACCATCCCTGGTAACAGTGACACTGAGAGAGACACCACACCCCTTCCGTGTGCACGACCGACTCTCATCAGACAAACCCCCACCCAGTGGGGGAAGGGGTGTAGAATAGGCCAGAACGCCAGTGTCGTGCGAGACAGACCCCTAGAAGGCGGGCCGGTTCTCCGTGCCTGACGGCCGCACTCAATTCACACAACAGGGACGGGATGACTGCACCCCACTCGGGAAACAATGAGGGGGAGAGAAGCGCGTGGGTGTATGTGGAGAGGAGGGGACCAAGGCAGCGAAACAGCCAGCGCCAACCAGGCTCCGGCCCCTCGGCACTGCACTGCCACTTTCCGCAGACTAAAAATTATGAGGAAACAGAGTTTGTCAAAACGAAGATGATCATTCCTGAGGCCCATGTTGTGTAAGAAAACAAAAAGGCCAACAAGCTCTCCCAGGCATGGCAAGAGCTCACCCTGCCACAGGTGTGCGGGGGAGAGGTCCCCGGGCTGGGGGAGACGCCGGCCCTCCCCAGGCCAGGGCAGAGGCTGGACCCCTGTTTCTTTCTTCAAAGGCAGGAGTCCCTCCAGCCACTCCACAGGCTGCTCTGTGTGTGTGTGTGTGTGTGTGTGTATGTATGTGTGTGTGTGTGTGCATCACAAGTCACATGTAACGGAGCAGACGTGAAAGGCTGGGGAACAGGGTTCCCGCCCCGCCTTCCTAACCGCCCACCCATACACTGGGGGAGCGACATGGGCTGGCCCCTCCAGGCATGAATACCTTTCCATTTAAGGTCTGAAAACGCTCATCCACCGGAATCAACACGTAGGACTCAAACTGACAAGTGGACTGAACACTGCTCGTCAGGCTTCCTTTGCAGGGTACCAGCACCTGGAAGAAATCAACGGAGTGAGCGCTAGACATGGGGGCCACTCATAGCTTCTGCAGAACCGGCTGTGCCAACGACACTCCAGCCGGGGCGCCCGGGAAACACGCAGGCCCAGAGCCACCCGGCATCCCTTGCCAAATGCCCACAGCTGCTGAGGCTAAGCTCCTGAGTCGCTGTGCGGGAAGCAGACACTCCCCACTCAAGGCAAGGACGGGCATAACCCTGTCCCATCTTCAGACCTGGGGCACGCTGGGTTCCTCCCAGACCCCAGGACCCCCCTTTGGAAAACAGTGCGGTTCCCAGGACCAGAAGAATAGAGGAGTTGGGGAGTCCAGAAGAGGGAAATGGAGCAGTCACACATAATCCCACTACCCGAACCAGAAACACTTCACACTGAGACAGCTTCCTTCTGATCTCTCTACGTTTTTTTCTGTTTTCAGCCTTGCCATGATCACAGTTCACAAGGACGTAACAGAGGCCAGAGACCAGGGCCCCTAGCGCAGGCTGCCGCCTCCACCAGAGACCCTCAAGGTACCAGACTTGGGCTGTGCGGCAGGTTCCATCCAAAATGTGCAAAACCAAACGCTGCTCAGAGCACACAGCTCCTCAGCACAGCACAGCCACAGAATGGGGTCTGGCCACCAAGGATGCACTCTGCCCTGGCCAACCACCAGCCATGCACAGAGCTCTGGCTCAGGGACTTTTTCTTTATTTAAGAGACAGAGAGAGACAGACACAGAGAGCACAGGCACACGCCAGAGCACTCTCTTCCACTGGGTTCACTCCCCAAATGCCTGCAATGGCCAGGAGGCCGAAGCCAGGAGCTGCGAACTCAGTGCAGGCTTCTCATACGAGTGGCAGGAATCCAAACACTGGAGCCGTCGCCACTGCCTCCCAGGATCTGCTTTAGCAGAAAGCTGGGATCAGGACAGAGCTGGGACCTGACCCAGGTACTCTGATGTGGGACACAGGCATCCTAACCAGTGGTTTACCTGCCAGGTCACGTGCCCACCCAGGGCTCATCTTATAAGGATTCTCTCAGAATGCATGTGCCTCAATGGATGCCCCCGCAGGAACACCCCCCAGAGGTCCACCGCCTAAGGCAGCCAGAGCGAAGTGCTGGGAGCAGATGGCCTGGGCGCCTCTCCTGGTTGCACACTTCTCAGCCGTGGCCGGTCACTGTCCCTTGGTTCCCATTTGTGTGACGCAGGGACAGTGGCTGCACATAGGAGTACTGAGAGGAATGTGAGGCAGGATCAGCGACACACTCAGTGCAGTGCCCAGCACACAACCCCACGGCATCACAGGTAGTCTTTTCCTATGTCCCATGGAGCTCCCAAAGCAGAACACAATCACCAGGATTAAACCAGTGCTCCTCAGGCTGTCACGGAAGAGGAATAACCTGGCCTGCCGAAATTCACTGGCTACCAGTGAAGCAGCTGACCCCAGCAGGAGGCAAGAAATGTAAGTCCCCTCCCGGAGCCAAGACTTAATGATCCAAAGAGTTAATATTAAAAATCTTTCAGTTTACAGGAACACCAGAAAAAATGATGGAGTAGGAAGTTCCAAGGGTCAGGCCCTCCAATGCAATCCCTATGCTTGAAAAACCGTCACAGGGTTGGCATTGTAGCCTAGTAGGTTAAGCCTCGGCCTGCAGCACCAGCATCCCACATGGGCACCAGTTCAAGTCCCAGCTGCTCCTCTTCCAATCCAGCTCTGCTATGGCCTGGGAAAGCAATGGGAGATGGTCCAAGTCTTGGGCCCCTGCAGCCATGTGAGAAACCCAGAAGCTGCTGGCTCCTGGCTTCAGATAGGCCCAGCTCTGGCTGTTGCAACCATATGGGGAGTGAACCAGCAAATGGAAGATCTCTGTCTCTCCTTCTCTCTCTCTAACTCTACCTTTTGAATAAAATAAATACATCTAAAAATAAATAAATAAGAAGAAAGAAAAAAAATAAGAAAAGCCATCATAATAGACATCGCTGGAGTTCTGCAATGTGACCACACCACACAGCAAGCAGAGGTGCACCTGATGGAGGGAGAGGCTGCGGCCGGCCCTCTTCCTCCCACCATCTGCCTTGTCCAGCTACAAGGACAGCAGCCCACACTCCAGGAGGGACTGGCTGGAGCCAGGGTGGGCAGTCGGGACCTTGTCCTCCCAAATGTTCAGCCAAGTGGGAAAGCAAAACAAAGGATACGGACGTCTGTCCTAACTGCAGTTTCTGGAGTTCCCTGAAGAAGTTCCCCTTGGAATCTAGCAAGCCACCTAGCATGCAGCAGGTGCTCAGTGAAAGTTTGTTGGGTGAATCTACACTAAACAAATGGTGAGAACTGGGACAGGCAGCCAGGCTACACAGATACTCTGCTTGGAAGTCAGCTTTTGGGAACCTGGAAGACATGCTGCTGGATTCCAAGGGAGCCTCCAAAAGCCTATTCAACCGATAACTAAAAGACATTAATAAAAGAACTAAGCTTTACCTCCTTTTTCAATATTTGCTTTTTTTTTACAGCCAAATGGATCCACACCCAGTATACACCTCAGAAACATGGAGGATTTTCCCCTTGCAGCCCATGGACAAGAGCCCCAGGGATACACACCTGCCTCGCCCAGTCTGAGGAAGCCACACGTGCATAACTAGCTGGCTGGTTATAAGAATAGGGTGACTGGGGCTGGTGCTGTGGCATAGTGGGTTAAGCCACCCCCTGCAACACTGGCATCTCATATGGGTGCCGGTTCATGTTCTGGCTGCTCCACTTCCAATCCAGCTCCCCACTAACAGCCTGGGAAAGGTAATGAAGATGGCCCAAGTACTTGGGCCACTGCCACCTACAGAGCAGACTCAGAAGAAGCTTCTGGCTCCTGGTTTCAGCCTGCCTCAGCACAGCCATCTGGGGAGTGAACAAGTAGATGGAAGATCGATCAGCTGATCTCTCTCTCTCTCTCTCTCTCTCTCTCTCTCTCCCCCTGTAGCTCTGATTTTCAAATAAATAAATAGATCCTTTAAAATAGAACAGGGTGACTATTATTACAGTGTAGGGTGCCACAAGCCTTTGTGACTGGGACCCGGAACAGGAGCTCCCCCCTGTGAAAGCAGAGAGAGCAGGTAGTTGCAGGAAAGCGAGGCTGTCCCTGGGGAAGGGGGCTAGGGAGAAGTCAGTGCAAGGTCCCAGCAGCAGTCAAATTGCAGTCTTAGCTGCCATCCGCAGCTGTTGCAGATGGAAAGAGGATGAGGGGCCATCAGCGTGGCCACAGGAGAAAGTGAGGGGCAGTTCCTCCTGCAGGACAGACACTTGTTAAAAGTGGTGATTTCAGGACTGGTGTTGTGGTACAGGGGGTTAAACCATCACCCACGACACTGGCATCCCATGGGGCACCAGTTCAAGTCCCAGCGGCTCCACTTCCAACCCAGATCCCTGCTAATCTGCCTGGGAAGGCAGCCACATGGGAGACCTTGAAAAAGCTCCTGGCTCCTGGCCTCAGCCTGGCCCTGCCCCAGCTGTGGCTATCTGGGGAGTGAGCCAATGCCTCTCTCTCTCGCTGTCTCACCCTTTCTCTCTCTCTCTCTCTCTGCAATTCTACTCTATAAGTCTCTAAAAAGAAAAAAAAAGTAGTGCTTTCACATTTTTAATTTTTTCTAATTTTTAATTATTTGAGATACAGAGCCAGCTCCCATCTGCTGTTTGGTTGTAGCCCCCCAAATGGCCGCACTGACCAGGACTGGGCCAGGCCAAAGAGAGAAGTCAGAAACTCAATCAAGATCTCCCACATGAGTGGCAGGAACCCAACAACCTGAGCCATCACTTCCGCCTCCCAGGGTGCACGTGAACAGGAAACTGGAGCTGGGACTCAAATCCAGGTACTCTGTTTGGGGACACAGCGTACTACAGCGAGGCCAATTACACACGCCTGGTTTCACATTTTTTAGAGCTCAGAAAAGGACCCCAAGGAAGATTCCAGGGTAATAAAAACATGGCCTGTGGTAGGCACTTGGCCTAGTGATTACACTGCCGTTGGGACTCCTCCATCCCTTGTCAGAGGGCCTGGGTTCGAGCTCCAGTTCCAGCACCTTTGCAGATTCCTGCCAACGCACACCCGGGGAGGCAGCGGTGCTGGCTCAAGTGGTTGGGTCTCCACCTCCATGTGGGAGACCAGCTTTGGCCTGGCACAGACCCAGCTGCTGTGAGCATTTGAGGAATGAAACAGTGGATGGCAGTGCTGCCCCTCTCTCTACCAAAAAAATAAACATTTGAAGAAAAAGAAAGGGGGCTGGTGCTGTGGCATAGCAAGTTAAGCCACCACCTGCAGTGCCGGCATCCCACATGGGGACCAGTTCGAGTCCCAGCTGCTTCACTTCCGATCCAGCTCTCTGCTAATGGCCTGGGGAAGCAGTAGAAGATGGCCCAAGTCCTTGGGCCCCTGCACCCATGTGGGAGACCCAGAAGAAGTTCCTGGCTTCGGTCTGGGCAAGCTCTGGCCATTGCAGCCATTTGGGGAGGGAACCAGTGGACGAAGATATTCTCTCTCTCTCTCGCTCTCGCTCTGAACTCTGCCTTTCAAGTAAAATAAATAAATCTTAAAAAAAAAAAAGTGTACCCAAAGGAGGCCGACCAAGACTGCAAAGCCCTTACTGAAACTGAGCTCAAGTGGGGCCCGTGATTTTCAGCTAAGGAAGGATCCTCTGGGCGACAGGAACTGTACTACCGCCAGCACCAGGACTCCGGTGTGCCAGACACACAGAGCTTGCTGAGAAGTGACATTCTGGGAAGATGCCACACGGCGCAGGCACACACGCTTGTATCTAGATGGCACTTCTACAGATGCCAGAGAACAAAGACGGGAAGCGTGGGAAGATCCCGCAGCCCGTACGTACCACCGCGGATGGTGTGACTCCCCCCAGCGGGTGACCACCTCCCGCACGAGAATTAAGCTCTGTGAGGATGAAGGCTGTGTTGCTTCTTCCCAAGCTTTGCTGAACCCTCAGCGCCAGAGAGAAGGACTTCACACACAGCCATGACTGCCCCGTGGCAGGGGTGCGCTCTCGGGAACGACGCACTGGGCAATATCACGCTGTGTGGACATCGCAGAGCATACAGGCACAAACTAAGCTGGCTGTGATACCACCAGAAGATGTCATCTCGTGGCCCCACATACCCTTGTACAGTGTGTAACTGGCGTAGTGTTTCATAACTGCTGTGCAATGAACAGATGACAATGAATGTCTTTGGTGGGTTTGACAAGGTCTTCTTCTTTGGAAATAGGTATATACTCAATTGTTATTTACAATGAACACTATGACTTCTAAAATCCAAAGTAACGCAATTTTGGCACAAACATATGAATCACAAAACTTAATCGTGAAAACTGGAGGGGACTTCACGCCAGGCTTCTGGGAGCAGAGGCTACTAGTAAACCTAGTTCTGGTTTCCCAGAGGGGCAGCCAAACCCTGCAGCAACCTGTGCTGACCTGACTTCTGCTTGCACAGAACAAGGCCTTGACACCTGACGCCCCTGGGCAGTCACACCACAGCGCGAGAGGTGAACAACACCCAGAGAGAAGGCGGGAGACTTCTCAAGCAGACACCGCAGGAGACAAAATGCGTCCAGGACTCCGTGTCCCAAGGTGCTGGCTAAACAAGGTGCCCGCCAACTCTGCCGACCTGAGAGCCGGGAAGACCCACAACACAGGGCCTGCCCTCCCTACACGCAGCAGGTGCCCAGAGACAGGCTGGTGCCTCCTCCCTGCTCCCCCCGTGCCTGCAGCCTGGCTGCCCCCTCGAGGCTTCTGTGGCTGCGGCCTCTCTCGCCTAAGTTCTTTCCCTTTGAGAAACGCCACCCTCCAAAACTATGGACCCATGTGTCCACACGCTCCCTTCTCCTGAGGGACTCAGAGGAGGTAACTGGCCTCTGCTCTGCAGGGGCCCTCAGGGCCAACAAACAAGAGAGACAGGGAGATGCAGTGCCCTGTGGGGCACCCCACAACAGGGCCTGGCAACGGATGACGCCTGGGCTGTAGGCCCAGCAGGCCTCCTGGAGGAGTTCCCGCGGCCCCTTGCCACTCATTCACCGACACATGGGCTGGGGGCTTCCTGCAAACCTCCCCTCAGTCCTCCAGACCTCTGGCATCACCCACACCTGAGGACCAGCCCTGGGACCGGGGTACTTACAATGCCGTGGGCCTGGGCCACCTTGCTGCACAGGTCGGGCCGCCACTTCTGAAGAGCCAGGTAGAAAGGATTTTTCAGGAGATCTTCATCATACAGAGCCATATGGACTGCAGGTGGGGCAAAGTGAGTCTCCTGGGACGGGGAGGGAAAGGCAGTAAATGAGCCACCTTCAGACTTGAAAGTCTCCACCTGGCAACTTCCAAGCAACATCTCTCACACCTCTTATTCTGCCCCAGACCTAACGTGCCGCCAGGGATCACCAGACATAACCCCCCAATGCCAGGATGACCTACTTATTGGTTCAGTGATGTGTACATTAAGTTCAGAAATTCTTGTTAAGCTCCAACTCATGGCTGAAGCATACACAGCCATATTCACAACATCCTCCATGACCAAACCCGTGACGTGCTAAAGACACACGTGTATGTTTCATGAAGTATTTGAAGTGCATGAAAAAGTACTGAGTACTAATGCAAACCTACCATGCAGAATTACCAAATCACAGCATTTTATTAGTTCTGTTTTTAAAGTTTATTTATTTATTTTAAAGGCAGAGCAATAGAGAGACAGAGCTCACTGATCTGTGGGCTCACTCCCCAAGTGCCTAGAACGGCCAGGGCTGGGCCAGGCCAAAGCCAAGAGCTCTATCCAGGTCTCCCAAGTGGGTGGCAAGGGCCCAAGTACTTGAGCCATCACCCACTGCTGCCCAGGGTATAAAAGAACAGGAATCTTCACTGGAGCAGAGTCTGGGCTCCATCCCAGGCACTCTGACATGGTGACATGGGATGCAGACGTCTCAGCTGGCAGTGTAACTCACTGTCTCTAACACTGGGCCCTAAAGAAAGAAAGTAGAGCATATCAACAGACACACACACACACACACACCAGCTGTGTCCCTCCCTGGTCCCATGCTCTCCCCCCTCCCCTTTCAAAGGCAGCCACTAACCTGAAGGCATCTAAAGGGCACCTGGCATCTTGCTCCCCCGCCCCTTTCCTCTTCTTCCCCATCACCACCCCATTTCCTCCCTTTTGTTGAGACCCTTGGTGCTAGAACAGACCCCTCCAGACTCCTCGCAAAGCAACTGGCAAAACAGATAAGCTGCACAGGGCAGCTATGAAACAGATAAAAGTCCCCAGAGGCTTCTAAGAGCCCCCTACTCCTCTGCCAGCTGCCTTCTACCCACCCATCCCACTGCACTCCCATAGTGGCAAATTTCCTCCTTAACCGGATAAAAATTCAGCTCTAAACACTACGACCACATGCTAATTATTCCGGAACACTTCCTTCTCAGTCGATGTCACCTTTTCAAATTCCACCCCTGCTGAGCCACCCGGCTCTCACTCACTCGCTGGTCCCTGCTGCACTGCGATCTAATAAGTGAACCTGTCACAGTTTCTCTCATATCCTACGTTTAAGTCGCACCCACCTCTTCAGTAAGACGAGGAGTGGTGCAAGAACAGCCCTGCACACGTACTGCAGCACGCTCCCGGGAGAGCGCCGAGGGGCGCGCTCGCTCCTACCCGCAGCAGATGCCGGCAACGCTGGACTCCTTTCTATGCCTGAGTGTCTGAGCATGCGGCTTTCTTCACATCACACTTAACCAGTGCTTCTTGGTGTCATCAGACTGTTTTACTCCCATCGGTCTGAGCTGTGGTCTGAACGCACGTGCTGAAAGCATCCCTCCTAGGTGACGGCCTCCAGGGGGTGACGGGTTATGATGGCAGAGCTCTCGTGAATGGGATGAGCACCCCGGGAGGCACGGTGCTTGACGGCTGCTTGCTGGCATCCCACACGGGAGTGCCTGCTCCGCTGCTCTGGCGTTCAGCCTTCTGTTAATACGCATCCTGAAAGGCACCAGGTGGGGGCTCCAGTCTTGCCCCACTGCCCCCCATGGGGGAGACTCAGATACGAGTCAGGGCTCCTGGCTTCAGCCGGGTCCAGTCTTAGCTAGTGCAGGCATTCAGGGAGTGAACCAGCAGACAGAAGATCTCTGTCTTTCTCAACTTTTCAAATAAAATGGAAGTTAAAAAATAAGAAAGACATGAGACCCCGAGAGAGCTCCTTCCACCTGTGAGGCTGCACGGAAGACGCCAGGTCTCTGAACCAGACACCAGGTCTGCAGCAGCCTCACCCTGGCCTCCCCAGCCTCCAGAACAGCCAGGGCGTCACCTCTGTGGCTTACAAGCCGCCCAGTCTACGGCACTTGCTGTAGCAGCCTGGATGGACTAAGGCTGTCTGCAAGCAACCAAGTACTGTCTCGCTGTGTTGAATTCCTTTTCTCTGATAACGAAGTCAGAGGAATGAAAATTAAATGAAGCTGAACATCATTTCTTTATCTTTTACAAATTGCCTAATTATGTCTTTTGCCTGCTTTTCTTCTGGGTGGTTGGCCCTTCCCCTATGATTGATGGTTTCATACTTCTGGATACTGAAACACGTTGCAAATATCCTCTCCCAGTCTATCATTTGTTTCATTTTTCCAAACGGGTGCTTTCAGAAATAGATGCTTTAGGATTTAGCGTAGTTAGATTTGTCAATCTTTGCTTTTTGGATCTTGGAAAACCGAGCCTTCCCCTCTCCTCTCCGCCTCAGCTCCCTTACCTCTTTGCAAAGTGACTTCACCAATCCCATCAGAAAGTGGGGTCTCTTCCCCAGCCCCCTGAATCTGAGGCAAGAGAGCTGCTTCAACCAAGAGAACTGATACTGGGGCCGGCGCTGTGGTGCAGCAGGTTAACACCTTGGCGTGAAGTGCTGGCATCCCATATGGGTGCCGGTTCGAGACCCGGCTGCTCCACTTCCCATCCAGCTCTCTGCTATGGCCTGGAAAAGCAGTAGAAGATGGCCCAAGTCCTTGGGACCCTGCACCCGCATGGGAGATCCAGAAGAAGCTCCTGGCTCCTGATTTCGGATTAGCACAGCTCAAGTCGTTGCGGCCAAATGGGGAGTGAACCAGTGGATGGAAGACCTCTCTCTCTCTGCCTCTCCTCTCTCTGTGTAACTCTTTCAAATAAATAAATAAATCTTAAAAAAAAAAAAAAAAAAAAAAAAAAAAAAAAAAAGAGAGCGAGAGAACTGATACTGTCAGCCTCATGAGGCCTTGCAGACTCCACTCCCGGTGTGTCAGCACCGGACACCACCATGCTGGACAAAGTCCACGTGACACAAGAGGCTGGAGGTGGCCCAGGAGCACAGCCAGACTGTCAGCAGACCACCAGCCACATTAGTAAGGCCAGGTGAGGCCTGCAGAGCCACCAGGGCAATCCACATACCAGGAGGAATGATAAATTGTGGCAGTTTTACACCTCTGAGTTTGGGGCTGGTTATGTAGTAACAGCAACCTGAGGCCACATCCTTTCCAACTCCAAAGCCAGCAACAGACTCTAACTGCTAAAAATCTTAAAGCTTTTCACGTTTGGATCTCCAGCCCATCTGGAATTCATTTTTGCATATTCAGTAAATGGAGCATCTATATATATATATTTTGCCACATTATCAGTAATGCTGTCCCATCCTCGTGTTCTGAACATTCTACCCCTTTCACACTGGTTGCTCATGCAATGCTACCTTTGTCACACTCCAAGTTCCCATGTATGTTTGGCCTGTTTGGGGCTCTGCTGTTTCGGTGGTCTAGGTCAGCACTGTCCCATGAGAGTATGTGAGAACATAATTATACACACCTTGCATACAACTATATATATATATGGTTTTAAATTTTCTAATGACTTTAAAAAGATGACACTGATTTTAATAATTTCTATTAATATATCCAAGTTATATTTCAGCCTGTGATCACCACTTCTAAATTACAGTTTACATTCTTGTTTATTCCTACCAAGTCTCCAAGGTTGGTATTTTACATTCACAGCACTTCTTTTTTCTTTTTTACTTATTTATTAAGGCAGAGAGAGACAGAGAGACAAACACAGAGCTTCCATCCATGGTTCACTTGGATGCCCACAACAGCCAGTTCTTGAAGCTGGAAGCCAGGAATTTAATCCAGATCTCCCGTGTGGGTGGACGCAATCACTAGAGCTGTCACCACTGCCTCCCATGGCTGCGTCCAGGAAGGTGGAGCTGGGAGCCAGGGCCAGGAACTGAATCCAGGTACTGGGATATGAGACACAGACATCCTAACCATTAGGCTAAACCCGGCTCCAAAGCACTCCTCAATTCATTTCAAATGCTCGGTAGCCACATGTGACCAGTGGCTATAGCACTGAACACAGCAGGGCCAGTCCATATTATTATGCATGACTATAACTTTATAACAAGCTTTGATAACTCACAAAATGCCTCCTCCCCTCTCTCATGCTACAAAATTGTCAGATTGCGACCAGCGCTGTTGCATAGTGGGTAACACCACCGTCTGCAGGGCCGGCATCCCATATAGGCACCAGTTCGAATCCTGGCTGCTCTACTTGCAATCTTGCTTTGGCCTGGAAAACAGTGGAAGATGGCCCCAAGTCCTTGGGCCCCTGTACCCATGTGGGAGACCCAGAAGAAACTCCTGGCTCCTGGCTTCAGATCAGCACAGCTCCAGCCATTGTGGCCATCTGGGGAGTGTGCCAGCGGATGGAAGACCTCTCTCTCTCTCTGCCACTGCCTCTCTGTAACTCTGCCTTTCAAATAAATAAATAAATCTTTTTTAAAAATTGTCAGATTATTCCTAGTTCTTTACAATGAATTAGAATCAGATTGTCAACTCCAGAAAAAATCTTGTTGGGATTTTCATTGGAATTGCACTGAATTTATGGACTGAAGTGTCAATATATCTGTAACAAGAAATCTTATTATCCATAAACATGATACGTTTCTTCAGGTATGTCTTCTTCCAGGTCCTGCAATTCCAGTTTCCACACAGATCAATCCCATCTTTTATTTATGTATTCTGTATTAATTTTGCTTCTGTTGTGTATGAGGTTTTTTTTTTAAGATTTATTTATTTACGTATTTATTTGCGAGGTAGAGTTACAGATGGTGAGAGGGAGAGACAGAGAGAGAAAAGTCTTCCATCCTCTGGTTCACTCCCCAAATGGCCACAATGGCTGGAGCTGCGCCGATCCGAAGCCAGGAGCCAGGAGCTTCTTCCAGGTCTCCCACACAGATGCAGGGGCCCAAGTACTTGGGCTGTCTTCTACTGCTTTCCCAGACCACAGCAGAGAGCTGGATTGGAAGTGGAACAGCCAGTAGAACTCATGCCCATATGGGATGCCAGCGCCACAGGTGGAGGATTAACCTACTATGCCACGGTGCTGGCCCCATGTATGAGGTTTTAAAAATGGAATCAGTTTCTGTGGGTATTGCTTTGAAAGCAAAAGCAAAATGGAGTTATATCAGAGCTGCACTTTACAAATAAAGTAATCAGTGTGGAAGGCACCTACCACCACCATCAGAATGCCTTCTGAAGCCAGAGTTTGCCTCGATGTTGTCTGCAATTGAAAGGTCTGTGAATACCTGCGAGAGGACCACAAGTCAGAGTTCACCGCACCTGAGGAAACACGCGGTTTTCAGGATGCTGCTGGGGCCAACATTGTGGGCAGCAGGTGAGGACCCTGCTCACAACACCAGCATCTCATATGGGAGTGCCTGTCTGAGTCCTGGTTGCTCCATTTCTGATCCAGCTCCCGGCTAACAAGCCTGGGAAGGCAGTGGAAGACGGCTCAAGTCCTTGGGCCCTGGCTACTCACATGGGAGACCCAGGTGGAGTCCCAACCCCCTGGCTTCAGCCTGGCCCAGCCCCAGCCCCAGCCACTGTGGCCGTTTGGGGAGTGAACCAGTGGACGGAAGATACATATCTCTTTCTGTTATGCTGCCTTTCAAATAAATACATCTTTTAAAAAAAAGTTGCTCTCTGCAAATTATTACCTGTAGCTAATTAATGTGAACAGGTGTTTTGTACACTGTAAAAACATTCCACAACTGATCATCCACGGCCCCTGGTCTGCTCTCCTGACCACAGAGCAGTGTGGTTTTACCAGTCTATCAGAAAGTCTCCAAAACAGGCAGAGAAAAGATGACAGGGGCTGCTGCTGTGGCACAGCAGGTTAAATCGCTGCCTGCAGGGCCAGCATTCCATATGGGCACTGGGTCAATTCCTGGCTGCTCCCCTTCCTATCCAACTCCCTGCTAATGTGCCTGGGAAAGCAGTGGAAGATGGCCCAAGTGATTGGGCCCCTGCATCCACGTGGGAGACCTGGAAGAAGCTCCTGGATCCTAGCTTCAGTCTGGCTCAGCTCCGGCTGTTGTGGCCATTAGGGGAGTGAACCAGCAGAAGACTGACACCTCTCTCTCTCTCTCTCTCTGTAAACTCTTTCAATAAAATAAATCTTTATAAAAGAAAGAAGACAACGATGACAGCCCTAACCATGGCACTGCACCCCTCTGGGCCTCCATCTCAGCCTGTGCAATGGAGAACACCAGTCCCAGTTATCAGGATTCCCTTGAGAGTCACTGCTTCTGCCATACTGCATAGCAATGCACCACCAATTACTGCTACCCACATGGTGCCTTCATGAGAATCAGAAAAAGGAAACCCATCTTCCCCGCGGATGCAGTCCCGTGCCAGGGCATAGAGCTTGGTAAGCAGTCCATAGGCTCTGTATTGGCCCTGCCTGCCAGCCCTGCTGGCCAGGCACCTCTGAGCAATGAATGACCTGTGCACTTTTTTTTTTTTTTTTTTTTTTGACAGGCAGAATGGACAGTCAGAGAGAGAGAGACAGAGAGAAAGGTCTTCCTTTGCCATTGGTTCACCCTCCTATGGCTGCCGTGGCTGGCGCACCATGCTGATCTGATGGCAGGAGCCAGGTGCTTCTCCTGGTCTCCCATGGGGTGCAGGGCCCAAGCACTTGGGCCATCCTCCACTGCACTCCCAGGCCACAGCAAAGAGCTGGCCTGGAAGAGGGGCCACCGGGACAGAATCCGGCACCCTGACCAGGACTAGAACCCGGTGTGCCGGCGCCGCAAGGCGGAGGATTAGCCTAATGAGCCACAGCGCCGGCCGACCTGCGCACTTATACACAGAGGTTCTGTTGTTAGTCTCTGATCTTTTCCTTTAAATAGCCACTGTCTTTTTTTTTTTTTAATGTTAACAAAGAAACCTTATGACTACTTTAAACAGGGTAACAGTATGACTTCTGATAAAGAGAGGAAAATCTTAACATTTAAAATTGTAAAAACGGGCGGGTGTTGTGGTGCAGCAGGTTCGGCCACTGCGTGGGATGCCCATAACCCACATCACAGTGCCAGTCTGAGTCCCAGCCAGTCTGCTGCTAATCCAACTTCCTGCTAAAGCCTCCTGGGAGACTGCAGATGATGGTTCTAGTACACGGGCCCCTGCCACCCATGCGGGGCCCAGATGGAGTTCCAGCCTACAGGCTTCAGCCTGGCCCAGCTCTGCCTATCACAGACAGGAAGTGAGCCAGCAGGTGGGAGATATCTCCCCTATCCACACCCCCACCCTCATTGCTGTGCCTTTTAAGTAGAGGAAAATAAACATTTTTTAAATGAATAAAATTATAGAAACAATTGATGCTACTTAAACCCTAGTGAGATACTATTCCCTTCCAAAGGTTTTGAACTTGAGCCTGAGGCCTTCTTTCTTCATTAAAAAAGAGAAATTAGAAGGCGTTTGGCACAGCAACTTGGGTCACAGCTTGGGAAGTCCATATCCCACGTGGGAGTGCCTGATTAGGGTCCCAGCTCTCCCACTTCTGATCCAGTTTCCCATGAAGGTGTGTCCTGGGAGGCAGCAGGTGATGGCTCTAGTATGGGGACCCCTGCCACCCACACGGGAGACCTGGATAAAGCTCTGGGCTCCTTCAGCCTGGCCCAACCCTGGCTATTATGGGCACTTGGATAGGAAACCAGGGGATAGAGGATCTCTCTTTGTCTGTTTCTCTCTCTAATAAAAGAAAATTAGCATTAAAGAACACCAAGCAAATTGATCCCCAATACAGTAAATTGGAATAAAAATGGATGAAAACCTGAGTGACCGTCTCATACGTAATAAGTCCCATAATGTCTCCTTGAGAAAACACCAGGACATATGCAGTGTAAGTAACTGCATTACAAATTCTAACCCTCAGGAACAATGACAAAAACAGCCACCATCGAGGAGAACCCTTGTTCCGAGCTCCTGACAAGTGCTATACACCCTCATCCTACTCACAGTAACTCAGCCCCTTGTTGCAGACGAAGACACTGAGGGCCCGCTGTCTGCCTCAGGTTACACAGACACCACAATTCATTCTTAAACTCATCCCTTTACCCACTATGCCCGCCCGTCCTGTAGAACACACGCAAGAGACCCCCAAGCTTCCTTCAAATCCTCTTGGGAGGAAGGACTGAGCGTGAAAAATGCTGCATAAAATCCCTCCCTCTGCGGGCGCCAAGGTCAGCTCTGCAATGGTTCAGGTATCTGAATTCAGTTGTTACCAGAAAGCAGAAGCTCTTTTTATGAGTCCCCAACAGAACAACTGGACAATGCAACTTTGCTCAGAGCCGCAAGAAAACAAAGTTCTTCTCGGTTCCCGACACAGTCGTTTCTTTGTGGCACAACACAGAAGCACAGATGCTTTGGTCAAAAACCACAGGAGAAACAGGATGTGCGGTGTGGTGAGGCTGTAGCTGGGAAAGGGCACCGCTGCCCCGCAGACAGGCGGCTGGCAGAGTGCCGACACCACCACCTCCCAGACGAGGGGCCAAGGGCAGGCTTTCACCGAGCAACTCACGAGCTCATCTGGAGGTGAAGATCAGAGACAGAGGGTGGCGGCACGGGGAGGAGGGGGGGCTGGGGGAGGCATGTCCGGCAGGGAAGGGGCACAGCTCACGGCTCAGGAGGCAGGAGCCCCTTCCATGTGGGCACAAAGGCCCCAGGGCAAACTCCCTGACTACAGGAGAAGATGAGTCCAGGGATACACTTTTTTTTTTTTCCTTTTATTTGAACTACAGAGAGAGAGAGGGAGGGAGGGAGGGTGAGAGAATATCTTCCATCCACTGGTTCATTCCCCAGATGGCCACAATTGGGGCTGGGCTGGGCTAGGCTGAAGCCAGGAGCTTCACCCAGGTCTCCCACGTGGGTGCAGGGGTCCAAAGACCTGGGCCATCCTCCATTGCTTTCCCGTGTGCATCAGCAGGGAGCTAGTTCTTCAGACTGGAGCAGCCAGGACTTGAACCAGTGCCCATATGGAATGCTGGCACTGCAGACAGTGGCTTAACCCACTGGGCCACAGCATCGGCCCCCCAGGGATGTACTAAGAATCCAAGCAGGGTGGGCATGCAGGTGTCGAACCAGACATGAAGGGCCCTGAACGCCACTTCCAACAGCCACATTCTCCAACCATGCAAACACCCAAGGCTCTCAGCAAGCACATAGCCTGCTGGGTCTAGTCCTGAGCCACCCGCTTGCTCATGGATAGCAGGGCCTTTTGGTTGCCAACGACTGAACCCTTGTCCAGGAGGAGGGATTCAACGAGCTCTGTCCAGGACAGTTGTCAATCCTTCCTGTCTAGTGTTAACAGAATGTAACAGTCACACATGCTCTGGTGCACAGCACCAGAGCTGAATTCTTACAGGGGGGGAACACTTAAAAATAACTTAATTCCCTGACAAGTTTCCTTGTCAAAATCCTTGGGTTATAAAACCCAAGAGATAAGTGAATATGCTTACAAAACTCCTGGAAAGCCGGTGCCGCGGCTCACTAGGCTAATCCTCCGCCTTGCGGCGCCAGCACACCGGGTTCTAGTCCAGGTCGGGGCGCCGGATTCTGTCCAGGTTGCCCCTCTTCCAGGCCAGCTCTCTGCTGTGGCCAGGGAGTGCAGTGGAGGATGGCCCAAGTGCTTGGGCCCTGCACCCCATGGGAGACCAGGAGAAGTACCTGGCTCCTGCCTTCAGATCAGCGCGGTGCACCGGCTGCAGTGCGCTGGCTGCGGTGGCCATTGGAGGGTGAACCAACGGCAAAGGAAGACCTTTCTCTCTGTCTGTCTGTCTGTCTGTCTCTCTCTCTCTCTCACTGTCCACTCTGCCTGTCAAAAAAAAAAAAAAAAAAAAACTCCTGGAAAAAGAAAATCCCATCCCTGCCTGGGCTCAGATGACAGGGTAATAAAGAAAACCCTGTACACACAGAGACCCCAGTCGCCCCTGAACGCGAGTAACTCTGTGAACGGGGAGCCACGAGCCCTCAAGTTACTACTGGGCATTTCAGGAGATGGTGTGCACACTTGTGGCTTTGCGGTCTCCAACTGTCCTGGGGGCCCACGGAGGCCTGAGTATCAGGAACTATGTGGTCATAGTGCATGGCCTGCCTCAGCAGAATCCATCATGGGGGACTGAGCCCACCAGAGACGCACTCCCTGCTCAATTCTCACCGCTGCAGCTGCTCCCACCCTTTTAGGCCCCGCCCAAGGATGGGCAATATTCTCCAAATGGTTTAATTTGTGATTCAGAAGGGGAGGGGGGAAAAATAAGGAAAACTTTACGTTCACTTCTCTTCGATGCCAGTGGGGAAGCACTTGGCGATGTAACATATGCTGTTAGTCCTTCTAGCCTGTCACATCTGTGGATCTTGGCCATATTTTTCTCAAAAAACCCAGCCCTACATTTGGATTTGGGCCCACAGTAGCTGCTCACCCACTTGTACAAAATGACAGTGGGGTGTTAAGAGGAAGCTCAGTCTCCTAGACAGAGATGCTATCTCGCTGAGGCAGGAAATCCACTGCTGCTCGTGTCTAGCATAATTAAGAGACTAGCCCAAGACGGTAGCCAAGCAGGCACAAACCCAAAAAGCACAAAACAAATAGGGTGTTCAGATCTGGCCCAACACAGTGAAAGCTGGAATATGCAGGGTCGAGGGAGCCCCAGTATGGGAAGCAGTGTGGCCACAGATGGAACAGGGCAGTGTGGAGGAACACAACTCTCCCACAGAATGCCATCCCATCACCCATCCCTCCGACATGTATCTCACACACAAGGCAGGAGCTCCAAGCTCAGTTCTCAGCCATCTCTTGGATTTAGAATCAGCCCCAGGACAAATCCGGTCTGGATTCTTCTGGATTGCATCCTTGCTAGGTCTGGTATGTGTCATTACGTGGTCACATTCCTTTGCTTCTCTGTGAGAGGCCAGAGCTGCTGGACACCAGCCTAACGCTGGCGACCGATAAAACAGGGACAGCTCCAACAGAGCAGAGGTCACAGAAACATCAAGAACAAGACCCAGCAGCTGCCTTCGCTGGGGCAGTGCAGTCCAACTGAGACCTTGAACACAGGCCCCAGGCAGACAGGGCTGCCTGCTCTCCCAGGAATGCTGCCAGACAGGACTATTTAGGGTGACAAGTCAGGGCTGCAAGTGCATAGCAAGTGTCCCTTGGGGATATACATCTACGCAACTTCCGAGCCCCAAATGCTTCCCTGCCACTAGCGCCACTCAGAAGCACCTGCTCCTGCTCTCCCCTCCTTCTCCTCCTCCAAGGCTGTAGGGCTCTGTGTCCTCTCGCTCAGATGGCACCTGCCCAGCCAGCCACACAACAAAGTGATCTTCCCAACACTGATGTCTCCAAAGGGTTCCCCAACCCCGCACTCCCCCACGGCCAAACCCTTTGGCATTGTGGCTCTCACGTCTGGCCTCCATCCACTCCACAGCCTTACCTCCCGCTGCCCCCCAAACCCCAAAGCTCCCCTTCAAAGTGCCCTGTGGGCAACCTGGGCGTGGCTGAGACCCTCCCTCCCAAAGAATGGCCTCACACCACCGGATAAACTGGTTAAGGCACAAACCACTAAGGGAGAGCGAGCCCTGGGGTCCTCTCCCCTGTAAAACCCATAAACTTATAAAGTCCCAGTCTGCGTGCATCCTCACAGCGCAGCCCCCTCCCAGGGCTGCCACTCCCTGCTCCCCAGGCGTCCTGAACCCTCACTGGGGTCGGACCACCAGGGGCCTCGCCCAGTGCCATCTGAGGGCAGCCCAGAGGGGTGCTGCCTGGCTTGAGAGTTCCTTGTCAACGAGAAAACAGACCGAGTCCAGGGCACCTCTGGGTGCATAGGAGCATCCCTGCATTACTCTCTGCCGCTGGGCACCGGTGGACCATCCCCACCCGCCGCCGCCGCCGCAGGCAAGCAGAGAGCCCCCCCACCCCCACCCGCCGGCACCTTCCTCACCTCAGCGACCACCACAGCCCCGCGCCAGGGTCCGCAACGCACCCCAGGAAACCCCGGCGGCTTCGAGCGCGAGCCACGCCCACAGACCCCACGCCGGAGCACCGGGGTTCCGCACCCGCTCCTCCGCCCGCCAGTCCCAGAGCCGCGGGGGTCAGAGGGCGCATTCACGACGCCGGCCCCCATCCTGCTGCACACGAGGGGCAGGGTGAGCAGAGCGCGCTCCACGGCGGCCGGGACCGGCAGAGGGGAACACAGGGTGGGTGGGGCGGCCCACACCGCGAGGGGCCTGGGGCGCCGGCCGCGCGGAAAGGCGAGAACCCCTCCCCCTCCGCGCTCCGGGGCCCCGCCCGGCCTCCAGGCCCCGAGCGCGGCAGTCCCAAGAGAAGGGAGGCACGGGGAGGACACTTACTTAAAAGCTACATAGTTTCACTGCCAGCCCATCTCGGGACTGCGGGCGGCAGCTCCTGGGTACCCGGCCCGCACCTCTGCGCCCACCACCCTGGCGCGGCTGCTCAGCTCCACAGCCCACCCCCTTACTCCACCGTCGGGCGGAGCCTCGCCCCCAGGGGCCCAGGCCAGCCCAATGAGCGGCCGACTCTGTCCAGAGTGACGTGAGCGCAGAGCAATCACTGAGTCCGGCCCCACCGGGGGCGGGGCTCAGGCCGTTCGCCGCGCTTCCTACTCCGGCTGGCCCCGCCCAGCGCCACCAACTGCGCGTGTCCAGACCCGGAGGGGCGGGGCCGAGAGCCAGGTTGGCCCTAGAGATGGGGTCCGAGCTCGGTCGCCTAAAGGGAGTTGGACGGCTACCGACAGGGGAGCCCGGCTGGGAAGGGGCGGGACTGCAGGGCGCCCCTCTCTGCTCCCCCCTGGACAACGGAGGAGCCCAGTCCTACTGAGCACACTTCTCCCAGTTGCCCGCGGGGTCCAGGAGTCAGTGTTCCCGTGTTCGGATACCCTCGTTGGCTGGGACTGCGCGCGAGGGCCTCGGCTTCCTCATCCCTAGAATGGGGCCAGGTCGGATGTGCCGATCGTTCCCTTGGCAGGACTCCAATGCATGCGGCGGAGAGACAGATGGGCGGCCCCACGTGACCGCCCCCGCGAGGCCCCGCCCGCCCTGGGTGCGAGGGTGGAGGTGCCCGGCGGGGTGGGCGGGTCCTTGGCCACGGCTCCGGAGAGGCGCGCGGCTCCGCGGCCCGCTAGCCTCGGGGCTGGGGCCGACGAACATGGGGGCTGCAGCCCTGGCGTCGCGGGCGGCCACGGTGCAGGCGAAAGCCCTGCGGAGACCCCGCGCGTGACCCTGTGCGCGTCTGGAGAGGATGCCCGAGACGGCGCGCGGCAGCTGACGGGGCGCACGTCGCGGGTCCGAGTGGGTGACGACAATAGCGCGCGGGGAACGGGCCATGAGGAGCGCTCTGGCCGCCCGGCCCAAGGCTGGCATCAGGGCTGGCAGCGTCCTGCGGCGCTGAGGGTGTGAGGCAGCGAGGGGCGTGCGTGGCGCCATGGCGCGGGAGGAGTGCAAGGCGCTGCTGGATGCGCTCAACAGGACGACCGCGTGCTACCACCACCTGGTACTGACCGTCGGCGGCTCGGCGGACTCGCAGAACCTGCGCGAGGAATTGCAGAAGACGCGGCAGAAGGCGCACGAGCTGGCCGTGGCCACCGGCGCGCGGCTGACGGGCGCGCTGCGTGACAAGAGCCTGGCCGCCGAGGAGCGCGCCGAGTTCGAGCGCCTCTGGGTGGCCTTCTCCGGCTGCCTGGACCTGCTGGAAGCCGACATGCAGCGCGCGCTGGCGCTGGGCTCCGCCTTCCCGCTGAACGCGCCGCGACGACCGCTGGTGCGCACCGGGGTGGCGGGCGCCGCGTCGGCTGTGGCGGCGCGCGCCCTGAGCGCCCGCAGCCTGCGGCACGAGGCGGAGCACGACTTCGACGTCGCCGACCTGCAGGAGCTGGAGCGCGAGGTCCTTCAGGTGGGCGAGATGATCCAAGACATGGAGATGAAAGTCAACGTGCCCCGCTGGACAGTGCAGGCCCGGCAGGCGGCGGGCGCTGAGCTCCTGTCCGGCGCCAGCGCCGGCGCTTCTTCGGCCGGCGGCATGTCAGTGGAGGAGCGCTCCGGACCCTGCGACCCGAGCAAGGCCCTGGCTGCCACCCTATTCAGCGCAGTGCTGCTAGCAGCCGTCGCCCTAGCCGTGTGCGTGGCGAAGCTGAGCTGACCCACACCAGTCTGCTGCCCCGCGTTCTCCCCGGAGACACGACTACGGAAGGGCCGGGGGTCCCGCCTGATCAAGGGGAGAGGTTGTGAGACCCGAGTGTGCGTGTGTACACGCGCGTTTCAAGCACGCGTCTGCCTGGGTGCGACATGGCCTGGGAGGAGTTAACTTGGCGCGGGCCGCCGGAGCATTAAAGTCTGCGGGAGATTTAGACCCTATTAATAGAAACGGTCGCCAGTCGCCGTCCCAGATCCTTCCGAGTTAATGGGTTAATACGAGTGCCGCTGGGCGTCTTTACGCGGTGCCCAGGTTCGGTGCCCCCCGCCCTGCCAGCGTGTCCCACGCTCCGCGAGGGACAGTTTGGGGAAGGCGCTGAGATGGAGGGAAGCTTGGCGGGGGAGGGAGCTGTTTTGCTCCGTGAGAGTGGTTGCTGTGTTGCCCGGACAAGAAACAAATCGCCATGAGATTTTGTTGTTGTTATTATTACCTTAATCCTTTGGGGCCTAAACTTCGGAGAGTGCAAGCAGTAGGAGTTTGCGCAAAGTGCTTCCTCTAACCGCGCGCTATTGCGCTTCTTGGCAAGAGCTTATCCGTTATGCACTCAAAGCAGGTGGAAGATGTTTGTTCCTGGAAACCAAGCAGCCCAAGACCCACCGCGTTACACGTGCGTGCAGGAGCGAGCTCGCCCCCCCCCCCCACCAGCCAGCCCAGGATCAGAGGCTTTGGCAAAGCCCACGCGTGTTTAAAACGCACTTTCTCCTTCGCAGGGGCTTGTTTTTTTTTGTTCCACGGCTCGCCCCATGTGTTTGATCCTCCTTCGGAGGGGCCCTGGGGAATCCTCTTTGAAGCACTTAATCCTGTCTATCTCCCGGAATTTGCTTGCTGGCCAGCAGGAGAGCCAGCTTTGCAGGGAGCTGCTCAGCTCCCTGCCCACCCCCCACCCCCGCAGGGGGTCATGTGGCATTACTGGCCCACAGAGGTTTTGAGCCACTCAGCTCTGGGACTGAGAATGTAGCAGCTTTACTGGGAATTTAAGAAGCTTTTTATGAATAGTCATATTAAGACAAGGGCAGAGCCAGCTCACTTACTGTCAAAGGTGTTTTTAATAAAAGACATTGGGCCACGCATTAATCGTGCCAATGAGTCAAACACAGCACCTTTACGAATACCAGTGTACTCGTGTTATTAAATATATGAATGCCCTGTTTACAATCTACCTTCTGGAAGTCAGAGGTGAAAGCATACACTGGGACCACAGGCACAGACGACAGAATAGTTAAGTGTCCCTACTTCTTTGGATTAATGAATGAGGCAACGTGGAAAGCCTCAGGTGGGGAGTAGCCAGAGCAGCACTGCCATTTTACAGCTGGGGGGAAGTGGGACAGAGAACACGGATGCCCGTGACTTTCAAAGGTGATTTGGAATAAAACCCAGAGACTTTGGTTTGGCTGAAAACTGATAAGGATTATTATTATTTTATTATTTAACCCAGGTGTGAGGAAAGGGATTAAAAGGGGGAACTGGCAGTTTTTCACAAGGGTGGCAGGGCCAAGGCCAGTGGCAGCAGGGGTGCTGTCTGGGTGCCCCAGCCTGAGCACCTCTCCCCACCGCCACCCCATCCCACCCCACGCCTGCTCAGCTTACAGACTCCAGGACTTCAAACAAGAAAAGCTCGGGTTGTTTTCATGCATCTCTGATCAGGCTTTTAAAAGACTCATGAGGTCTTAAGCAGACTAAATATTTTATAGCAATAACTAAAATAAGAAGCTCTTCCTGCCTCGCCCAGTTTGAGGGTGGGGGATCTGAACAGGGGCCACACTGCCAGGTCCTAGGCACCTGCAAGCCCCGAATGCCTTTGGAGAGACACAGAAACCTCCTGAACTCCTGTTCCCACGCACAACACAACCAGCAGTCTGTTCATCCTTCCCCAGGGTCTCTCTTAGGTAACAGGCTGGGATATTCTGTGACCCAGTATTGGGAAATAGGCCCAAAGGCATAGCCCAAAAGGTGTTCTGTTGTTCCTGACTGTAACCCGTTCTTGTCAGGTGTTTTGGTTCATGAAGAAAAATTGTCCCACAGAATTTATTAAGGACTCAGCCCATCAGTGTTGCATAATCCACCTGGGACAGACAGGTTTCTCTCCTGTCGCTCTTGGCACCCCCTTGGCAGATCTGTAGGTATTTACCTACAATCAGATGTGGACCTGACTCTGAGGGTCCTCCTTTCCTGAAATTAGTGATGAAAAGTTAGCAACATAGCTGGATTACAATAAACATTCATACTGCGGCCCTGCTGACCCAAACGACTCTTTGACTTTGAAAATGGTAAGCACTAGGAATATCAGGCAGTGTCTAGAGTCACGCTGTTGCCTGATAGAACTTCTGCTATGTAACAAAAGAAAAATCACTTTCTGCCTTGTGTAGTAGACTGCTTTCCACCTAGTGTCTCTGTTCTGGTTTCTACATAGAACTCTAGAGATTGCTTCCTGATAGACGACTGATTCAACTGGGATGTTTGACAGCAAAGTTGTTAATCTTCTGTAAAGATTTGGCATGGTCTTATGCCGTGATACAAGGGATAGGGCAAAGCATTCCATATGCAAAGACAAGAATTGGAATATCAAGGCACTGATTATCATGGGAAGATAATAGTTTACAAGAATGAGTTATGGATATTGGTAACATAGTATTTGTAGGAGGGGAAAAAAGGCTAGCAAATTTTTTCGTGTGTTTTTACAATTTATGTTTTGAAATGCCACAAGGGAACAATGTCTTTGGTAAATAATATCAGAGCATAAATATCATGATTTAACTTAAGGTTTACAGTAAGCTACATAAAGATGTGTGATGGTGAATGACGAGAAAGAGATGTGTGATGCTGAGTGACTTACAGGTGTTTTTGGCTGTGGTGGTGTGAGGACCCAATAATGTTGCATTTCCTTTCCAGTGTGCTCAATTGGTACATCTTTAGCTATTCCGTTCCTTTCCTCTGTTTTGTGATGAATGCTTTGTAAGGATGAGAACCCCAAACTGTGGGCCTGTGTGTGTGGGCCCGAGAAGTAAAGTGTTGTAGGACTCCCCTCCGTTCCTTTGGGGGTGCTCCTCCCACGAGGCCTGGCCGGCAGTGATGTGCAGGGGCCTCCGCCTCTCTCTCCAAGTACCTCAGCAGGTCATGGACCTCCCTGTGCCTCGAACCCCTCATCCGTGCAATGGGGGTCCTGACTGGTGAACTCAAAGATCCCTTTTGGAGCTGAAAACATTAACTAGAATATAGTTCAACAACAGCAACAACAAAAGAGTTATTCTGTTTGTTGGCTTGGTTCCGGATTCTTTTTGTAAGTTTGTTCATTGGTTTTGGTGCATATTGGAATACAGTTTTACAGTTTAGCCATGATCATCATTTTGGTCAAAAATTAGTACAAAATTCTTTAACATTATGTAATTTTAAAAATCGGCATTGACTACGCTTACTTGATTTTAGTGCACACCAGAATTAGCGAACAGATTTCTAAAAATTCAACTGTGTGTAAATGCTGCTTATTTATAGGACTTAGATTAGGAATTTAAATTCAGAATGTGAAGTCGGAGTTCTGTTTTGCTTAGCAGTCAGGCCACCTGAATGGATTCTGAGAAGGTACAGATATAAAATCCATGGGCAGGCATTGTGGTTTAGTGGGCCAGGCTGCCTCCTGGGGTGCTGGCATTCCCTGTGAGTCCCAGCTACTTCACTTCCTATCCAGCTCCTACTGATGGGCCTGGGAAAGCAGAAGAAGATGGCCCAAGGACTTGGGCCCCAGGACCCATGTGGGAGACCCAGATGAAGCTCCTGGCTCCTGGCTTCAGCCTGGCCCAGCCCTGGCCATTGCAGCCATTTGAATGGAAACTGCCTCTCTCTCTCTCTCTCTCTCTCTCTCTCTCTCTCTCTCTCTCTGTCTCTCCCTCTCCCCCTCCCCCTCTCTCCCCCCTCCCTCTCCCTCTCCCTTTCCCTCCCTCTCCCCTTGTGTGTGTTTCTCTCCCTCTCTATATATAACTCTGCCTTTCAAATAAATAATAAAAATTTTTTGAAAGATACAACACCCCATCGTTAGTCCTGGAGGTGACTAATGGGTGAGCCGAAATCTGCCTCACGACGGCCAACAGGAACACAGCCTGAGTTCTTATGTGTGTGTGGCCTCAGATTTAAGGTGGCATTACAGGCTTCATGTCTATCTTTTGAGTGAATGATTTCTCTGGAATGATTATTAACAAGTAAAAATTAAAGATAATATGTAGCATTTATAATTTAGGGGAAAAGTACCCTCAAACAATTTCAGTTATCAACTTGTGATTTATAAAAATTATTCATTTTCTCTATGCACATTGGATTGCAAGTGACCCTCGTGAGCCACATATTCACCCCTCACAGGCTTCATTACATACACACATGTTCAGAGATAACCAGGATTCTAAGACTCTGGGTTTTAGACTCAGCTTTTTAATGCAGGTGCGACCCGGGAAGAACAGGTCTCCACATGAAAGCTCGTTGTGCGTGGCCAACACAAATCAAAGCTGTGTTTCAAGCGCCGCTTCCTCTGGCTTGTGGAAAGTGACCCACAGCTGACGCCGCAGCCCCGTGTCCCTGAGGTCAGGAAGTTTCTGAGAAAAGCTTCCCATCCCTGGCTGATTTTCCATCTCATTCCACAGGATTCTGGGTGTTTTCACTGCAGTACTACGAGACCTTGGATATCCTCGTTCATTAGTGTTTTAAGCTGAAAATGTTAAGACCTGAAGGCTTATATGACCTATTTAAATAAGTTAAACGATACCTCCTGTTGTTGGAATGATTTTTTAAGGTGTCCTTTTAATATGCTGGACCCCTGTGTGTATGTATAGATTAGCATTCGGAGAAGAGCAATAAGGAAATGTGCAGAAATGAAAATATTTGTGAAGTTGCTGGGATTATGAATGGTGTTTTTTCCAATATTTTATGTAATATTGTCACATCATTTTTACAATAAAATTTTGAATGCTCTTATCATCTAAATGATGCTACTCTGTTATTAGAAAGGTAAACTCTTACAGTGAAGGTCTCAAATGCAATGACAAATAGTTTTCAAACCTTAACCCCAGAAGCAAAGCAAACACTTTAGAATCTTACCCTACAGAAGCACGGATTGAAATGCAGTCTAGGCCGGCGCCGCGGCTCACTAGGCTAATCCTCCGCCTTGCAGCGCTGGCACACCGGGTTCTAGTCCCGGTCGGGGCGCCGGATTCTGTCCCGGTTGCCCCTCTTCCAGGCCAGCTCTCTGTTGTGGCCAGGGAGTGCAGTGGAGGATGGCCCAAGTGCTTGGGCCCTGCACCCCATGGGAGACCAGGAGAAGCACCTGGCTCCTGGCTTTGGATCAGTGCGGTGCGCCAGCCGTAGCGCGCTGGCCGCGGTGGCCATTGGAGGGTGAACCAATGGCAAAGGAAGACCTTTCTCTCTGTCTCTCTCTCTCACTGTCCACTCTGCTTGTCAAAAAAACAAACAAATAAAAACAAAAAAAAAATAAAGAAATGCAGTCTCAAGACCAAAAAGGTTAAGCATCCACCTGCCAAGCCAGCATCCCATATGAGCGCAGTTTGGAGTCCTCACTGCTCCACTTGGGATCCAGCTCCCTGCTAATGGATCTGGGAAAGCAGCAAAAGATAGCTCAACTCCTTGGGCCCCTACTACCCTCGTGGGAAACCTGGATGGAGTTCCAGGCTCCTAGCTTCAGCCTGGCCCAGCCCTAGCGGTTGCAGCCATTTAAGGAGTGAACCAGTGAATGGAAGATCTCGGTCTTGTCTCCCTCTCTCTCTCTGTAACTCTGCACTTCAAATAATAAATAAATAAATCTTAAGGGAAAAAAGACTGAAGAGGAAAGACTCAGCTTAAGAGGACTGACTATGGAATAGGATACATCAAAGGGGGCTGGCAAGGTGGCATAGCAGGTAAAGCCGCCACCTGCAGTGCTGGCATCCCATATGGGTGCTGGTTCAAGTCCTGGTTGCTCCAGCTCTCTGCTATGGCCTGGGAAAGCAGTAGAAGATGGCCCAAGTCCTTGGGTCCCTGCACCCGTGTGGGAGATCCAGAAGAAGCTCCTGGCTCCTGGCTTCGGATTGGCACAGCTCCGGCTGTTGTCATTTGGGGAGTGAACCAGCAGATAGAAGACTACTCTCTCTCTCTCTCTCTGCCTCTGCCACTCTGCCTTTCAAATAAATAAATAAATCTTAGGTTCAGATCAATCTCATGAATGCTCTCCTTCACACCTGATCCCAATTTCCGTATCTTTACAAAAGGAGTAATAATAGGATATGCTTCCTTCTGCAGGCACTGTGCTTTCCCCAATGACTATCCTCCATGCTCCCTCCTGCTTCCCTGGGACTCCTCCAGGGACCGAGCCCAGCTCCAGCACCGATCGCAAACACACAGCTTCTTAGGAAGACAGAAAGGCAGAGGAGAAGACTGGCTCCTCTCAGCTCTCAGCTCCTCTCAGCTCTCCTTCTGTTAGGACACCTTGGGTATAGCCAGGGCTCCTTGCTTCCATCTGTCATTTCTACCTGCACCACCCTCTGCCCCGATCCCACTGCTGTCTCTTCTCAGAGCTTGGCAGCGAGGGGCTGGGCTGGTGCCCGAAATTCACAGTGAGGGATCTTGTGGTGGCTGGAGCTGCTGCCATTCCGACAACAGCTTCCTGCAGCTCCACTTCCCATCAGCTAGTTCCTGGGGGGTCCCAGGGAATGTCCTCTGACACCTGTCTCACTGTTTATATAAAATGTCCTTGTTTTTCTTGTCTTGAAAGTCGTGCCCTAGTTTCTCTAATGCATGGAAACCACTTCTCACCCTCCCAACACTCATCATGTCTTTGCCTTAGAATTAAAAAAAAAAAAAACAACTTCTTAAATTGTTTATTTTACCATTCCCCCGCCCCCAACCGGCTTGCTTGCTTGCTTGCTTTTTTTAAGACAGGTACTTTTAAAACTCTTTATTGTTTTTTTTTCCTTTTGTTTGAAAGACAGAGAGACAGAGATCTTCCATCCACTGATTCACTCCCCAAATGCCTACAACATCCAGGGCTGGACCAGGCAGAGCCAGGAACAGCATCCAGTTCTCCTACGTAGGTGGGTGACAGAGATGCATTAACTTGAGCCATCAACTGCTGCAGGATCCAGGATCAGAAGCAGAGCTGGGTCTCAAACCAGGAGCTCTGCTGTCTTATCCCCGGTGCCAAATGCCCGCCCCACCACTCAGGTAGGCACTGGCCCACCACAGAGAAGCACATTTCATTAAGCTCATGTGTGCTTTGGGCATTAACTCATGTGTCACAACCAACTCTGGTAATAATTCTGGGTTTCCTGCAGGTCCATTTTCAAGTAAGCAAATAAGAGGGTACCCTTCATTGGGATATTGAGCTAATATTTTTCCTGAGCTCAGGGCTCAGTAAAGGTCAGCTACCACTGCTATTATTACTTATGACAATATGTTAAAGTCCTAAAAATTGGATGGTTGAGTGAAAGAACCATTGTACAAGAAAAGATTCAATTTTCCATAAATCTGCTAAAAATCCAATTGAAGGTTAAAGTTTGATATAGTTGGTAAAAATGAGAAAGAATCTACGTGTGTAGGAAAAAACAATTTCTACTCATGAAACAGAACATTTCTGTTACCAGATGTGGAGGGTCTTTTCCCTACATGTCAGCAGACACCAGCTCCAGGAAGACACTGTCAGATCCTACAGATTAGGAGCTCAGTCCCTCAAGACCACCCTCGTCCACCCTACTTCAAATGCCAGTCGGCTGGCGTGACCTGTGCCACCCCAGTTGGTTATAAATTGGAGTTCCCATGATCCTTCCTCCTGGGGCTTATGGAAGTTGTCAGTATCAAAATGGAGTCACTTACATCAAAATGGAGCCAGTGGTGGGATCCATTCAAGAATCCCTCAGGGGCCTGAGGTGTGGTACAGTGGGTTACGCCACGGCCTGCAGCACCACCATCCCATATAGATGCCAGTTCAAATCCCAGCTGCTCCACTTCTGATCCAGCTCCCTGCTAATGCACCTGGAAAAGCAGTGGAATATGGTCCCAAGTGCTTGGGCCCCTGCACTCACATGGGAGACCTGCAAGAAGCTCCTGGCTCCTTGTTTTGTCATGGCCTAGCTTTGATCATTGCACCCATTTGGGGAGTGAATCAGCAGATCTCTCTCTCTCTCTCTCCTTCTCTGTCTATAATTCTGTCTTTCAAATAAATAAATCTTAAAAAAAATTCCTAAAACTGTAATATTCCAGATAAGCCACTTGCACAAGGACACTTACCTAATAATGTTAATTCATGAGTTAATGCCAACTCTTACAACAATCCCCAGTAACCAGGGGTCTTTGTTGCAGGACAGAGTTTCCTCGTTGCCCCAACCCTCTTGTATACACCACCCATGGTCCATCATAGCAGGTGTATCCTGAACTGCAAGCCTGAGTCTCTGTGTCAGCAGTTTCAATAATTTGCTAGAGTGGCTGTCAGAACTCAAGGAAAACCCTTACTTACCTTTGCCAATTCATTTGAGCAGCAGAAGAAGAGATGCATGGGGTAAGAGACAGGACGTATTGAGAGGGGTGCAGAGTCTCCACGCCTGCCCTCCCAGCACCTTCTGGGTGTTCAACAACCCAGAAGCTTGTCAAATCTCTTGTTCAGGAGTTTTCATAGAGCTTAATTTCCAGCTTTCCTGGAGGTGGGTGGGTGGGGCTGAAAGTCCCAACCCTTTAATCTTTCACTTGGTTCTTCAGGTGAGAGAACCCATCCTGAGACCATAGGAGTATCCCCCAAAGCCACTGTATTAGTGTAAACTCTGGTGTTATCAAAGGCACTGATGACCATGAGAGAAGTCACTCTTTGCTGTAGGGGTTAAGACAGTGAGGACTTCCCTTGGGATGCCTACATCTCCTCTCAGTGTCTGGGCTGCAGTATCTGCTCTGCTTCCTACCCCAGCTCCCTGCCAGCGCACCTCTGGGGAGGCAGCAGGTGACAGCTCAAGAAGCTGGGTGCCCGGCATCCACACAGGAGACTCAGACTGAGTTCCCTCACTAGCTTCCTCCTGGCCTGTCATGGCTGCTGTGGGCTTTTGAGGAGTGAATCAATGCATGGGAGATCACCCCTACCCACTCCCCCTCTTTGTATGTGTGTGTCTTTCATACAAATTTAATAAGTAAACAAGTAATTTTTTTTAAAGAAAGGACTCATTATAAATAACAAAAGACACTCTTATCACACAGGAAAGCCCAAGGATTTTAAAAGCTCTATGACAGGAACCAGGAACAAAGACAAACATATTTCATACTATACCACAGTATATGCATCAAGGTCTGAGTTACAAAGGGAAATTCAAGTTGACCTACACATTTTTAAGGTCAAATTTATTGAAGTATAATTTAAATACAGTAAAATTCACTCTTTTTAGCTGTGTAGTTATAAGTTTTAACAAATGTATAAAGGGGCCGGTGCTGTGGCATAGCTGTAAAGCCGCCGCCTGCAGTGCCTGCATCCCATATGGGCACTGGTTCGAGTCCCGGCTGCTCCACTTCCAATCCAGCTCTCTGGTATGGCCTGGTAAAGCAGTAGAAGAGGGCCCAAGCCCTTGGGCCACTGCACCCACTTGGGAGACCCGGAAGACTCTCCTGGCTCCTGGCTTCAGATCAGCACAGCTCCGGCTGTTGCGGGATTGGGGAGTGGACCAGCAGATGGAAGACCTCTCTCTCTCTCTGCCTCTCTGTGTAACTCTTTCAAATAAATAAATAAATCTTAAAAAAAAATGTATACAAGGCCGGTGCCATGGCTCACTAGGCTAATCCTCCGCTTTGCGGCGCCGGCACACTGGGTTCTAGTCCCGGTCGGGGCGCCGGATTCTGTCCCGGTTGCCCCTCTTCCAGGCCAGCTGTGTGCAGTGGAGGATGGCCCAAGTCCTTGGGCCCTGCACCCCAGGGAGACCAGGATAAGTACCTGGCTCCTGCCATCGGATCAGTGCAGTGCACCAGCCGCAGCGCACCAGCCGCGGCGGCCATTGGAGGGTGAACCAACGGCAAAGGAAGACCTTTCTCTCTCTGTCTCTCTCTCTCACTGTCCACTCTGCCTGTCAGAAAAAAAAATGTATACAATAGTCTCCGCTTATCAATGGATACAAGCTTCAAGACCTGTACTCGATGCCTGAAAGTGCTTAACTCTTTATGTACTATATTTTTTCTATACTTACATATCCATGATAAAGTTTGATGTATAAATCAAACAGTAAGAGATTAGCAATTATAAAATAGACCAATTATAATATAGTATAATAAAGTTACGTGAATGTGGCCTGTCTCAAACTATAATACTGTATTCACCCTTCTCTTTGTGACAAGGTGAATGATGTAGGTACTAGGTAGTGTTTACTTGAACAAAAATACTGTAATACTAGGACAGATCATTTGATACCCCGGATGGCTACCAAGCAAATAATGGGCAGGCAGCCTAATGGATGAATCATATCCTGGGCAAGATGGAACATGCTGGCAAGTGATTGCATACTGCTTCTTTAAAAGATGTTCAATTTAAAATTTATTTGAGAGACAGAGAGAGTACCTATTGACAGGCTCACTTTTCAAATGCCTGAGATGGCAGCTCCAAGTCAGGAGCTCAGAACTCAATTCAGATCTCCCATATGGGCACCAGAACTCAATTACTTGAGCCATCCCCACTGCCTCCCAGGGTCTCAGTACTGAGTCCAGACGTTCCAATAAGGAATACAGGTATTTCAATTGGTGTCCTAACAATTCAACTAAATGCTCACCCCTCTAATTGATTTTTTATTTGTGAAGCATAATTTAGATAGCCTCCATTCTATTTTTTAAAAAGATTTATTTTATTTATTTAAAAGACAGAGTTACAGACAGAGGGAGGCCTTCCATCTGCTGGCTCACTCCCCCAAATGACTGCAATGGCTGGAGCTGAGCTGGTCCGAAGCCAGGAGCTTCTTCCCGGTCTCCCACATGGGTGCAGGGACCCAAAGACTTGAATCATCCTCCACTGCTTTCCCAGGCACAGCTGGGACTGGAACCAGCCCCCATATAGGATGCCAGCACTGCAGACGGAGCTTTAACCTGCTGCACCACAGCACCGGGCCCCTACAGCCTCTATTCTACAAGTAGAGAGCTCCTATTGGGAATCACAGAACAGTGGGTTTTGTCAGACAGGAACAAGGAAACAAAGAGAGAAAACTAATTGGTTAACAATAGGTTACTTTTTTGTAAGAGTTAAAAGAACCTCTTTATAACTTTGACTCAGGCAGGTTAGAATCTTCTACTTTCAGGAAAAACTGATGTGTTTGGAGATCTCTCTGCTTCCTTAAATCTTCAGTTTGATTTTGTGTCATTTAGCCCAAGGGACTCCATCTTGGATTGATTTGGTCTGTTGGAGCCTAATGTAGGAACGCAATCCAAAACAATGACCTGCCAAAGTTTTTGTTTCACATAATTCAAATGGCACCTATACATTCTGAGAAAACAAAGCTGGGAGCCTGTATTTGGTCCATTTTCCTTTGTTAAAGTATCTGATGATGGGTACTTTATAACGAGATTTGTTTAGCTCACGGTTTTGGACTCTGAAAGTCCAAGATCAGGTGGCCCCATCAATTTAGCCAAAGGGGCCTCTTTGGCTGCATCACATTGTGGTGGGTTGGCACAACGACAGGAGCTCAGGTGAGAGGGAGAGATCTCCTGGCATGACAGGAAGCCAGAGAGCAGGGAAGGGTCAGGCTTACTCTAAGAATTCACGCTTGGGGAATTAACCCTAACCAGGGCCCCACAAGAACTACTTTAATCTCTTCCAAAGACAGTGCCCCCAGTGACCTAACCAACTCTCACTAGGCCCTACCTCCTAAAAGTAGCGCCCCCTCTGCCTTGACACATTGGGGACCAAGCTTCTGACACATGAAACCTTAGGGGGCACAATCCAACCACATCTAAATCATGGCAGAACCTTTGTAAAAACCTTCTTAAAAGGTTTTTATGGGAAATAATTTTGATGTGGTGATTCCTGGAGTATAGTATGTTACTGGTCACTCACAGGTGAATTTTGTTTAAATTTTTATTCATTTATTTTGTTTATTTTAAGGGGGGAGAGAGAGAGAGAGAGAGAGAGATCTCCCATCTGCTGGTTCACTCCCCAAACACCCACAACAGCCAGGGCTGGGCCAGGCTGAAGTCCAAAACTCAATTAAGGTCTCCCATATGGGTGTCACGGACCCAAATACCTGAGCCATCACCTGCTACCTCCCAGGGTGTGCATTCACAGGACACTAGATTGGAAGCAGAGCTGAGACCTGAACCAGGTACAAGTCTGCAGGCATCCCAAATGGTATCTTTTTTTTTTTTGACAGGCAGAGTGGACAGTGAGAGAGAGAGACAGAGAGAAAGGTCTTCCTTTGCCGTTGGTTCACTCTCCAATGGCCGCCGCGGCTGGCGCGCTGCGGCCGGCGCACCGCGCTGATCCGATGGCAGGAGCCAGGAGCCAGGTGCTTTTCCTGGTCTCCCATGGGGTGCAGGGCCCAAGCACCTGGGCCATCCTCCACTGCACTCCCTGGCCACAGCAGAGAGCTGGCCTGGAAGAGGGGCAACCGGGACAGAATCCGGCGCCCCGACCGGGACTAGAACCCGGTGTGCCGGCGCCGCTAGGCGGAGGATTAGCCTAGTGAGCCGCGGCGCCGGCCCCCCAAATGGTATCTTAACTGCTGTGCCCAACACCTGTCACCCACCCCTCCAGCTGGTTTTTAGAAAGGTTAAGCCAACTCACCTGTGACGGGTGAGTCTCAAAGCTGAAGTCATCACTCCATGGCTGGCTCCGTAGATCATAGTCTCTTTTCTTTCTTTTTTTAACCAAACAACTTAATGAATAACAGAAATGAGTTTGGACATGCTGTACTAGAGATTGAACTAAAACCTGTTTGGAGCTAGGAATACAGCAGTATGACCTTTTTTGTTTGTTTGTTTTTTGGGGTAGGGGTGGAGGGAGCACAGTTTTTTTCCTTTCAGGGTTACACATGTTCTAATCAAGCACATAAGGAGATTTCTTATTATAAAGAGAGCTGGGAAGGACTGAAGAGTGGAAGAGTAAAGAGTTAAGTGTTTGGGTTGTGAAGTGAGCAACTGGAGACCGAGTGGCACATGATAATTGCTAGGATCACAGGGGACAGCCGTGTGTGCTTCTGTCAAGCCGGGGCAGTGGCACTGTGCCAGGCCACTGGAAAAACAGGACAGGGCACTCCGGGAACTCACTGGTAAATCTGGAGCCGCATTTCAAGCCTTGCTGGCTGGGTGACCTTGAGTAAATCATTACGAACTGTCTGTGTACCTCTTGCCCATTCTTCTGCACATAGTTTTTTTCCCTTTTCCACTTTTTCTAACCTCCAATCCTTTGTGATATTATTCCACATAATTTTCCCAGATTACTATTTGTCCTACACTTTGCTAATGATTTTTTTTTTTTGTTTTGACAAATCTATATATATGGGGGGGGGGAGTCAAATTTCCTTTATTGAGTCTTGATTTTGAGTCAAAAGTTACAGAGGAATTTAATTGTTTTCTTCTAATGCTTAGATGGTTTCTTTATTTTCTTTTTTCTTTTTTTAATGCACTGTAGTAGCCAGCCTTCAGCAGGACGACAACCAATGACTCTCATCTCCTGGTGTTTTCTGCCTCTCATGTTTATCTAGCTGAGCAGGAGATGATGGACCATGAGTTGGAGGCCAAGTCACAAAAGGCATCATGGCTTCTTTCTTCCTCTCTCATGGATCACTCTCTCTAGGGAAAGGTAACCACCAAGTGCTAAAGACGTTCAAGTAGCCCTATGGGGAGATCCATGTTGCAAGGAACGGAGCCCTCCTGCCAACAGCCATGTGAGTGAGCCACTGAGCAAATGGATCTGGCAGCCCTAGCCACACTCCAACTGACCTTTTGACCTCACTGGAGGCACTGGGTCAGAACTGAGATGCTATGATTCCTGATCCACAGGAACTGTGCGATGACACCTGTTTGTTGCGTTAAGCCACTGCCTCATTTGGGAGTAATTTGTTAGGAGCAGAAGGTAAGTACTAATGTGTTCTGGAGGCCGGGCATATTAGACTTGAACACGATCGTTGTGCCTTTTTGTTTTTTCATACTCACAGACTGTACTTTGCTTCTGTTCTTGTTCTTGGCTACCATGCAGATAACTGAGGTTATAGGAGGTCATCACTAGATCTGTACAGAAAGGTACACCACATTATCACAGAGCCTCCTGAGTCCTGCAGACATGCAGTGTGCTGGCTTTGGGCACTGTTAAGTGTCGGTTATGATCCAGTTTCTGTCACTTTGGTATATACTTCAGGAATCGGTCATCTCACTCAAGGGTGACCAGCCCCCTGGAAAGTGAGCTAATACAAACATTCACATGGTGCTACTTTACAATGAACAGTGTGTCCTTTGTTAAGATATTTAATCTCTCCATAAGTGGTTAGTTGTCTGTAAAGTAGTGTTAGCTGTTCATTTAACTCAAAGACCCAAGAGGAGCTACTTAGAAGAAAGAGAGTTTACTTTGGATTACAGTTTTGGAGGTTCTCAGTCCAACACTGGGCAGCCCATTAGTCTGGTGTCTGATGAGGATGGTGGGTTGCAGAATGTATACAGAGCATCACATGGTGAGCCAGAAAGCAGGGGGAAGCCAGGCTGAACTTGGCTTAAATAATCGCCTTTCTTGGGGGCCAGCGCTGTGGCGTAGTGGGTTAAAGCTCTGGACTGAAGTGCCAGCATCCCATATGGGCACTGGTTCTAGTCCCAGCTGCTCCTCTTCTGACCCAGCTCTCTGCCATGGTCTGGGAAAGCAGTAGAAAATGGCCCAAGTCCTTGGGTCCCTGCACTCGCATGGGAGACCCGGAAGATGCTCCTGGCTCCCAGCTTCAGTTCAGCACAGTTCCGGCTGTTGCAGCCATCTGGGGAGTGAACCAGCAGATAGAAGACCTCTCTCCCTGTCTCTACCTCTCCCTGTAACTCTGTCTTTCAAATAAATAAAATAAATTTCTCAAAAAAATAAAAATCGCCTTTCTCATGAGACTTAACTTCCGAGGGCACACATCAATGACCTAAACACCTCTTTACCAGCCCAGATTAGATGGTAGAATTCTATCATGTCTCCAAACTTAATCTATTAGCATAATTCTGAATGAATGAAGGATAACATAATTGTAGCACATCTCCACCCTTGATCAGTTAACATAGTCAACATAATTAACATAATAAGCTTTGCATAATAAATCAACTACCACATTGCATCAAGTTGACTTCCAAAACACTCTCTGAATCATCCCTTTCTCCCTACTCCTTACTCCTCTCCACTTTCAGGCCCTCATTGTTCCTTGCTGATCACACTCCATTGTCTTCCCATGCAGGCCCCTACAACTGAGTCATTACATTGATGATCACATCAGCACTGGAATCACCTGCATGGTAGGGGGTCATTGACAATGCAGGCTCCACAGTGCCACCTGGACCCAGCAGATTTGGAAACAACTGTCTCAGAACCACGAGCAACACTTCAGAGAGGTGTCCCCAACTACAGAGTCTGCAAAGACTCAAGGTATGTGGAAGTTGGCGGAGTCTTCAACAGGGCATGGGTCCACTCTTGGCCTCTACATGTGCTTTTCTCAACACCTGGTCCCATATTCTATGTCTGGGGGATGTAATCAATATGCAGGCATTTGCCCCTTTTAGAAAACGAGGGGACTTTAGATACAGGGAGGGGGCTGGCACTGGGCTGCAGCAGGTTAAGCCACTGCTTGGGACATTGGCATCCCACATAGGAATGTACTTCCAGTACCACCTGCACTGCTCCCTACTGCTGAACCTGGGAAAGCAGTAGAAGATGGCCCAAGTGCTTCTCATACACAAAGCTATCCAGAGACTGAGCGGCACCTGACAATAGCTAGGATCACAGGGGATGGCCGTGAGAGCGTTCTGTCAGGCCAGGACTAGCGGCACAGTGCAATGCCACCAGCAGAACAGGGACGGGCACTCTGAGAACTCACTGGTAAAAATCTGGAGCCAGATTTCAACTCTTGCACGTGGAAGACCCAGATAGAGTTCTGGGGTCCTGGCTTTGGCCTGGCCCAGTCCCAGCTGTTGAAGCCATTTGGGGAGTAAACCAGCAGATGGAAGACTTTTCTCCCTCTTTCTCTGTGGCACTCTGCCTTCAACTTATATATATATATATATATATTTTTTTTTTTAAGAAAATGAGACTAGCAAAAAGCAACGCAAATATTGGCAGTGACATTTGTGAGTTCTACCCAAGAAATGGCATATTAAAATGCTCACCTAGGGGTGGACCTTCAGCCTAGCAGTTAAGATTGAGAGACCATGGGGCTGGTGCCGTGGTGCAGTAGGTTAATCCTCCGCCTGCAGCGCCAGCATCCCATATGGGCACCGGTCCTAGTCCCAGCTGCTTCTTTTCCAATCCAGTTCTCTGCTGTGGCCTGGGAAAGCAGTAGAAGATGGCCCAAGTCCTTGGGCCCCTGCACCCGCATGGGAGACCAGGAAGAGGCACCTGGCTCCTGGGGAGTGAACAAATGGACGGAAAACCTTTCTCTCTGTCTCTCCCTCTCACTGTCTGTAATTCTACCTCTCAAATAAATAAATAAAATCTTAAAAAAAAAAGATTGAGAGACCTAGGCCCCACAGAGTTGTACGTGGGTTCAATAGCCAGCTCCTGACTCCACTGTCCTGCTCGTGTACTACCCAGGAGGTAGTGGTGATGGCTCAGGTAATCCGGTTCCCATGACCAATGTGGGTGACCTGCAGATCCCAGCTCCAGGCTTCAGCCATTACAGGCATTTATGGAGTGAAGCTGAGGGTGGGAACACTCTCCTTCTGCCTCTCTAATAAGCCAAATAAAATAATAATAATAATAATAATAATAAAATACAATGGTTTATAAAGGAAACTCAAAGAGTGGTAGTCTAACTCACCCCAAACCATAATGAATGTATGATCACTTATATTAGCAATTGTGGCAGAACTGCTGGTAACTCAGAAGGAGCTGCTAAGAGCTCAAATCTAAGCAGGCTCCTTCCGGAAGACAGGAACACTTGTCTGGGAGGTGGTAGTCCTCTAGCCACTGCAAAGAGGGAGCGGAGACAAATCCTTCTCTCTAGGTCTGGACTAAATATCTCCCATAAAAGTGGAAGCCATCCAATAATGGAAGACAGCTAGGGCGGTTCCAGGATGTCCTGACAATAGAGGGTCTCCAGGAGCCAGGAGACCAATGTGCCCTAGTGGGCACGGGGCCAGGAAGTAGCTTTCACATTCGGGCTGAGCTGAAGCTTACAATCTGGCATCTGGTTCATCCATTCGTTTCACACTGGCAGGGCTAACTCCAGATTGCAAAACTCGGGCATCTGCCCCTTGAACTTGTTTGTCTAAAGGAGAAAGTCCTAGCCCTCGGGTTTGAGCGGGGTAGGCGGCATCGCACCGGGGTTTGCACCTCATTTCGACTCGCCCTTGGGGTCTCCAGCTCTGTGTCCAAGCTTCCAGAACGGGGATCGTGCGGCCCTCCTTTCCAGCAGCGGGGAATGACAATCGCCGGCTGGTAGCGGCGACAGCCCCTTGTCCCGCGAGAGTGACCAGGCTGGGCCCGATGACAGTCGAGGAGGCCTCGCCCCTCCCACAGGCCGGCGCCGAAGGCGACCCAGCCCAGGTCTCCTCAGCGCCTTGCACTCAAGTCCAAGAAGAGCACCGGGTGGCGCTGAGGTGGGTGCGGAGCCCAGCAACCGGCCTGGGCGCTCTCGCCGCGCCAGATCCCGAACCCGGAAGCCGCACGCCGCAGCCGCCAAAGCCCGCCATGAGCGGCCCTCTACGGCCCGGCCCAAGCAGCTGGCGGCGGGCGGCCTCCCTGATACTGGCGGCCGGAGGGACGCGCCCGGGCGCCGCCGCCTCGTCGCTGCCGCTGCCGCCGCCGCCGCCCGCCGAGGGCTTCCGGCTGCTGCTGCTGCAGCGCTCCGCCAAGCAAGGCTTCATGCCCAACGCGCACGTCTTCCCGGGCGGCGCGCTGGACGCGGCCGACCGCTCGGCCGACTGGCTGCGCCTCTTCGCGCCGTACCAAGGGCCGCCGCGCTTCGGCCTGGGCCCGGAGCCGCCCCGGTGCGGCACTCCCTCTCCGGTGCCGCCCGACGGCGACGCCGGGGCGCTGCCGGATGACGTGGCCTTGCGCATCTGCGCCATCCGCGAGACCTTCGAGGAAGCGGGGGTGCTGCTGCTGAGGCCCCGGGGCCCCCGGCCGGCCGGCGTCCCCGGGGAGCCGGCTCCGGAGCCGGGCCGCGCCCTCGAGCCGCCGCCGGGCCTGGCCGATTGGCGCGCCAGCGTCCGCCGCGACGCGCGCGACTTCCTGCGCCTGTGCGCGCACCTGGACTGCACGCCCGACATCTGGGCGCTGCACGACTGGAGCGTGTGGCTCACGCCGTTCTTCAGCCACGGCCACGGCTACAACCGCGGCCGCCGCTTTGACACCGCCTTTTACCTGTGCTGCCTGCGGGAGCCGCCGCTCGTCTGCCCCGACTCGGCGGAGGTGGTGGGATCCCAGGTACGGCTTCCTCGGTGCGGGCAGTGGGCAGCCACCAGGACTTGGGAACCGGAGAGAGTGGAGAGCTGGATCAGAGGAAGAGCAGCCAGGACTCGATCCCGCGTCTGTATGGGGTGCTGGCGCTGCGGGCGGAGGCTTAGCCTTCTACGCCACAGCACTAGCCCCTGTTCTTTTTCTAGAGGATTTATTTATTTATTTGAAAATCAGGGGGCCAGCACTGTGGCATAGCGGGTAAAGCCTTTGCCTGCAGTGTCAGCATCCCATATTTGGTGCTGGTTCGAGTTCCGGCTGCTCCACTTCCGATCCAGCTCTCTGCTATGGCCTGGGAAAGCAGTAGAAGATGGCCCAAGTGCTTGGGCCCCTAGGGCAGTGCGTGAAAGACCTGGAAGAAGCTCCTGGCTCCTGGATTCAGATCAGCACAGCTCTGGCTGTTGCGGCCATTTGGGGAATGAATGAGCAGAATGAAAGATCTCTCTCTCTCTCTCTCTCTCTCTCTCTCTCTGCCCCTCCTTCTCTCTCTGTGAAACTCTTTCAAAATGAATAAATAAATCTTTTTTAAAAATCAGAGCTACAGAGAGAGAATCTTCTATCCGCTGGTTCACTCCCCAGACAGCTGCGCCGAGCCAGGTGGAGGCCAGGAGTCAGGAGCTTCTTCTGCCTCCTCCATCTGTGCCAGGGGCCCAAGTAGTTGGGCCATCGTCCACTGCTTTCCCAGGCCACCAGCAAGGAGCCAGATCAGAAGTGAAGCAGGCCCGTGCCGCGGCTCACTAGGCTAATCCTCCGCCTTGCAGCGCCGGCACACCGGGTTCTAGTCCCGGTCGGGGCGCCGGATTCTGACCCGGTTGCCCCTCTTCCAGGCCAGCTCTCTGCTGTGGCCAGGGAGTGCAGTGGAGGATGGCCCAGGTGCTTGGGCCCTGCACCCCATGGGAGACCAGGAGAAGTACCTGGCTCCTGTCATTGGATCAGCACGGTGCGCTGGCCGCGGCGGCCATTGGAGGGTGAACCAACAGCAAAAAGGAAGACCTTTCTCTCTGTCTCTCTCTCTCTCTCACTGTCCACTCTGCCTGTCAAAAAAAAAAAAAGATTTATAAAAAAAGAGAAGTGAAGCAGCTGGAGCCCCAGCATGGTGCCTACATGGAATGCCAGCATTACGGGCAGTGACTTTCACGGCTGTGGCACACTGGTCCCGCCTTTGTTGTTGTTGGTTTTGTTTTTAAAGATTTATTTATTTATTTGAAAGGCAGAGTTACAGAGAGACAGAGGCAGAGAGAGTAGTCTTCCATCCACTGGTTCACTCCCCAATTGGCCGCAACGGCCAGAGCTGGGCTGATCTGAAGCCAGGAGCCAGGAGCTTCTTCTGGGTCTCCCACGCAGGTGCCAGGGCCCAAGGACTTGGTTCATCCTCTGCTGCTTTCCCAGGCACATTAGCAGGGAGCTGGATCGGAAGTAGAGCAGCTGGGACTCAACTGGGACGCCAGCACAGCTAGTGGTGGCTTTACCAGCTAAGCCACAGCGCCACCCCTCCCCTTGTTTTTGAAAAATAATTTGGTTGGGTATGGAATTAGAAGTTAATTGATTATTTTCTTTTGAGAGAGAAAGATCTTCCAGCTGGTGGTTCATTGCCCCAGACACCTGGGGCGGCCAGGACTAGGCCAGGCTGAAGCCAGGAGCCTGGAGCTCCAGCTGGATATTCCCATGGGTCGCAGGCCTGAAGTGCTTGAGTCATCTGCTTCCTCCCAGGATGCGCACTATCAGGAACCTGGACTGGAAGCAGAGTAGCCAGGATGTGAACCAGACACTCTTAATATGGCCTGCTGTCAGCCCAAGTAACAGCTTAATCCGCTGGGCCACAGCAGCCCTCCCCCTCCCCTTTTGCTAATGAAATGTTGAATGAGAAATCTGCTATCAATTCTATCTTTTCTTCTGTGTACTTAATATATGTGCATTTTTTTGGTGTACATGACTTTTTAATACTTTCTCTTAATGATTGTGTTTAGCAACTTGATTATGGTGTACACTGATTTGCTCGTTTTATTATTTCCTTAACTATTTCATCTCTTTCCCTATCCCTATTGTGTGGGATTCCAGTCACACGTGTGTTAGACTACTTCATAATGTCTTACAGTACATTGATGCCTGATTCAGTTTTTCTCGATCTTTTTCTTTTCCTCTGTTTTACTTTGTTCTATTTGCTGTTTTCAAGTTAGCGCTCTGCTTATAAAGCACCTAACCTGCTGTAAATGGCAGCCAGAGTGTTTTTCACTTCAGTTATTTTTCCTCTCTGGAAGGAAAAATAAAAAAAAAAGAAAACAAAATTTATTCTATGTATTTGAAAGGCAGAGTTACAGAGAGAGAAAAGGAAAGTTAGAGAGGTCTTCCATCCGCTGGTTCATTCCCCAGATAGCTCCAATGGCCGGAGCTGGGCCAGGCCAAAGCCAGGAGCCACAGGCTTCATCTGGGTCTCCTGTGCAGTTGCAGGGGCGAAGCACTTGGGCCATCCTCTACTGCCTTCCCAGGCACATAAACAGGGAGCTGGATCGGAAGTGGAGCAGCCAAGGCTAGAACCAGCACCGATATGGGATGCTGGCATTGGAAGTGGTGACTGAATTCATTATATCACAACGCTTTCCCCTGGAAGTTCCTTTTAATTCATAAATACTCTGTTTTCTCTCATCATGATGATACTTGCCTTTACATCTCTGAACTAATGGCACAACCTTATTTTTATTTAGTTTAACCCTTTATTTGTTTAAAGATTTATTTGAAAAGCAGAGTGATAAAGAGAAGGGGAGAGATGATCTCTTTGATGGTTCACTCCCCAAATGGCTGCAATGGCCAAGACTGGGCCAGGCCAAACCCAGGAGCCTGTAACTCTGCCTGGTCTCCCATGTGAGTGGTAGGGGCCCGAGTCATTTGTGCCATCTTCCGCTGCTTTCCCAGGCACATTATTGGAGAGCTAGATCAGAAATGGGGAACTGGCACTCTGATATGCAGTGTTGGCAGCAGCTTAACCTGCTGTGCTACAATGCTGGCCCCTAATCATTTAAAAAATGTATATAAATAAATATATATTAGGGGCCGGCGCCACGGCTCACTAGGCTAATCCTCTGCCTGCGGCGCTGGCACCCCAGGTTCTAGTCCTGGTTGGGGCGCCAGATTCTGTCCCAGTTGCTCTTCTTCCAGTCCAGCTCTCTGCTGTGGCCTGGGAGTGCAGTGGAGGATGGCCCAGGTCCTCGGGCCCTGTGCCCTGGCTCCTGGCTTTGGATCGGCACAGCGCGCCAGCCGCGCAGCCACCTGGGGGGGGCGTGAACCAAAGGAAAAAGGAAGACCTTTCTCTCTGTCTCTCTCTCTCTCTCTCACTGTCTAACTCTGCCTATGAAAAAATAAAACAAAATAAGTAAATAAAAATAATAAGGGCCATCACTGTGGCATAGTGGGTAAAGCCACTGCCTGCAGTGCTGGCATCCCATGTGGGCGCTGCTTCAAGACCCGGGTGCTCCACTTCCGATGCAGCTCTGTGCTATGGCCTGGGAAAGCAGTGGAAGATGGCCGAAGTCCTTGGGCCCCTGGACCCGTGTGGGAGATCCAGAAGAAGCTCCTGGCTCCTGGCTTCGGATCAGCACAGCGCGACCATTTAGGGAATGAACCAGCAGATGGAAGACCTCTCTCTCTCTCTCTCTCTCTCTCTCTCTCTGCCTCTCTGTAACTCCACATTTCAAATACATAAATAAATCTTTAAGAATAAAATAAATAAATGTATAATTCATTTAACCTTAAAGTTGTGAAATGCACAACATATCATAAAAGAAAAAGAAAAGTGAACTTCCTACAGATGCTAATACATGAGATCTGTGCAGCACAGCAATTAACCTTCACATCCTGGAGTCTTGTTCAAAGACCCCCGGAAACTCGGATTACTGAAAATCACAAATATCACCCATGAAGGGACTGTTGGTTAGGTTCAAGAGACTTCTCAAAGGGCTGCCTTCTTTGAAGGAATTGCGGAATGTTGCTAGCATAGATTGGCTGTGCTAAATGTCATTGATGGATGGCCCCCTGAGAGAATGAGAATGCCCCGGTCAGCCCTGTTTTCAAGGTGTGTTGGGTGGCTGCCACTTAGCACAGTCCTTACGTCTCTTCTTGGGATGCCTACACACCATTTTGAAGTGCCTAGGTTCAAGTCCCAGCTCTGCTTCCCCTCCCAGCTTTTTGCCAATCTGCATTCTGGGAGGCAGCGGGTGACAGCTCAAATACCTGGGCCCATGCCATCCATGGGGGAGTTGTAGGTTGAGTTCCAAGCTCATGGCTCTGACCTGCCCCAACCCTGGCTAATGCAAGTGTCTGGGGAGTGGACCAGCAGGTGGAAAATCTGTCTGCCTATCTCTGTCTGTCTGTCTGTCTGTCTCTCTGCCTTTCAATTGAATAAAAATACATAACTAAGAAAAGTCTTTTTAATGATCTGGGAGGGAAATTAAAAACAAAACAATCTGCTCTTCTCTAACTTACATAGCTTAGCACACAAAGAAAACCTCTGTCCCCAAAAGATAGGATTAAGCTTCCTACATAGGATTACGCTTCGTTAAACCAGGGATAGCCTTTCATTTTCACGGTATGTGTTTTCTTGCACGGTCCTTAGAGGCAACAGTTCCACTTGGATCCTAATACACCTCCCGATGAGCTCAGCTTCCTGGAAACACACACCTGCTGGGTTCTGGGTTCTCCCTCTCCAGTGACTTATTCGCTGCCTCACAGCTGCCAGCATTGCACATCCACCACTAACGTGATGAAACAGACAGCTAACTGCTGCTGCAAATTGGCATTAGTGAAGCCCATGGTGGAGTGCTGTCATCCTGGCGGTGTTTCCTGGACAGACTGGACAGACTGTTAGTATGGAAGCCCCATGCTGAGAGTGTGCGTCCCCAAGGAAACTTCCGTATTGGCCGCAGTGATGCATTTGCTGGAGCCCGGGTTCCTCTGAGCGTGGCTGTACATGCAGACCTTCTTGATTTTCTTAACGCAAGTTTCAGATTCAATATAGGAGCAAGGTCTAGACAGAGTGGGCACCTTCTTCCTGTGCAAAGTGGCTTAGCTCACCTCTGGTGCCGTTGTGGGTCCTGCCCATACTGTCTGTCCTGCTGGAACGAGGCAGCCAGTGGAGCCCATCCGCCCTTTGGGCAGCCAGTGTAAGCAATACCGTCTTCACAGGCTGCAGGAACCCAGCACTGCCCAGAGGGCTGTAGCTGGAGTCCTGGCTTGCTCCAGTGTTACAATGCTACACCTCTGCTCCTACCTTGATGCTTTTGATGTGCGAGTGTAGCTGGCTTAGGGAGGGTGTACAGTAGCCTTTATTCTAGTGCTGATGTGGCTGCACTTCTCACTGTGACCTTTGTGGTGTCTGCTAGAATACTCCTTATATTCTACAGGGCCCCTACACGGTAGGTAGAGGGTAACTGTTATTTTCTCGGGAATCGTCTTCCTGGCTCGTGTGGTTTCGTGTTATGCATCTACAGATAAGTGCCCAGCAAAGATTCTAGGACCCAAATCTGAGTTCTATCAGCCGTGGGTCCCTCCTCGCAGGGCCTCCCCAGCTGCACATTCTGCCCCCTGGGGTCAGTGAGAGTCCTAGATTCTGACCAGACTCTGCCTCCTTGTGGTGCAGCCCTGGAATGACTTCAGGCGAAACCACAGGCAATGTTAGGGCTCGCCTTGTTTGTCCTTTCTCAGAGATCACAGCTCTGCAGTGCTCAGTGTCTGGAAATGGCTGTTTCAGAGCTTTTATCCAGTTCTCTGTTTCTTACATTGCAGCGGGGAGGGGAGGGAGTGGGCATTCTCTCCCGACTGGGAGAGGAGGTTCCAGTGAGCAGTTCTTCACCCGGTTTAGACCAGTGGTTCTCCGCAGGAGGCCCACCCGGTCCCCAGGTACATTTGGCAACGTCTGGAGATGGTTTTGGTTGTCACTGCTGGGGAATTGCTATTGGCATCTGGTGGGTAGAGCCAAGGAATGCTTCTCAACACCCCTGTTTCGGTGCATAATACAACAAGGAATTATGCGGCTAGAATCCTTAGTGCTGAGGTTCAAAAGCTTAGCGGAAAGAGTAGAATTTGGGGGGCTGGTATTGTGGGTAAGCCCCTGCCTCCCGTATGAGCACAGTTCAATTCCTGGCTACTACTCCACTTCCAATCTGGCTCCCTGCTGATGCACCTGGGAAAGCAGCAGGAGATGGCCAAAGGACTAGAGCCCCTGTCACCCATGTGGGAGACCTGGATGGAGCTTCAGGACCAGCGAGTGGAAAGTCTCTTTCTCTCTCTCTCTCTCTCTCTCTCTCTCTAACTCTGCATTTCAAATAAATAAATACTTAAAAAAAAAAAGTAGACTTTGGAGCCAGGCACCTCCAGAGTTTTATGCCGAGACTCTAGTCAGAGGAGCTGCCTGAATTTCCCTGTCTATAAAATGAGAATATGCAGCATGACCCTGAGAAGTGGAAACATCTGACGTGAAACATTTTAGGTTTGGTGCAGCAGTTAAACCACCACATGGGATGTCCGCATCTCAGAGTGCCAGGGTTCACATCCCAGCTCCACTCCTATTCCAGCTTCTTGCTGGTGTGCACCCTGGCAGTGGGGATGATGGCTTGAGTACTTGGATCCCTGCCACCCACATGGGAGACCTGGGTGGGTTACTAGGTCCCAGCTTTGGCCTGCTCCAGCCCTGGCCATTGTAGACATCCAGAAAGTAAATCAGTGGAGAGCTCCGTGTGTGTGTGTGCGTGTGTGTGCACACGCGTGTGTGCGTGCCTGCCTCTCTACTTCTCAAAAACGTTTTTAAAAATTTAAAAAGCAGGGGCCAGCACTGTGGTATAGTGGGTGAAGCTGCCGCCTGTGGTGCTGGCATCTCACATGGGTGCTGGTTCGAGTCCCAGCTGCTCCACTTCTGATCCAGCTCTCTGCTATGGCCTGGGAAATCAATAGAGGATGGTCCAGGTCGTTGGGCCCCTGCACCCACATGGGAGACCTGGAAGAAGCTCCTGGCTCCTGGCTTCGGATCTGTTCAGCTCCGGCCATTGTGGTCATTTGGGGAGTGAACCAGCAGGTGGAAGGCCTCTCTCTGCTTCTGCCTCTGCCTCTCTGTAACTCTGCCTTTCAAATAAATAAATAAATCTAAAAGCAAAGAAACAAGTATCTAATAACTGATAACTTATTGAGACCTGTGGGTTGGACTTGGTGGTTCGATGCCTGTCATTTGCCATTCGTCTTGATTATCACTGAACTCAAACAAAACCGTAAAAACAGACTGACTTGGAAACAAGTTAGAGAGGTGGGGGCAGTCCTTTGAAACCCAGAGCTTTGTTTCTCAAGATGTAGTCTTGGCCAACTTAAGAGTGATCTAGGGTGCTTGTTAAACTTGTAGTTTGCTGGGCCCTCTGCCAGGGCCCTGCGTGTGTAAAGGTGTAACAGGTTTCCCATGTTGAAGTTGGCAAACCTTTGACCCATCTTGTGCAAGGTCCAAAACATTTTCAACTGCAGGGGCTTAGGCGTGAGAATCGGTTTGCCCGGGTGTAAGGGAAGATTCAGTAAGCTGATTAAAGAATTCTGTGCTCATTGAAATAGCTCTTTTTCATCATGTCTGTGTCCCTCTCCCCACCCCACAATTCTTGGGAAGGAGGGCAGGTTGCAGCAGTGAGGCCGCTTAATGTTAATGGGCTGACAGGGGCTGGTTGACACCCTATAGGGTTACTGCCCAGCGCCTCTTGACCTCGCTGGAAGTAACTGTTGCTCCCGATTCCTCACCTTCATGGTAACGTGTGGCCCGCATCATGCCACATTTCTGTGCCTGAAGGCACCATACGGCTCAAGAAAGCTTTGTGTTGTCCATCGTGACATCCTCAGGGACGCACAGGCACTGCCTTGTCAGTCTAATCTTCCTGTCCTCGTCCGGACCAGAAGGCTCGCTCTCTCAGCATCTCCTGCTCTCAGGCTGAACAGCTCTCCCAGGTCAGCTTTGATCCTCTCTCCTGGCTTATGAGGATATTTCAGAAAGTTCACAGAAAATGGAATTAAAAGATCAGTTTCTTTTGATGAAAAAAATAGCTGAATCCATGTGTAGTTCTTTGTCATACGTAATTTTTGTGAACTTTTCCAAAGACCTTTCATATGCATCGATTGAAACATTTAAAAAATCTTTTAATTCCATTTTCTTTTTTTTTTTAAGTTTTGTTTTATCGGGGCTGGCGCTGTGGTATAGTAGGCTAAGTCTCTGCCTGTGGCACCGGCATTCCTATGGATGCTGCTTCTCTTCCGATCCAGCTCTCTGCTGTGGCCTGGGAAAGTGGTGGAAGATGGCCCAGGTGCTTGGGCCCCTGCACCTGCGTGGGAGACCCGGAGGAAGCTCCTGGCTTCTGGCTTCAGATCAGCTCAGCTCCAGCCGTTGTGGCCATTTGGGAAGTGAACCAGCACATGGAAGACCTCTCTGTGTCTCTCCCTCTCTCTCTGTAACTCTGCCTCTCAAATAAATAAATAAATAAATTAAATCTTTAAAAAAAACTCTTATTTATTTGAAAGGCAGACTGACAGAAAGAGGGAAATACAGAGAGATTTTCCCATATGCTGGTTTACTCCCAAGTAACAAGGACTGGGGCTGCGCCAGGCGTAAGCCAGGATCCTGGAACCCCATCATAGGTGGCAAAGACCTGAGTACCTGGGCCATCATCTGCTGCCTTCCCCGGGCCCATTAGCAAGGAACTGAATCGGAAGCAGAGCAGCTGGGACTCCAGCTGTTGCCCCAGTATGGGAAGCTGGCATCACAGGCAGTGGCTCCACCTGCTGTGCAACCACGCTGGCCTCTTCCTTCCGTCTCCCATGGCCCTTGTGGAACACCCTCATAGTTGCGAGCTCTCAGGGTCAGTGGCCCAGCAAGCAGCCTCTGAAGAGGACCAAGTCAGCTCTCTTCACAGATCTCGTGTAGTCTCAGAGGGATCTGGAAGAACGCATGCGGCATCAAGTTTAAATCTCAATGAGATCTTGGGCACTGACCCAACAACCTCAGATCTCGCAGTATATATGGAATGAACCTTAGGAAACCCTCCCTTTGTCTTCCACAGTGGTCCTCTCCTTCAGAGGCAACCAGAAGTTTAATCTCGAAGGAGATTTGGCTGCCCCCACCACAGTTCTACGAAATCAGAAGACTTGAGAACTTTGCCTCCCTGTCTGACCTGCACATCTTTTGTTTGGATCGTGCGTCGGAAGGAGTGGAAAGATGGCTGCCCATCACCTTGTTAACCGCTGATGGGGTGGTCCAGCTTTTACCTGGTAAGTCGTGATGCCCCGGTGCTTTTGTTAGGACTCACGTTCGGTACGCTGGGCTGTGCAGCACAGGAATGCCAACACAGAGACATGAATTTCAGTCTGGGTTTTAGAGGCTACAAGGTATGTATCCAATAAGGTCAATGCCTATAAGATAGCCCTAGTACTTGTTATAATGAGAATTCTGGATAATATGTTATACACATATATTGTGCTCATTTGCTTTTTCTTTTCTTTTTTTAAAGGATTTATTTCATTTATTTGAGAGAGAGAGAGAGAGAGAGAGAGAGAGATCTTCCATCTGTTGGTTCACTCCCTAGATGGCTACAATGGCTGGGGCTGGGCCAGACCAAAACCAGGAGCCAGGAGCTTCTTCCAGGTCTCCTGTGTGGGTGCAGTGGCCCAAGTGCTTAGACCATCCTCTGCTGCTTTCCCGGGCTCATTAGCAGGAAGCTGGATCAGAAGCAAAGCAGCCAGGACTCAAACCCCCACTCTGATATGGGATGCCACTGTTGCAGGCAGCAGCTTAACCCACTGAGCCACAACTACATACATAGCCCCATACACATTTACTTTTACATAAAAACATTCCCTAGACATTGAAAAAGTTCTTTTTCATCTGTATCACTTTAATTCTGAATTGTGAGCACTGGGAAGCTGGCAGCGTGTTTGAGCTGGTGCAGTTGTTAGTGGCTGGTTGCTGCTGGCCTGGTGCACGTCAGGAGAGCTGCTGGTGCTCCACACTGGGGCCTTGTGGCCTGTCTCCCTTCATGGCGGCCGGCTCGATTCCTGAGAATAGTGGTAACGTTTGTATTGCAACCTGCAGGGCCACGATTCAGCAACCTTTCTATCAGTGGTAGTTTTTGTCTTTTTCGAAGGTTTATTTATTTTTTTGTAAGGCAGAGTTACCTCTCAGAGAGGCACAGGCAGAGAGAGAGAGGTCTTCCATCTGCTGGTTCACTCCCCAAATGGCCACAACGGCTGGAGCTGAGCCAATCCGAAGCCAGGAGCCAGGAGCTTCTTCTGAGTCTCCCACACAGGTACAGGGGCCCAAGGATTTGGGCCATCTTCCACTCCTTTCCCAGGCCATAGCAGAGAGCTAGATTGGAAGCGAAGCAGCCGGGACCCAAACCAGTGCCCATATGGGATGCCGGCACTGCAAGTGGTGGCTTTACCCACTAAGCCACAGCACCGGTTCCAATGGTAATTCCTTTAGTTTATCAGAATACAATGAAATAGCAAAATATACAAAGAGTCATGAACTAATATACAAGTTAGATGCACGAACAGTGTACCAGTCATAAATGCTTATGCATGCAGAGAAAATCTTCGCTGGGGGATGAAGGTGGTGAGGTATTCAAAATTAAGAAGGGAGGCAGGCTTTGGAGATAGTGGTTAAAGCGTTCATGTCCCATATCAGAGTGCTCTGGCTCTTGATTCCAGCTTCCCACTGGGGGTCCGGGGGCCCATGGTGCAGGCTCCAATGATTAGGTTCCTGCCACACTGGGACAGAGTTCCTGGCTCACAGCTTTGCCCCGTGAGTGAGACCATTGCAGGCATCTGGGGAATGAGCCAGCCGCTGGGAGAGCCGGATGTGCACCTCCTCTTTCTCTTTCTGCCTTCTGCCTCTCAAACTGACAAAGGAAAATACAAGAAAGAAATTGAGAGAAGCTCATACGGTTAGGACCATTTAGTAACTATCTTAGTCCCAAACAAACAATGATTTATGTGCGAGCAACGTATTGGAATTACTTGTAAAATAATACTCAATGGAATGAAAATTTTATTGTTTTTCAGGGGATGAGCTATACTTGAAAGATTCAGACTTTTTAGAAAAAGTTTTGTCTACTGAAAAAAGTATAGAAGAAGTCATGAGGGAAGGCAAGAAGTTTCACCGAATAGTGATCCACAGCCGCCATCACTGTAGCCTTCATGTGACCGTTCAGCCGCAGTACAAGCACATTTATCCCAAGACCTATGTGGCGAGTAAGAGCCACTTGTAGGGCGCCGCTCGATGGCACGCTGGCCTGCTCGAGGTGGTGCTCATAACAGTGAGAGTTGATTAAACTTACTTGAAATGTAAGAAACCTGTAAAAGTTCTGATGCAGTGATTCTTAGCTCTCTTGCTTATTTTTTTTTCTGTAAACTTTACAGTATGCCACCACAAGTATAAAGTTTATAAAGTATTAATGATCTTGCTACCAAGAATTCCATGGGCGATTTCTCATCTCAGAAGTTTAAATAAGATGTTCGACTGCTGTTGTTCTGCTGGTCCACTATATTTGCACTTTCTTTCCCAAGGTGCTGTACAGAGTAACCCGTGGGTTTCTCACACTTGCTGCTAGAAATTAACTAAAAGGATGTGTGATTGGACGGTGAGCAGTTGACTGCGACAACCTCCAAATGGCGACGTCACTGTTTTCTCCCTGCATTTTATCTTGTCGATTAACATGCAATAATACAGTTGTACAAGGAAATCTATTGTAGTTAGTATTTTAAAGAAATATGAAGCCATAACAAAAGCCATCACTGTTTTTACTCTAGAGTGGTAGTTAATGAATGCAAAGAAGTTAGAGAGATGTGGTATTTAATGCGTTTTATTTTTGGTACATTTAATATAAGTATTTTTTCACCTCCTTTGGAGAGGAATGTTTACTGATTAAAAGTGAGAAATGATCATTCTTTTTCAAGATCTTGACTGTATCATACAATTGATTTCATTTTTCATGAAATGTCTCCATTCCCTACCAGTAAAATAAAAACAATGATAAATACAAATGAAGTGTGTGTTATTTAATCCTGATTATAGGAAGTGGTTTTCAACCCCAGGCATTTCACTCTCAGAGGACATTTGCTGATGACCGGAAGCCGTTTTGGTGGTCACCACTCCAGGGGACAGGGGTCTGCTGCTGCTGTCTAGTTGGGAGAGATGCCCAACACAGATAGCGTTACCTGGCCAGGAGTGAGTGCTCCGAGCTGAAGTCCATCAGCGTACACTGTGGCTTTGCCAGTGAGGACACCGGGAAACAGACCCACGCCACTCGTCAGCGCCACAGCCAAGAGCAGAACCTGCCTCCCGGCCCTGCCCCCTCTGCTCTCATACGCACCCCTCTGCGTCTGTCCTCCCACCAGCAATGTCTTCTCTTCCTTCTCTTCTCAAAGCTCCTTCCCGCTTCAGAACCCTTTACACTGACTGCTGCCTGGAGACAAAACTCGACCTCGGAATAACTTTAGTTCCTGGTTCTCTGTCACTGCAGCCTGAGAAAAACAGGTGAAAGATTGAGGATGCCACCTAATATGTGGATTAGTGGCATAACTGAAAGAAAAGTTCAGGACAAATGGAAGAGACACATTATTCAAAGAGAGTTTTCCTTTTTTTTTTTTTTTTTTTTTTTTGACAGGCAGAGTGGACAGTGAGAGAGAGAGACAGAGAGAAAGGTCTTCCTTTGCCGTTGGTTCACCCTCCAATGGCCGCCGTGGTACTCTGCTTCCAATCCAGCTGCCTGCTAATGTGATCCTGGGATGCAGTAGGTTATGGCTCAAGTAGTTAAGTGCCTGGGGCTGGCACCGTGGCTCACTTGGTTAATCCTCCGCCTGCAGTGCTGGCATCCCATATGGCTGCCGGGTTCTAGTCCTCGTTGCTCCTCATCTGGTCAAGCTCTCTGCTGTGGCCCGGGAGTGCAGTGGAGGATGGCCCAGCTCCTTGGGCCCCTGCACCCGCATGGGAGACCAGGAGGAAGCACCTGGCTTCGGATTGGCGCAGCGCCAGCCGTGGCGGCCATTTGGGGAGTGAACCAACAGAAGGAAGACCTTTCTCTCTCTTTCTCTCACTATCTAACTCTGTCAAATTAAAAAGAAAAATAAATAAATTTAAGATGATCCGTAAGATTCGAAAAAACCTGACAATTTTTCCAAAGTCCACCAAAGCGGGCACTCGATCCCACCCCATCCCATCTTCTGGGAGTAGGGGGTACCCTCCCGCTCCTGTGGCCGGGAAACTCATTCCTTCACACTAAAGCAGCAATCAAACCCTGCCTGTCTCCTGAGTGCTGAATGAGAATGGCTTTCCTGCTGGGAGAAAACAGAGCAGGGTGCCAGGACTGGGTCGACAGGGAAGTAGACCTCTTGGAGGCGGCCATGTCTGTAAAGACCGAACGAGGAGCGTGGAGGCGAACAGCCGCAGGGTGCCTGGGGAGCGGGTGGAGAGCCCACTTCCTCCTACTGCAGTCATTCGCACAGCTGGGGCTTGGGTGCCCGGCAATGCCCCAAGCTCCACCACAGCGCTTCCGCCCTCACCGTCGGGTCTGTGCAGCCGTCGGCCACTCCGCGCCCTTCCCGCCAAACCCACACCCAATCAGAAGGCGCCCCATATCCGCTGGCTGAGCATCAGCCAATAGGAAGCAGGATCTGGAGCCTTGGCCCGCCTTGAGGGACTCCGGACCAATGACTGCCCCCCAGCGAATCTGGGGCAGCGCGAGGCAGCTACGGGCGGTTGGGCGCGCGTGCGCCCTGGTGGCTCCTGGCTACGGTGGCAGTTGAAGTCCAGTAGCGGCGACAGGCGGCAGCGGTGAAGTTCACCGTGGTAGGGTCCCGGGGACGGGCCCAGGCCGGCGGGCGGAATAGGCCGCCGCTTGGGGCGGCCAGAGAGGAGGGTGGGAAGGAGGCCGGGGCAGGACGCGGGCGGCCCAGGGTGTCCATGGTGCTCTCGGGTCTGAGGGCAGCGGTGACCGGATGAAGGCGGATTGCCCTGGGAGTCGGTGGCTAAGCGCCCGGCACAGCCGGGTGGGGAGAGGGAGGGAATTTTTTATTTTTTAAAAGTGATGCCCAGCCGGCGCCGTGCTCACTAGGCTAACCCTCCGCCTAGTGGCGCCGGCACACCGGGTTCTAGTCCCGGTCGGGGCGCCGGATTCTGTCCTGGTTGCCCCTCTTCCAGGCCAGCTCTCTGCTGTGGCCCGGGAGTGCAGTGGAGGATGGCCCAAGTGCTTGGGCCCTGCACCCCATGGGAGACCAGGAGAAGCACCTGGCTCCTGCCATCGGATCAGCGCGGTGGAGGGTGAACCAATGGCAAAGGAAGACCTTTCTCTCTGTCTCTCTCTCTCACTGTCCACTCTGCCTGTCAAAAAAAAAAAAAAAAAAAAAAAAGTGATGCCTGTGGCGCTGATGGAGTTAGGCAGGATCAGGGTTGTCAGTCTCTGGAAGTAGCGGTGGGCTCTGAAGCCTGGAGGGCGCTTATCCCTGCTCCTAGAGGGGCCCGAAGTGCCTTTGTGCATGTAGCCATGGCTGTTTTTCCTATTGTAAATTTCCACTGAGGGGCTGCGCTGTGGTGGCGCCAGAGATTAGGCCGCCCCGCCTTGGGACTGGCAGCCTCGGTGAGCGCCGCTTCCGGTCGTGGCTGCTCCACTGCCGATCCAGCTCCCTGCCCATGTTCTGGGAAGACAGTGGAAGGTGGCCCAAGTCCTGCCCAGGTAGTTCCAGGCCCCTGGCTTCGGCCTGGCCCAGCCCTGGCCTTTGCAGCCATTTGGGGAGTGAAGCAGCAGGTGCAAGATCTCGCTCTAATTCTGCCCTTTTCCAGGTCTTTTAAAACAAAAATCCAACTGAGAAGTTCTAAAAAGTTGTATTCTCCATTTTGTTTGAAAGACAAAAGATCTTCCGTTTGCTGGTTCACTCCCCAAATGGCCGCGACAAGGCTGCTGGGCCATGCCTGAAGCCTGAAGTTGGAGCCTTGTGGTGGCAGCTGGTCTCCCACGTGTGCATCAGGAGACAGAGTACTTGAGCCGTCCCCTGCTGCCTCCCAGGAAGCTGGAGTTGGGAGCAGAGCCAAAACTCAAACCCAGACATTTGGATATGGGAAGCCAAGTGGCATCTTAACCAGTGTCAAATGCCCACCGTTGAGATGCTTTTTTTTTTTTTTAAGATTTTTTATTTATTTATTTGACAGGTAGAGTTAGAGACAGTGAGAGGGAGAGACAGAGAGAAAGGTCTTCCTTCCATTGATTCACCTCCCAAATGGCTGCTACGACCGGAGCTATGCCGATCTGAAGCCAGGAGCCAGGTGCTTCCTCCTGGTCTCCGATACGGGTGTAGGCGCCCAAGCACCTGGGCCATCCTCCCCTGCTCTCCTGGGCCACAGCAGAGAGCTGGACTGGAAGAGGAGCAACCAGGACTAGAACCCGGCGCCCATATGGGATTCCGGCACCGAAGGCGGAGGATTAGCCAAGTGAGCCACAGCGCCGGCCCTTGAGAAGCTTTTAAAAAGCTTATTCATTGGGCGGCACTGAGCATAGCAGGTAAAGCCTCCTCCTGCAGTGCTGGCATTCCAGATGGGTGCTGGTTCTAGTCCTGGCTGTTCCAATTCCAATCCAGCTCTCTGCTATGGCTGGGAAAGCAGAAGATGGCCCAAGTCCTTGGGCCCCTGCACCCACTGGGTGACCCAGAAGAAGCTCCTGGCTTTGGATTGGCCCAGTTCCAGCTGTTTTGGCCATTTGGGGAGTGAACCAGCAGATGGAAGACCTCTCTCTTCGCATCTACCTCTCTGTATAAATAAATAAATCTTTAAAGTAAAAAGCTACTCATTTAAAAGCAGCACATGGGATCCTAAATAACTACCCAAGTCTGAATAATCCTAGTTTGTCAGCTTGCACTCAAACAGTCCCAGCAGTGTTCTCTCCATAGCAGAGAAGAGAGAAACATTCCCTCTGTTAGTTCACTCCCAAATCACAGCGACAGCCAGGGATGGGGCAGGCCAAGCCCCAGAGCCTGGAACTCAGTCGGGAACTGCCACATGGGTGGCAGGGACCCAGGTACTTGAGCTGTCACTTGGCAGCCTCCCAGGGTGCAGAGTGGTGGGCAGCTGGATTAGCAGTGTCGCGGGGACTCAAATCAGGAACTCGGATAATGGGATGTGAGCATCCCTTTTAGTAGCACTGTGCCAGATGCCTGCCCTGGAAATGGTTTTTATTGAGATGAGAGCTTACTAAAGAAATGTACAATTGGGGGGTGAGTGTTTAGCAGTTAAGATGCCGGTTAACAAGCTTGTGTCCCACATCAGAGTATACAGGTTCTATACCCAGTTCTGGCTTCTGACTGCTGAATCCTGACTCATGCAAACCCTGAGAGGTAACTGGACTCCTGCTGTCCACATGGGAGATCTGGATTGAGTTTCTGGCTCCTAGGCAGTTGTGGAGTGAACCAGGATATGGGAGTTCACTGTCTCTTGTGTCTAATTTCAAATAAATTTTTAAAAAAGAGTTATTTAGTTGAAACACAGACTTACAGGGAGAGAAAGGGAAAGATAGAGATCTTCCATCCACTGGTTTGCTCCCCAAAAGGCCGCAACAGCCATGGCTGGGCCAGGCGGAAGCCAGGAACCAGGAGCTTCATCCGAGTCTTCTACATGGGTAGCAGGGGCCTAAGGACTTGGGCCATCTTCACTGCTTTCCCAGGCGCATTAGCAGGGAGCTAATCAACAGTGGAGCAGCTGGGACTCGAACCAGTGCCCAGATGGGATGCTGGAATTTCAGGCGGTAGCTTACGCATTATGCCACAATCCTGGCCCCTTCAGTAAATTCTTTTTAAAGATTTATTTATTTATTTGAAAGAGAGGCAGAGAGAGAGAGAGAGGGAGAGGTCTTCCATCCGCTGGTTCACTCTCCAGATGGCCACAATGGCTGGAGCTGCGCCAATCCAGAGCCAGGAGCCTCCTCCGGGTCTCCCACACAAGTGCAGGGGCCAAAGCACTTGGACCATCTTTCACCGCCCTCCCAGGCCGCAGCAGAGAGCCGGATTGGAAGTGGAGCAGCTGGGACTCAAACTGGCGCCCCCCTGGGAAGGCAGCAGAGGATGGCCCAAGTATTCCAGCTACCCATGTGGGATACCTGGAATAAAGTTCCTGGCTCCTGGCTTTGGCTTAGCTCAGTCTTAGATGTGGCAGCCATTTGGGGTGTGAACCAAATCCTTCTCTCTAACTGCCTTTCAAATAAATACCTATATCTTTCTGTCTGCCTTTTCAAATAAATACTTTTTTTAAAAATAAAGAAGCCAACACTGGCACCATCTAGTTCCGGCTGCTCCACTTCTGATCCACCTCCCTGGTAATGGCCTGGGAAAGCAGTAGAAGATGGCCCAAGTGCTTGGCCCCTGCACCCACGTGGGGCACCTGGATGAAGCTCCTGGCTTTAGTCTGACCCACCCCTGGCCATTGCAGGCATTTTGGGGAGTACGCCAGCAGATGGAAGCTCACTTTCTTTTTCTCCCTCTCTCTCTCGACTGTGCCTTTCAAATACATAAATAAATCTCTAACAAATAAAAACTATAAAGTAAAATCTAAAATTAACCCAGGTGAGGGTCACAATGGTAATTTATAGTGACTGTCTTGAAAGCAAAGAATAATTTTCTCGGATGCTCTGATTAGAGATGGAAATGGCTGTTCTCCATCCCCATTTTATAAATGAAGAAATTGGGGATTTATGGATGTCACAGATCTTACTTGGATGTTACTGGGGCAAGCTGAGTAGAATGCCAAATAAGGCACTTTGTGAAATACATGGTACCTGGATTTAAGTGTAAGGCAAAATAATCTGTCTTTTCCTCTCTCTCTTAACTCTGCCTTAGAGATAAATGAGTAAGTTATTTAAAAAGTAATATGGATTCAAAATGGTGTCGTTAAGTAGACTCAAAAGGGTTTTTCCCTGAATGTTGGTGGATTCCTCCCTTGGAGGAGTGAGTTCCTTTGTATTGGAGAGCTTTCTGTGGGCTGGCATGGCACAGTGGGTTCAGTTTCCACTAATAACCCCAGCACCCCATACTGGAGCCACCAGTTCAAGTTCTGGCTGCTCAGCTGTCTGCTAATCAGCCTGGGAAACCAGTGGAAGACGGTCCAAGTTCTTGGGCCGCTGCCACCCATGTGGGAGACCAGCATGCAGTTCCTGGCTCCTGGCTTTGGCCTGGCCCTGCCCTGGCTGTTGCAGCCATTTGGGGAGTGAACAAGTGAATGGAAGATCTCTCTTTGTTCTCCGTGTCTTTCAGGTAGATAGACATTGTTTTTTAAAAAAATTCTTTCTACTTTAAAAAAATGCTTCCTTCTGAGATTATTGCATTATGTTTATATTTGAATGCCTCTGCAGACTCTGATATTTGTTGCAAATACAGTAGGAAATAGGACTTCAAGTTCTTAGGATTGTAGATTAGAATTGAATGGGTGAGCACCTCAAATTTGATGTGATCTCTATGAGTATTTGTGGTTTACAATATCCACAAGTCGGGGTGGATATTTGGTCCAGAAATTAAGATGTTACTTGGGACACCCACATTCCATATTAGTGTCTGGGTTTGAGTCCTGCCTGAGCTTCCAATTCCAGCTTCGTGCTAATGCACTCCCTGGAGGCAGCAGATGTCTCCAGTACTTCCGTCAGTGCCTTGCACAAGGGAGATGTGAATTGAGTTCCGGGCTCCTGGCTTTGCCTGCCTCCCAGCCCTGGCTGTTGCAGGCATTTGGAGAGTGAACAAGTGGATGGAAGATCTACCTCTGTTCTCTGTTTCTGTCCCTCTTCTGCCTTCCAAATAAAGATTTTTTAAAATGGGGCCGGCACTGTGGTATGGCAGGTAACCAGCCACTCTCTTCAGTGCCAACATCCTGAATGGGCGCTAGTTCGAGACCTGACTGCTCTACTTCTGATCCAGCTCTCTGCAATGGCCTAGGAAAACAGCAGAAGATGGCCCAAATCCGTGGGCCCCTGTACCTGTGTAGGTCTGAGACCCAGAAGAAGCTCCTGGCTTCGGATCAGCCTAGCTCTGGCCGCTGCAGCCATCTGGGGGGTGAACCAGTGGATGGAAGACCTCTCTTTATCTCTGCCTCTCCTCTCTCTGTGTAACTTTCTCTCTTTCAAATAAATAAAAGCATTTTAAAAATAAAATAAAATTGAATAAATCGCTAGTGTATGTCCAGTCAGGCTCCTGGCAGGAAACAGATGGTCCATTCAAAATGGGTGCCTTGAGGAGAAGCTAAGCAGCATAGATATGGATAGGGTTAAACCATGAGGGCAGGCGTTTATTCTTGGGCTGAAGATACCAGTTAGGACATTCATGTCCCACGCTGGAGTGCCTGGCTTGAGTCCAAGCTGGTCTGTGCTTCTGATCCAGCTTCCTGCTACTACACCTGGGAAGCTGTAGGTGATGCCCAGATGCTTGGGTTTCTGGCCAGCATGAGGAGATCCAAATGGAGGTCCTGGATCCTGGATTCTACCTGGCCCAGCCCTGGCTATTAGAGGCTTTCGGGGGATGAACCAGTGGATGGAAGATGTTTCTCATCTCTGCCTTTCAAATAAATAAAAATAAGTTAATTAAGAGTCATAAAAAAGCATCAAAGGACAGTTCTGGGTCCCAGCATGCCTCATGCCTGGGAGCCGTTGCACTCCTGGGCTTGAAGAGGTCGGAGGAGGAAGTAGTTACTAGCAGTTGAGAAGGCAGCTGTATGAAGAGTGCCAAATGCTAAAGACTGGGGCTTTGATAAAGGTTCTCAGTGAGTCCCAGCCAGTATGTAGGGAGGGAGCCAGGGACCAGGCTCCTGACCACACTGTCTAGTCGGCTGCTGCTGCCTGTATGAGGCCAGAGGCCAGGGACTCCCTCTGATGCTGACCACATATGTCAGCCTCCCGAAGCACACAATGGGATTGAAACGGCAGACTGGATGTGGGAGGGCAGGTGGCAGACACATAGTGACCACGTGGGACCTTGCCCATTCTTTCTCTCCCAATTCACATTATCTTTTGATCAGGCACAGTTCACAAATGCTGTGTATTCAGAGAATTACTGTGGCTGGCCATAAGAATGAGTTCATCTATTTTTTTTGAAAGATCGTTTATTTGAGAGAAAGAGAGAGAGGGAGGGAGATTTTCCATCTGTTGGTTCATTCCCCAGATGGCTGCAACAGCCAAGGCTGAAGCCAGGACAGTAGCTTCATCCAGGTCTCCTATGAGGGAGACAGGAGCCCAAACTTGGGTCATCTTCCACTGCTTTTCCCAGGCTGTTAGCAAGGAGCAGAATCGGAAATGGAGCAGCTGGGATGGGAGATGATGTTGCAGGCAGCGGCTTTACCTGCTATGCCACAGTGCTGGCCCCGGGAATTCATTGGCCACCAACTTTTAAAATAATGTAATTTTTGTGTGATGGCAAACATTTAGGTTCTAGGGCTAACTGTGGCACTTAATAGCTAGAGTGAGCAAGGATACAAGGGTGACCTAACCATTGTAGAAAATGAAAGTTGAAAAAGCCCTAGAAACTGAAGCGTTATACACTGTGAAAGTGTTTCACATGCCCTGTAGCTGCAGCTTGCCTGACAATGAGCGAGTTTCACGTTTATGTTCTGGTTCCCAGCACGAGTGTATCTCTATCCATGTGGCGCAGGCGGGCGTCCAGATCGGCAACGCCTGCTGGGAGTTGTACTGCCTTGAACATGGCATTCAGCCCAACGGTCAGATGCCAAGTGACAAAACCATCGGTGGCGGTGGCGGTGATGACTCGTTCAACACGTTCTTCAGTGAGACGGGGGTGGGCAAGCATGTGCCCAGAGCCATGTTTGTTGACCTGGAGCCCACGGTGGTTGGTAGGTGCTCGGGTACCAGAGGGTGGGATGCCCAGTGTGGGCTCCCCTGCAGAGAGAACAGCTGTAGGAGCCCATGCTGTTGTCGAGTGAGAACCGAAAGGTTCACGATGCACAGTCTGACTGTGCGACTCGGCAACCCCTGACCCACAGCTGCTCTGCCGGCACACGGTGGGCTGCGGAGAGATGTGCCGGGGGCTGCCTCGGCCTTGGTCAGGTGGCTTCTGCAGACCCCGTGTGTGCTGGTTCCCTCCCTGCCGCCGTGCTCTGTGTGCTGGTGCATCTCCCACATGACAAGGTCAGCGTAGAGCATTCGTGTGGTTCTCCCAGCTTAGAGCCCAAGGTCGTGTGAAGGAGAGCTGCAGAGAGATGGGTGTGCCAGGGGACAACAGTGTCACAGCCTGGGAGGCCCAGAGCACCTGGGCAACCCCGACAGGACTGCCCAGCCAAAGCCACACTGACCTAGGCACTGCCCAGTTTTAAATTATTCCTTGAAACAAATCGGTCCCCGTGTGAGGGGTGAGAGCTGCTCTCCCTTCACCGCAGCAGGGAACTCTGGGATTCCTTCGGTGTGTTGACCTCACCCGCTGAGATCCACGAATTGCATGGGTGGTTTTGCATCACAGACGTTTTCTGAGACACTTGAGCCCGTGGGGGCTACAGGGCACAGCGTGTGCTTTGTGGAACTGAGCAGGGCCGGCCGCGCCGTCTCAGTGAGTACAGCAGGCCCCGCCTCCCTGGTCTCTCTGCAGACAAAGTGCGCACGGGCACGTACAGGCAGCTGTTCCACCCGGAGCAGCTGATCACCGGGAAGGAAGACGCGGCCAACAATTACGCCAGGGGCCATTACACCATCGGCAAGGAGATCGTGGACCTCGTGCTGGACCACATCCGCAAACTGGTAAGGGGCGCCCTCGTCCCGCATAGCCTTGGGTTGGCAGGGGAGGTGGCTCCCCAACACTCAGGCCAGGATCAGGAGCCCGACCTGGTCTGCAGAGGCCTCTGCGGAGGGTGCGTGTGCGACTCACTGTGGGTCTTATCGTGTGCTTCTTTGCTTCTGCTCTAACACGTGTTCACCGCAGACGGTCTGAGTCTGTGTTAACTTGCAGAGGCCGAGAGAAGTGAGCCTGGTAGGGGGCAGGTGGGCGGCACGGCCTGCCCGGACCCGGCTCACGCTGTGTGGTTTCTCGCAGGCGGACCTGTGTACGGGGCTGCAGGGCTTCTTCATCTTCCACAGCTTTGGGGGTGGCACCGGCTCCGGGTTCGCATCTCTGCTCATGGAGCAGCTGTCGGTGCACTATGGCAAGAAGTCCAAGCTGGAGTTTGCCATCCACCCAGCGCCGCAGGTTTCCACGGCCGTGGTGGAGCCGTACAACTCCATCCTGACCACCCACACGACCCTGGAATATTCCGACTGTGCCTTCATGGTGGACAATGAAGCTATCTATGACATCTGTCGGCGCAACCTGGACATCGAGCGTCCCACGTACACCAACCTCAACCGCCTGATCAGGCAGATCGTGTCATCCATCACGGCCTCCCTGCGATTCGATGGGGCCCTGAACGTGGACTTGACGGAGTTCCAGACCAGCCTGGTGCTGTACCCCCGCATCCACTTCACGCTGGCCACCTACGCCCCGGTCATCTCGCCGGAGAAGGCCTACCACGAGCAGCTGTCCGTGGCCAAGATCACCAATGCCTGCTTTGAGCTGGCCAATCAGATGGTGAAGTGTGACCCTTGCCATGGCAAGTACATGGCCTGCTGCATGCTGTACAGGGGTGACGTAGTCCCGAAGGATGTCAACGCGGCCATCGCCACCATCAAGACCAAGCTCACCATCCAGTTTGTGGACTGATGCCCGACCAGCTTTAAGGTAGGCCTGGGCGTTGGGAGGTGTCACCCCATCAGCGGGCAGCAGACCTCCGGGAGAAGGCATACTGTGATTAGCAGGCTGCGTGCCCTGACACACCTGGTTTGCGTCTTCATGCCCTTTGGTTTTTAACCTTGTCCACAATGATTTTCCCCATAGACAAAACTATGGATTCCACATTTGTAAGCTCTGATGAGTTCCCATGTATTGGGGGAGTTTCGAGTTCCAGATCATTCAGATGGAAAATGACATGAGAAACCCAGAGCAGTGTGTCTGCCGTTTCCCACGTGGATGGCTGTGCTTCCTCTGATCACCCACCACTTGTTAGACGCTCTCGGCCCCCTTGATGACAGCTTGACACAGATGACTTATTTTTTTCTTTCAAGATGTATTTTATTTATTTGAAAGGCAGAGTTACAGAGAGGCAGAGGTAGAGAGAGAGAGCGGTCTTCCATCTGCTGGTTCACTCCCCAAATGGCCACAGCTGCCAGAGGTGGGCTCTTCCAGAGCCAGGAGCTTCTCCCAGGTCTCCCACATGGGTGCAGGGGCCCAAGGACTTGGGCCATCTGCTGCTTTCCCAGGCACATTAGCAGGAATCTGGATTAGAAGTGGAGCATGGGCTGACGCTGTGGTGTAGCGGCTAAAGCAGCTGTCTGCAGTGCCAGCATCTCATATGGAGATCATTTCAACTCCCAGCTGCTCCACTTCTGATCCAGCTCTCTGCTGTGGTCTGGGAAAGCTGTGGACGATGCCCCAAGCCCTTGGGCTCCTGCACCCGTGTGAGAGAAACGGATGAAGCTCCTGTCTCCTGGCTTCAGGTCAGCACAGCTCCGGCCACTGCAGCCATCTGTGGTGCCCCTTTGCCCCCGGGGTGCTGACGTGGGGCAACTTCTGCTCACTGGGAAGCAAGGGAGGTGGAGAGGTGAGGACAGGACCACAACAGGCACCGCGACCTCCCTAGTGGGCCAGGGAAGGACCAGCTTCATCCTCTCAGCCCAGGGAACTGGGACGGGAAGGGAGGGGCTGGTGACCATGAGCACAGGGAGCCTAGGGCCAGGCAGGGGCTCTTGCTGCCAGTGGGGGCTCCGGGCCTGTCAGAGGTCCACCTTCGTGGGTGTGGGGCAGCGCCCCCACAGCGGTTGTGGGGTGCCTGTCTTGAGCAGGGCCAGGCTGCCCAGGGCTGAGATACCTATATCCCCATATCAGCTCTGCCCAGGACGTCACCCTGGAACTAACGAGTCCGGGTGGCCTGCCTGAGAGATGCTCAGTGCTGTGAGTGTACACCTGGGGCTCAAGGCACCTGGGACCCCCACACCCCTCAGGGTCCCCCACCGCCCACCCTCCCCCCGTGCCCTGGCCTCCTGAGGTCATGCGCCCCACCTCACCCCTCCTCTGTCAGCCAGACCCAGGCCATCTCTCCACCACTCTGCTCCTACTTATTCTCCAGGTTCTAGCACAACATGGAGGCAGAAGCCCTTATCCCCATGCTAAGGTGGGCTGCTGAGTCATGCCAGAGACAGCCCAAGATGGCTCCATCCCTGCAAGTCACCGGAGCCCACCCTCCAGCCACGGGGCCTCTCTCCCTGCATCTGTGGGAACAGCCTCCAAGTCCGACTCCTGCCCCAGGCCCCACTCCTGCCAGCACAGACCCGGGGGCAGGGCCATAAGCTGCACCCTCCCTGTGGTCTGTACTGCGAGAGCCCACAAGCAGGTTCAGAGCCACAGAGACCACATCCCTGGCCACCCTTCAGACTAGGTCTTCGTAAGCCTTGAGCCTAGCCCTGAAGCCAGGCACCTGCTGGACAACTGCCCACATGCTAGGCTGGTGCCCCAACCCTGTGGACACAGCTCTGGAGTGGCGATGGCCAGGCTGTGTTGCCTGGGAGCATGGGGACCCGCAAGCCACCCCCTCTACTTAACAGAAACAGAGGCCTCAGAGTAAGAGTGCCCAGTGCTTGCCCCACGTCCAGCTCTGTCTCTGCCTGCAGTCCTGAGTCCCAGAGTCACTCGGCTCTGGCCAAATGCTGACCAGTGCCTGCCTGTGACCACAGCTGGGCTCAAGGTCGGGGCCCGGGGACAGGTGTGCCGCCTCATGTTGGGGTTTCTGACCCCAGTCCCGCCCTGGGGTGAGCTGGGGTGCGGAGGACTCACTGCAGGAACCCAAGCCTGTCAGGGACGAGGCAGCCGCCCTCATCGTCCTCTTCTTCAGTCTCCAAAAGTGCTACTCCTCGGAGTCCCTACAGCCGAGAGTGTACCCGGATAAGAAGTCACTGGGGGAGCTGTCTGCCCGTCCCCTCTCCCCGTGTCCCCAGGGAGGCGGGGTCTGGCTCTCACAGGCACAGTCCTTGAGGCAGGGCCCCACCTCCTCCCTCAGCAACCTGGCCCGTACCTGCTCATATTTCATGATGAGCGCTACTCTCTCCTGGGCCCTCCAGGACCTCAAGGCATTCACATCCAATCTGTAAGACACACACGCACATGGGAGCCAGCACTGGGGAGCCCACGGGAATGCTGACCTGAGGGCTGTCCCCCTGGTCAGAGGGGGGGCTGCCACACAGCCAGGCAGGCGGGAACCTGGTGTCTGGGTCCCTGGAGGATGACTTGTGCAGAGCTCAGGGACTAGGCACCGTGGGGAAGGACAGCCCCCACCTTGCCTCCCCTGCCCTCGGAAAGGATGCTCCTCCCCCAGCCTGGCAGCCACGAGTCTTCCAGGGAGCCCAAGTCTATGGGGCTCCCCGGCCTGCTCCCAGCTCCCGCATCTCTGGGGCTCTCAGAGCTGGCCTCCCTGCCCCACCTGATACCAGCTGACCCGACACCTATTCTTGAACCTGTGTCCAGACTCAGACTCACACCAAGGCCCATTCGACACTGGTGACCAGCAGAGCGGGACGAATGAGATGACTGTAATCACGCTCTACACACAGGGGCAGCACTCAGAGCTCCGCCACATTGCCCATGGAAACCGGTCTGGGAGACCAGGGCCACCCACCTAGGCGGGACCTTCCCCACGCCACAGCTCATGCAGAGAGCAAGTCCCACTCACCTCCATCGAGAATCCATGCGATTCTACCAAATGTGCCTCCTGCCTACACTACCAACTGGTCAGTTGGGCAGTAGACGCACTACTGGCCTCTGGTCGCCTCCCAGCCCAGAGTGCGCATCTCAGTGACTGTGATATCACAGAAGTCTGCCAGCCAATCCCTAGTGGCTCTGCTGTGGCAGGGCTCAGGGTCCTCAGGCCTGGCTTCATTAAAGGTCACCAGAAGTGGGGCCTGTGTTCTCCCCAGGGCCCAGGTGAGAGGGCAGGGCTCTGGCAGAACTGCCCCGGAACCAGGGGTGCCAGGGCCCTCTGCTACCGGCCGTAACGGTCCCAAGTCTCAGGCAACCGGCACCTCCCGCCACTCCTTTCTGCCTCTGCAATTGTATTACAGCACAACTGTGAAGGCCTCTTTCTTAGAACACAAGGTCGCATAGGGAGTCCCACATAGACCTGTCCCCACACTCCGGGGCTGCCCCTGCCATGACCTGAACTGAGACTCCCAGGGTGCAGCCTCCTGTCCTACCACAGGCCCCACCCCAGCACTGCCACCCTCTGCTGCCCCTCCTGCTCTGTTCCAGCCCTTCTTCCCTGGAGTTGTAGGAGGTGGACACAAGGGTCCTCTGGGATGGAGGGCAGGGGAGCATGGCCCAGCCTGTCCAGAGTGGGAACCAGGGCCCTGTCCTGGACACGGGCCAGGGCTTCAGGCACAGAGCACTGAGAATTCCTGGGCACCAGCACCTGAGCCGCATGCTGGTAACACCGGGCTGCTGCTGACCATCAGGACAGGGACAGCATGCGTCAGGCTGCAGGCAGGATTAGCCACAGGCCCGTGGCTCCCCAGGGTGCTGATCACAAGGTTGCTCCCCCTGGGAAAGTGGCTCAGCCCTCCCCCAGCACCTCCTTGGTCCTGGGCCACACACTGCCCCTAGCCTGCCACCTTGGGGCCACAGTCAGTTCTTTTCCCTTCAAGGGCCCACTGCTCTGCCTCTCTGCCCTCTTCCTCTGCCCTGGCATGGAGACCACAGGGTGCAGGGGCCCTGGTCACCCACACACCTGCTGGCCTCCTCTGTGGAGTGTGAATGAGTGCACCGCTGTGTCGTGTCCAGAGATGCTGTCCAGCAACACTTGGGTTTTAACTGATTCTTTTATTCCCCCTCCCCACTCAGCGTCTCCGCTTTTAAATTGCATTGTAAACTCTTTTGGAGATTCACAAAGTGCTGTAAAATAACACAGCGAGTGCTGAATGCGGACCACTCAGCTTCAGCTGTCAAATGTTCCTAATTGGGTGGAGGATGCCCATTCGTTTTCCTTTCTCTGCCTCAGTTCAAACTCCAGATGCCTAGGCTTAGTGTTCTCCACATTGCGTTTTCCTTCACTGGGGGGGAGGTTTGTTCCCCAGAGTCCGTGTGCAGGGAGCATGGGTGCATGGGCCCCAACCCAGCTCCTGCATGGACGGGCGCTGGCCTCCTGGGGTGGCTTAGGGTGCACAGGGGTGAGTTCCCATTGTTGTTGCTACAAATGTTTCCTTATTATCAAGGTGTTGCTACAAATGTTTAATTCGTGGATCTGGGGGGGTGGTTGCTTCCATCCACTGTTCCCCTCACCAGAGGCCTGCAGTGGCCAGTGGCTGAGGCCTTAAAATAAATAAATCTTTAAACAATAAAAATTAAAGTTCAAAATAAAAGCAAGTTCCTCTACTTTTCTCCCTCTTTCTCTCTACATCTTTGACTCTACCCGCCTCTCCCTGCACCCCCATGGGATGTTGGCCACCATGTTGGAGGAAGCACGAAGGCCCTCCAGAACTGTGAGCCAATCAGCTCGTGTGGCTTGCACATCGCCCCAGTCTGTGGGATTCTGTCACAGCAGCAGAGAGCGGACCAAGACACCTGGTGTCACCTGTGTCCTCACTGCACATAGATTTGCATCTGTCGGACGGGGTGTGGTGGGACACAGCCCCAGGGTCCCACAGGTGGGGTAATGAGGGGGTCTCTAGTCCCCAAGCCCTCCCGTCCCCTGGGCTCCCTTTCACTCCTGCAGAGGCAGGGGTCCCCCATTGCTCCTCTGTGGAGGGAGCTCAGTGAGCACAAAGAGCAGGTCCTCCCTGGGGTAAGTGCTTTAGACAGAGTTTGTGGCACCAAGAGGGCTGTGGGACCTTTAAGAGGCGGGCAGAGTAGGAGGTTGCTAGGTGAGATGGGGTGGGGCCCTGGGAAGGGGTGAGTGCTGGGCTCCCAGAATCAGGGCTGGGCCAGCCAAAGGCAGGAAATGCATCTGGGTCTCACTCCCTCGTGGGTGATGGAACCCCAGTGCTTGGACCACCACCTACAGGCACCACCTGAACCCCCGAGTGTGCATTAGCAGGGAGCTGGAATGGCAGCCAAGGAGCTGGGAATAGGACCAGGCCCTCTGATTGGGGATGTGGGCAACCCAATCCGGGATTTCACCTCTGCCTGGTGCGCCCATCCTGACGCATTCTCTCTGTGAAGGCAGCCCAGGTACAAGTGTGGGAGAAACAGGAAAAGGATCAGCCCACCCTGCCCCCACCCCAGCAAGCCCCTTGGGACAGGAGCAGCCACTCCACCCTGTCTGGGCCTCCCAGCAGCTCATTGGTCACCAGGATGTCACAGATGCTCCTCCCCAGACAGCCCTGTGCCGAGTGCCCTCAGTGAGTTGTGTCAAAGCAGGGGGCAGGTGGCAGATCCAGGCTCAGAGGGCACAGACAGGCGTGCGGGGGGCCTGAGACAGGCGGCAGCATCATGACCACAGGGCTGAGCCACCACAGACACCCAGATCCTGGGTCCACTGTGCGGGAGACCCCACGCGGGGTGTGTTTGCGGGGTCACAGCTGCATCCACAGTTGGGGGTTGGCACTGGGACCAGCTGAGGCAGGAGAGAGGATTTCTGGATCATGGCCAGGGGCGTTCATGCCCCCTGAGCTTTAGGTCTTCCTGTCCGGTCAGGGACCTCTTCCCACCCCTTATGTCCCTTGGGCCTGGAGGTGGGAGGTCTCATATCCATCTATAGGTGGGCACCACTGCCACCGTGCATGGCCTCACACTGAGCAGCCTAGCCGGTCTCCCTGCAGAGGGCGGGGCAGCAGAGTGGCAGCTGCTGTGCAGTGTTGGGCACGCGCCCCGGCTCTGAGCCGCAGTGTGCTCACGGTGACGCTGGGACTCTCACTGCCACTCTGAAGGTGGCTGGCCGGCTACGCCTGGTCAGTGACGCATGTGCCCTGAGGATCTTGGCCACGGCGACGGAGATCACACTCCCACCCACCCCGCCCCACACTGCACCCCTGCAGGAACAACACGGACAGCCCTGGATCCAGCCACCACTGGCAGTTATGGCAGCCGGCCCCGCTGCACTGCCCGCCTCCCACACCCACGCCTGGTGTCCGGTCCAGCACTGAGCAGACTCTGTGCAATGCGAGCTTTTATTGTTGCCTCCTCCAATGAGAGGCCGGCAGGCAGCAGGTGGGCTGCACCTGCTGACCACGTAGGTGTGGGACGGCCCTGGGTCTTCTGGCCGGGAGGGCTCCCTTAACAAAGAGGATCTGAGAAGATTTTATTCTGGAAAGAGAAGTCGGGACACCTGGTGAGGCCGGGGCCAAGAGACACCTGCAGGGCGCAGGCACAGGGCACTTCCTGGGGAGGAGCTGCAGCCTGGCACTGGATCTGGGCAGCTAAAGGCAGATCCTCTCCTGCACCCAGGTGCCTGAGAAGCTCTCGTAAAAATCCCTCCCTTGATGAGGAATGAAGGGGAGGTTCTCTGTGGGGGGTGCAGGTGAGGCTGGGACAGGCAGGGGCTACACGGAAGGCCTGGCAAGGCGGAAGGGGCACCGGAGGCCTCCAGGAACACACAGACCCCAGTCCGCTGGCCCCTTCTGTCTCTGGCACACTTGCAGCCTAGCAGTGCCCGTCCCCGCCTGTGCTCACCTGCAGTCAGGGTTCGGTCTGCTTTTTCCCCAGCTGCTGCCAGGCCCGGGAGGACAGGAAGGGCTGTTGGAGGCCTGGTTCCATGCTCAGGAGCCCCAGATGGCCCATGGGGTACAGGGAGAAGGAAACATGAGGTCTGGGGTGGAGGAGGGCACCCGAGGGGTCAGGGTGAGTTAGTGAGATTTGAAGGCAGACAGCACCCAGCGCCCACGGCTTGAAGAAGTTTCAGGCTCTGGCGCTGGAGAGGCTCTGATCAGGGAGGCCAGAGCTGAGGTCTGACACAAGAGGCAGGGCTGCTGTGGGGACAGTGGCCCTGGAGGGTCTCAGGCCTGCCTGGGGGAGCTGAACGGCCATGGAGCCCAGGGATCCAGGTGCACGCAGTCTCCCTTCCTGTACTTGCCTGCACCGCGGGGGTGGCGGCCCGCAACTCTGTGTCCTCATCTGGAGGTTCTTCCCACAGATTCCCAGGCCGGGCTGTGGTGGGCACGAGGAGTGCCCCCTCCCCAGGGGCACGGAAGGAGCCGGTGTTGGGCCAGTCCCGGCTGGACTCACCACAGCACTGATCGCGTGCCCCTTATCCTCCATTGTCAGTTTCCCATCAACGCACTGCTTCAGCGCCAGGGCATTTTACAGCACTAGTGGGTCACTTTGGTAATTTTGCACATAGGAAATATACTCATCGGAGGGTCCTGACAGAAATTCATAAACAGCTGTCTGCACAGCCGGGCAGATGTCACAATCTGAAGAGAAATGGAAGGCATGGGTCACAGCAGGTGCGTCCCTTCACCCGCCCTGGGAGCCAGCACTACCCTGGAAAGCTGGCCCCCGCCCCCAGAACACCCCCAGCCCAGGCGCCCGTGGCTGGCACCTACTGGCAACAGAGATCAGGAGCCAGGCAGTGCTGAGCAGTGCCAGGCAAGCAGCAGGCTTCATGGTGCAGGGACAGCCGCTCCCATCGCGGGGCCCCTTTATACCTGCTCCGGGCCGCCAGTAGGGCAGGAGGGGCCTGTCCTCCCCCAGGGTGGGTGTGTTCCCTCCCCGCCCCTCCCAGGCCACAGCTTGCATGACCTGCAGTTGCAGAGGGTGCACGTGTGTGTGTGTTGATGTTGGCCAAGTCCAGCCCTGGGTTAACACAGGGGTTGGCTCCTTCTCCCTCTCTTTCCGGGGACCTGACCATGGGCCCATGCCTGGGTGCAGGGAAGGGGCAGAACCAGTGGAAACCCTGCCTGGGCAAGGGGAGAAAGCGCCACACAGGGCCTCTGGAGCCCTGGGCCAGCTCAGCCTCTTGCACCTTGCTGGGACCTTGACGACCGGCTGCTGTGACTATGGGAACTGCAGGACACCCAGTGCCAGTGTGGCGGGCAGGCCAGAACGCAGGTCCTCTGCTTCTCTCTTGCACTCATGGCCCTGAAGGCTAGGGGGCATGGGGTAGACCAGTTGTCTCTAAAGACCTAGTTGGCATTTGACCACATTCTGCTGTTTGGGTCTCCAGGGCCCTGGCTGGGCTGGGAGAGATGCCCAAGTCCTTGTCTTCCCGTGGGGAGAACAGAACCGGGACCCACAGAGAAGTGCAGCCTTGTCAAAAGGCAGGGGTCATGCACGACTTCTCCATCTCTTCCAGCCCCTGCGCTCCACAGCAGACGCCCCAGGGAAGCCCAGCTCCCTTCTGTCCCTGGCTTCCCAGCACACACCCTCTCCCACCCTGCTGCCTCTGCCACCTCCTGCCCCAGTCTCCCTCCCTCGAGGGCCTCCTTCCATTTATTTTTTTAAATTTATTTGAAAACCAGAGTTACAGAGAAGCATTGACAGAGTCAGAGAGAGAGCAAGAGGTCTTCCACCCGCTGGTTCACTCCCCAGATGGCCACAAGAGCTGGAGCTGCGTTGATCCGAAGCCAGGAGCTTCTTCAGGGTCTCCCATGTGGGTGCAGGGGCCCAAGGACCTGGGCCATCTTCTACTGCTTTCCCAGGCCATAGCAGAGAGCTTGATCGAAAGAGGAGAAGCTGGGACTAGAACCAGCGCCCTTATGGGATGCCGGTGCCTCAGGCCAGGGCGTTAACCCACTGGGCCACTGCACAGGCCCCAATAAGTAAGCTGGGGCCGGTGCTGTGGCTGTGGCATAGTGAGTTAAAGCCTCTGCCTGCAGTGCTGGCATCCCAGCCGCACAGAGTGAGGTCTTCCATCTGCTGGTTCACTCCTCAACTGGCCCCAATAGCCAGAGTTGTGCCGATCCGAAGGCAGGAGCCAGGAGCTTCTTCCTGATCTCCCACACAGGTGCAGAGGCCCAAGGACTTGGGCCATCTTCTACTGCCTTCCCAGGCCACAGCAGAGAGCTGTATGGGAAGTGGAGCAGCCGGGACTCAAGCTGGCTCCCATATGGGTTAATGCCCTGGCCTTTGGCACCGGCTGTCCCCACGGCAGCCCTCTGTGTCAGACCTCAGCTCTGGCCTCCCTGACCACAGCCTCTCCAGCATCTGAGCCTGAATCTTTGACTTTTATATGACTTTTTCGTAAAATGCATCTTCCATTATGTTTTTGAAGGTCTTTTGTGAATGTGTAGATATTGCCTCACATTAGAGAGAAAAAGAGAGAGAGAAAGGTCTTCCATCCACTGATTCATTCCCCAAATGACCAAAATGGCCGGAGCTGTGCTGATTAGAAGCCAGAAGCCAAGAGCTTCTTCTGGGTCTCCCACACAGGTACAGAGGCCCAAGGACTTGGGCCATCTTCTACTGCTTTCCCAGGCCATGGCAGGGAGCTGGATTGGAAGTGGAAGAGCCAGACTTGGCCAGCATCCATATGGGATGCCAGCACTGCAGGCCAGGGCTTTACAGCCACTGAGCCACAAGCCAGCCCCTCACATTAATTTTTAAAAGTGCAGGTTTTACATGTCACAATATGTCAAAATCAGGGTCCGTGTTGTGGCTTAACCGGTAAAGCTGCTGCCTGCTGTGCCGGTATCCCATGTGGGCTCCAGTTCCAGTCCCAACTGCTCCACTTCCCATCCAGCTCTCTGCTAATGGCCTGGGAAAGCAGTGGAAGATGACCCAAGTGCTTGGGCCCCTGCACCCAAATGGGAGACCCAGAGGAGGCCCAGCTGCCATTGCAGCCATTTGGGGAGTGAACCAACGGACTGAAATTCTCTCTCTCCTTCTCTTTCACTCTCTCTCTCTCTCTCTGCCTCTCTGTGACTCTGCCTTCCAAGTGAATTCAAGATTAAGCACTTTTGTTTTGTTTTGGCTGGAGGCACTCTATCACTAACAATGACAGAATACGGTTTGCTGGGCATCAGAGCAGAAAAGACACACAATTATTTCGAGCCCAGGGAGAACCCTGTGCCAAACAGGATTCACATCCGGCAACTGCTTTAGGCAAAGAAGCACCCAGAGCTGAGCGCCAGCTGCCCTTTGTCCACCTGTCCTCGGGGCTGGGAGCTTTCTCAGCCTGTCCTGGGTTTTCTGACCTTGCCACTCTAGGGGAGGCCTGGCCAGGGATGACCCAATGTCCCCTACACAGAGCTTGTCAGGGGCTCTTCTTGTAGCTTGGACTGGGGTTGGAGAGTTTGGGAAGAAAACCAAAGAAATCAGGTCCCTTCTTGTCACCTGGCATCCAGGTGTGCATGACAGCTGTGGCTGACCACGGGTTATCACCAGAGCACTGTTCACGTCTGCCAGGGAGGGGCAGTAGCTCCCCCTGCTGGAGTGGAGTCAGCCATTGACTACTTGGGTTCTCTCTCAGGAGTATTTGTCTCTTCTCCATCCGTCTGCTTATGCAGTTATCTGTTTGTATCAGGATGCACTCACATGTGGGGTTTTATTCATGGTTATAACCTGATATTAAGTTACTCGTCTTGCTGCTCACCGGGTTCCAGATAAGAGCACAGGCAGCTGTCTCGGGCTCGCTTCTGCTAGCGTTTCCATGGACACCCTCGTCTTGTTGGAGCCAACACACTGTACTCCTGCATCGGAGGCTGGGGGAGCTCTCTGGAGGGTCTAGGCAGAGCAGCACCGCCCCTGGCTGACCCTGCACGCGGGCCTGTAGGCTGCAGCCCTCGGGGGCCGGAAGGGCTAGGGACAACTCAGTCTGGGGAGATGCCTTTCTACCGCCACCGCCTGTGGGTGCTGATGAAGGCACGGGGCACTTCAAACCGCCCATGGGGCCCTGTTCACTGAGGAAGAAGAGGGTGCCAGGAGAAGGGGCAAGGCTGGAGCAATGGGAAGCAAGAAAGGCCCAGGACATCATGAGCTCCCATAGGGTGAGAAGGAGGCTGGAGGAAGGATCCAGCCAGTGAGAGCAAGAGGGTACCGCCAGCACCTGGGAAGCCGCCCGGCCACCAGTCCTGGGCCCCCAGGCCTGATCCAGGTTCTCTGCAGCTACGATGCTCCCACCCTCAGCCCCGGGCTGAAACACAGGCACACGTCAGTGTTCTGGACAGCATGTTGGCCCCCTCTGGCAGTGTAGACATGACCTTGATGCCTCCTGTGATTTTTCTCTGCCCATTTAGGGGGATTAGTGCATTGGGAGGCAGAAGAGGTGGGTGGAGGATGTGGCTGGAAAGCCTAGGTGACCTCTCATCTGGGGCTCCAGAGCCTTGAACCAGGCCTCGAACAGCCCCTCCTGTCCTCTCGGGCCTGGCGGCGGCTGGGAAAAAACCAGACCGAACCCTGACTGCAGGTGAAGCGCAGGTGGGGACGGGCACTGCTAGGCTGCAAGCTTGTGAGAGATAGACGGGGCCAGCAAACTGGGGTCTGTGTGTTCCTGGAGGCCCCCGGTGGCCCTGCCACCTTGCCAGGCCTACTGTGTAGCCCCTGCCTGTCCCAGCCTCACCTGCACCCCCCACAGAGAACCTCCCCCTCATTCCTCATCAAGGGAGGGATTTTTACAAGAGCTTCCCAGGCACCCGGGTGCAGGAGAGGATCTGCCTTTAGCTGCCCAGATCCAGTGCCAGGCTGCAGCTCCTCCCCAGGAAGTGCCCTGTGCCTGCGCCCTGCAGGTGTCTCTAGGCCCGGCCTCACCAGGTGTCCCGACTTCTCTGCAGAATAAAATCTTCTCAGATCCTCTTTGTTAAGGGAGCCCTCCCGGCCAGAAGACCCTGGGCCGTCCCGCGCCTATGTGGTCAGCAGGTGCAGCCCCACCTGCTGCCTGCCGGCCTCACATTGGAGGAGGCAACAATAAAAGCCCGCATTGCACAGAGTCTGCTCAGTGCTGGAACAGACACAGGGCGTGGGTGTGGGAGGCGGGTGGTGCAGCGGGGCCGGCTGCCATGACTGCCAGTGGTGGCTGGATCCAGGGCTGTCCGTGTTGTTCCTGCAGGGGTGCAGTGTGGGGCGGGGTGGGTGGGGGTTCGATCTCCGTCACCGGGGCCGAGATCCACAGGGCACACGCGTCACCAACCAGGCGTAGCCGGCCAGCCTCCTTTAGAGTGGCAGTGAGAGACCCAGCGTCACCGTGAGCACACTGCGGCTCAGAGCCGGGGCGCGTGCCCAACACTGCACAGCAGCTGCCACTCTGCTGCCCCGCCCTCTGCAGAGAGACCTGCTGGGCTGCTCAGTGTGAGGCCGTGCACGGTGGCAGTGGTGCCCACCTGTAGATGGATATGAGACCTCCCACCTCCAGGCCCAAGGGACATAAGGGGTGGGAAGAGGTCCCTGACCGGACAGGAAGACCTAAAGCTCAGGGGGCATGAACGCCCCTGGCCATGATCCAGAAATCCTCTCTCCTGCCTCAGCTGGTCCCAGTGCCAACCCCCAACTGTGGACGCAGCTGTGACCCCGCAAACACACCCCGTGTGGGGTCTCCCGCACAGTGGGCCCAGGATCTGGGTGTCTGTGGTGGCTCAGCCCTGTGGTCATGATGCTGCCGCCTGTCTCAGGCCCCCCGCATGCCTGTCTGTGCCCTCTGGGCCTGAATCTGCCACCTGCCCCCTGCTCTGACACAACTCACTGAGGGCACTCGGCACAGGGCTGTCTGGGGAGGAGCATCTGTGACATCCTGGTGACCAAGGAACTGCTGGGAGGCCCAGACAGGGTGGAGCAGCTGCTCCTGTCCCCAGGGGCTTGTTGGGGGGGGCAGGGTGGTCTGGTCCTTTTTCTGTTTCTCCCACACTTGTACCTGGGCTGCCTTCACAGAAACAATGGGTCAGGGTGGGCGCACCAGGCAGCAGTGAAATCCTGGATTGGGGCGCCCACATCCCAAGTCAGAGGGCCTGGTCCTATTCCCAGCTCCTTGGCTGCCATTCTAGCTCCCTGCTAATGCACACGCAGGGGTTCAGGTGGCACCTGCAGGTGGTGGTCCAAGCACTGGGGTTCCATCACCCAGGAGGGAGGGAGACCCAGATGCATTTCCTACCTTTGGCTGGCCCAGCCCTGATTCTGGGAGCCCAGCACTCACCCCTTCCCAGGGCCCCACCCCATCTCACCTAGCAACCTCCTACTCTGCCCGCCTCTTAAAGGTCCCACAGCCCTCTTGGTGCCACAAACTCTGTCTAAAGCACTTACCCCAGGGAGGACCTGCTCTTTGTGCTCACTGAGCTCCCTCCACAGAGCAGCAATGGGGGACCCCTGCCTCTGCAGGAGTGAAAGGGAGCCCAGGGGACGGGAGGGCTTGGGGAGCAGAGACCCCCTCGTTACCCCACCTGTTTGACCCTGGGGCTGTGTCCCACCACACCCTGTCTGACAGATGCAATTCTATGCGCAGTGAGAACACAGGCAACACCAGGTGTCTCGGTCCACTCTGCTGCTGTGACAGAATCCCACAGACTGGGGCACTGTCCAAGCCACACGAGCTGATTGGCTCACAGCTCTGGAGGGCCTTCGTGCTTCCTCCAACATGGTGGCCAACATCCCATGGGGTTACAGGGAGAGGCGGGTAGAGTCAAAGATGTAGAGAGAAAGAGGGAGAAAAGTAGAGGAACTTGCTTTTATTTTGAACTTTAATTTTTATTGTTTAAAGATTTATTTATTTTAAGGCCTCAGCCACTGGCCACTGCAGGCCTCTGGTGAGGGGAACAGTGGATGGAAGAAACCACCCCCCCAGATCCACGAATTAAACATTTGTAGCAACACCTTGATAGTAAGGAAACATTTGTAGCAACAACTATGGGATCAGCACCCCGGGGAGCCGCGGGCCTGTGGCTACTCCTACCTGCGGCCTGACGTGTGCTGTCCCTGTCCTTATGGTCAGCAGCAGCCCGGTGTTACCAGCATGTGGCTCAGGTGCTGTGCCCAGGAGTTCTCAGTGCTCTGTGCCCTGTGCAGGACAGGGCCCTGGTTCCCGCTCTGGACAGGCTGGGCCACACTGGCTTGAGATCCTGTGCGGGTGGTGCTCAGCGGGACACTCCTCTGCCCTCCATCCCAGAGGACCCTTGTGTCCACCTCCTACAACTCCAGGGAAGAAGGGCTGGAACAGAGCAGGAGGGGCAGCAGAGGGTGGCAGTGCTGGGGTGGGGCCTGTGGTAGGACAGGAGGCTGCACCCCCGGGAGTCTCAGTTCAGGTCATGGCAGGGGCAGCCCCGAGTGTGGGGACAGGTCTATGTGGGGCTCCCTATGTGACCTTGTGTTCAAAGAAAGAGGCCTTCACAGTTGTGCTGTAATACAATTGCAGAGGCAGAAAGGAGTGGCGGGAGGTGCCGGTTGCCTGGGACTTGGGACCGTTACGACAGGTGGCAGAGGGCCCTGGCACCCCTGGTTCCGGGGCAGTTCTGCCAGAGCCCTGCCCTCTTCACCTGGGCCCTGGGGAGAACACAGGCCCCACTTGTGGTGACCTTTAATGAAGCCAGGCCTGAGGACCCTGAGCCCTGCCACAGCAGAGCCACTAGGGATTGGCTGGCAGGCTTCTGTGATGTCACAGTCACTGAGATGCGCACTCTGGGCTGGGAGGCGACCAGAGGCCAGTAGTGCGTCTACTGCCCAACTGACCAGTTGGTAGTGTAGGCAGCAGGCGCATTTCAGAGAATCACATGGATACTCAACGGAGGTGAGTGGGACTTGCTCTCTACATGAGCTGTGGCGTGGGGAAGGTCCTGCCAGGGGGGTGGCCCTGGTCTCCCATGCCAGGTTCCATGAGTGATGTGGTGGAGCTCTGAGTGCTGCCCCTGTGTGCAGAACGTGTATACAGTTTTCTCATTCCTCCCGCTCTGCTGGTCACCAGTGTTGAATGGGCCTGGGTTTGAGTCCGTGTCTGGACATGGGTTCAAGACTAGGTGTCAGGTCAGCTGGTATCAGGTGGGCAGGGAGGCCGGCTCTGAGAGCCCCAGAGATGCGGGAGCTGGGAGCATGCCAGGGAGCCCCGTAGACTTGGGCTCCCTGGAGGACACGTGGCTGCCAGGCTGGGGGAGGAGCGCCCCTTTCCGAGGGCAGGGGAGGCAAGGTGGGGGCTGTCCTTCCCCAACTGTGGGGAGCAATCCGGACTGGACTAAGTTACTCGAATTAGGACTTATTCTATGCATCTGCTCTCCCACAATATGGCGCTGGGAGAGAAGTAAACAGCTTCCGCACAGCTGCCTCCAGTTCAACCAATTAACTGTAGGACTTGCTCCTGATTGGAGAGCAGCGTACTCAGCCGAGTTGGGATTGGCGGAGGAGGACTATAAAGGAGGAGAGAGACGGCATGCACCAGGAACATCTATGGGGAACATCTAAGGGAACCCGTGCAGCCCCCGAGAAAGCCGGCCGGCGGTGTGCCGCTCCCCTGCGGAAGTGGGGAATGCGGCCAGGGGGAACTGCCCTTCCACGGAGGTGGAAGGGATAGTAGCCAACCCGGGAAGAACCAGCAGCAAACCCGGGGAGGGCCGAGCAGACGAAAGAACAGCGCAGGGTCCTGTGTTGCTCCTCCACGAAGAGGGGGAGCGACATAATGGTGCCGTGACTCGGATATGAAGCCTAGGCAGCGTTTAGTGTCGTTCCTCCACGAAGAGGGGGAGCGACATAATGGTGCCGTGACTCGGATAGGAAACCTGACTCGGATTAGGAAACCTAGGACGGATAGCAAACTTAGGAGGGAAGAAACGGGAAGAAGCAGGAAAGTACCAGAGAGAGAGACTAGCAAACAGCCTAGGGAAAAGCCGGACGAAAAGGGTGCCGGAAGAAGCTATTGAAAGCCTAGGCATAGACTCGAAACAGCCTAGGGAAAAGCCGGACGAAAAAGGAGCCGGAAGAAGCTATTGAAAGCCTAGGCATAGACTCGGATACGGACTACGGGGGGAAGCTGGGAGAAATCTTTAAGGTCGAAAGCGAAAGTGAAAGCTAGAACAAACAGACTCGGACGCGGACTGTGGGGAGAGGCCAGGAGAAATGAGGGAGGAATATTGTTGGAAGAAAACTTGGGGAAACATACCGGGTAGAGAAAAATGTTAGGGAAATTGAAGCCGCGGGGGGCAGGCCGAGGCGGAAACGAAAGCCACTTTGGGGTTCTCAAGTTAGCCCGGGAATAGGGGGCGAAAAGTTGAAACTAGAAGCTGAGACGCAAGCCAGATTGGGATCCGTCTGATTAGCCCGGGGAGCAAAGGACGGGAAGCCAAATCGTGAGGCGGAGACGTACGCTGGGTTGAATTCGCCAGACTAGCCCGGGGAACTTAGATTGAATCCTAGTGGTGGAGACGCAAGCTACGCTGTGTTACTCGCGGAAGCCGCCGCGTGCAGAGAGAGCACGGGGCGTGAGTAGATAGGGAACGGGGCTGGCGTAGGCCGTGGTTCAGACGCGAAAGGGTTAAGCGTGGAGACCGCGGACCGCGCAAAGCCGGGAAGCCGCGCAGATGAGGCGCGGGCTGAAGCGGCTCAGAGCCGGCGAGGCGCGGAGAAGCAGCCTCGGGGCGGAGCCCGCTGGCGGGGCGAGGCGCCGGGAAGCTGCGCGGAGCCGTGAAGCTGCCGGCAGGGCGAGGTGCCGGGAAGCTGCGGGGATAAGAGAAACAGAAGTTTGGAAGTGAAGTAAAAGAGAAATGGGAATGCTGGAAGATAGAAGTGAAATGGGAGAGGTAGGAATGCCCGGAGATAGAGAAATAGAGAAAAATAAGGCCTCCCCTCAACATGCCAATTAGAAGGCTTGGATTCGGTCTGCCCGATTAGTGAGGCGATGAGCACCTGGGCGGCTAGCCGCAGGTCACCGAAGACAGGCACGAATTAACATCAGTAAAGCTTCCCCACAATGCAATAATTAGGAGGCTTGGATTCGGTCTGCCTGATTTAAGGCGGTAAGCGCCAGCAAAGCTCGACCAGAGTATGAGCTGCAGGTCACCGAAGATAGGCACAAACCAACACTAATAAGTCTCCCCCACAATACGGCAATGAGAAGGCTTGGATTCGGTTTGCCTGATAGGTTTTGTAAACACCTGCAGGCAGTTCTAGCAGAGCAGAGCATGCGCTGCAGGGCACCGAACACAGGCACGCATCAGCGCCTAAAAACCTCCTCACAATGGCGAAGAGAGGACCCGGATTCGGTTTTCCTGATTGATAGGACTTGTAAGAGCCTGTGGCAACTCTAGCAAGTACAGCAGAGTGTGTGCTGCGGGACACCGAAGACAGGCGCGTATCAACGCCAAAAAATAAAAAGAAAGGGGGATCTGTGGGGAGCAATCCGGACTGGACTAAGTTACTCGAATTAGGACTTATTCTATGCATCTGCTCTCCCACAATATGGCGCTGGGAGAGAAGTAAACAGCTTCCGCACAGCTGCCTCCAGTTCAACCAATTAACTGTAGGACTTGCTCCTGATTGGAGAGCAGCGTACTCAGCCGAGTTGGGATTGGCGGAGGAGGACTATAAAGGAGGAGAGAGACGGCATGCACCAGGAACATCTATGGGGAACATCTAAGGGAACCCGTGCAGCCCCCGAGAAAGCCGGCCGGCGGTGTGCCGCTCCCCTGCGGAAGTGGGGAATGCGGCCAGGGGGAACTGCCCTTCCACGGAGGTGGAAGGGATAGTAGCCAACCCGGGAAGAACCAGCAGCAAACCCGGGGAGGGCCGAGCAGACGAAAGAACAGCGCAGGGTCCTGTGTTGCTCCTCCACGAAGAGGGGGAGCGACATAATGGTGCCGTGACTCGGATATGAAGCCTAGGCAGCGTTTAGTGTCGTTCCTCCACGAAGAGGGGGAGCGACACCCAACCGTCCCTAGTCCCTGAGCTCTGCACAAGTCATCCTCCAGGGTCCCGGCCACCAGGTGCCCGCCTGCCTGGCTGTGTGGCAGTCCCCCCTCTGACCAGGGGGACAGCCCTCAGGGCAGCATTCCTGTGCGCTCCCCAGTGCTGACTCACATGTGCGTGTGTGTCTTACAGATTGGATATGAACGCCCTGAGGTCCCGGAGGGCCCAGGAGCGAGCAGCGCTCATCAGACAATATGAGCAGGTACAGGCCAGGGTGCTGGGGGAGGAGGTGGGGCCCTGCCTCAAGGACTGTGCCTGTGAGAGCCAGATCCTGCCTCCCTGGGGACACGGGGAGAGGGGGAGGACGAACAGCTCCCCTAGAACTTCTCATCCAGGTCCCCTCTCAGCTGCAGGGATGCCGAGGAGCGGCACTGTTGGTGCCCGAAGAAGAGGACGATGAAGGCGGCTGCCTCGTCCCTGACAGGCTTGGGTTCCTGCAGTGAGTCCTCCGCACCCCAGCTCACCCCAGGGCGGGACTGGGGTCAGAAACCCCAACATGAGGCGGCACACCTGTCCCCGGGCCCCGACCTTGAGCCCAGCTGTGGTCACAGGCAGGCACTGGTCAGCATTTGGCCAGAGCCGAGTGACCCTGGGACTCAGGACTGCAGGCAGGGACAGAGCTGGATGTGGGGCAAGCACTGGGCACTCTTACTCTGAGGCCTCTGTTTCTGTTAAGGAGAGGGGGTGGCTTGCAGGTCCCCATGCTCCCAGGCAACACAGCCTGGCCATCGCCACTCCAGAGCTGTGTCCACAGGGTTGGGGCACCAGCCTAGCATGTGGGCAGTTGTCCAGCAGGTGCCTGGCTTCAGGGCCAGGCTCAAGGCTTACGAAGACCTAGTCTGAAGGATGGCCAGGGATGTGGTCTCTGTGGCTCTGAACCTGCTTGTGGGCTCCCGCAGTACAGACCACAGGGAGGGTGCAGCTTATGGCCCTGCCCCCGGGTCTGTGCTGGCAAGAGTGGGGCCTGGGGCAGGAAGCACACTTGGAGGCTGTTCCCACAGATGTCAGGGAGAGAGGCCCCGTGGCTGGAGGGTGGGCTCCGGTGACCTGGAGGGATGGAGACATCTCGGGCCGTCTCTGGCATGACTCAGCAGCCCACCTTAGCATGGGGATAAGGGCTTCTGCCTCCATGTTGTGCCAGAACCTGGAGAATAAGTAGGAGCAGAGTGGTGGAGAGATGGCCAGGGTCCGGGCTGACAGAGGAGAGGTGAGGTGGGGCACATGACCTCAGGAGGCCAGGGCACGGGGGGAGGGTGGGCGGTGGGGGACCCTGAGTGGTGTGGGGGTCCCAGGTGCCTCGAGCCCCAGGTGCACACTCACAGCACTGAGCATCTCTCAGGAAGGCCACCCGGACTCGGTCAGTTCCAGGGTGACGTCCTGGGCAGAGCTGATGTGGGGATATAGAAGCCTCAACCCTGGGCAGCCTGGCTCTGCTCAGGACAGCCACCCCACAACTGCTGTGGGGGGCTGCCACACACCCATGAAGGTGGACCTCTGACAGGCCTGGAGCCCCCCACTGGCAGCAAGGGCCCCTGCCTGGCCCTAGGCTCCCTGTGCTCATGGTCACCAGCCCCTCCCTTCCCGTCTCAGTCCCCTGTGCTGAGAGGATGAAGCTGGTCCTTCCCTGCCCCACTAGGGAGGTCGCGGTGCCTGTTGTGGTCCTGTCCTCACCTCTCCACCTCCCTTGCTTTCCAGTGAGCAGAAGTTGCCCCAGGACAGCACCCCGGGGGCAAAGGTAAGGACAAGTCCTTGGCCATGGGCCAGTCATCTGGAAGCAGAGCTGGGCGGAGGGGCACGTGGGGCTCGGCAGTGGTGAGTGGGAGCGCCATAAGGTCCCGCGATGTGGTACTTACACGGCACCTGCTGACATCTTACCACACTCACCTGTCCCAGAAGTGAGCCACAGCTCAGGGGCGTCTGCTGGCGGCCGCCCTGACTCATTGGCATGGTTGGGAGTGACCTGGCTGGAGCTCAGGGGCTCTTCCTTGAAGACGGGGCAGTTCGGGTCAGAGGCCAGGCCACCGATGCTCCCCCAGACAGAAGATCTGGGGCTCACGGTCTGTGCCTTTTCTGGCTCCTTCCATTTGAGCAGCCACAGAGCTCCTGAGCTGCATCCGAGGGCCCCTCTCAGAGCCCCAAGCTGGGCTCACACCATCCTGTCTCGTTTTCCAGCGTAAACAGGAGGTAAGAAGGATCCAGAAGTGGATAAAGATGATCAAGAACCATAGTAAATACCGCGGCAGCGACAAGGTACCGTGGCGATGAGGGCCCCTCGGGAACACTGAGAGCTGAATTGGGGTTTGAGCAGTGCCCATTCCTGTGCCAGGCACCGCCTGCCTCTCAGATGCCCAGGGGCAACTGTCCAGCCCCTAGGGACACGGGTCATGGGCACACCTCCCCATACACACAGGACACTGTCCTGGTAGAAAATCTGAAGTCACTGCTGAAGACAATCCCGGATGCAGGGCAGGCGTGGTTCCAGGAGCCCTGTGGGGGCAGTCCGTACACGGCAGAGCCGGTGCCCCTGAGCCCTTGGCCCTCCAGTCACTGTGGGTCATAAGGCCCCCCTCTGGGCAGATCCTCCCTCTGCCAATACACAGGGAGCCCCTGCTTCTCCCTCTGCTGTCTCACCCTGCGCTGCCTCCACGAGTGGCCACGTTCACCACTCACCAGAGCCTCCTCTCTCCTGTAGTTTCAGCGCAGAATCTACAAAGGCATCCCTGCCCAGGTGCGTGGGAAGGTGTGGGCCGTGATGCTGGAGGTGGACAAGAGGAAGGCCCAGAACCCGGGCAAATACGCGGTACGGCTCTGCACTCAGCCCAAGGGGGCCCGGCCTGCTCGGGCCTGCTCAGGAGCCTGAGTCTCCGTGGAGGACCGTCCCTCACTGAGCCCTCGGGAGCCTCCTCCCCATCCTGCCTTCCTCTCCCTAGATCCTAGTCAGTGCCTCCTCCACATCTCCTCAGACCCAGCTGGGACTGGACAGGTGTGTTTTGTGCCAGAGGCTTTAACCTGCTCTCTGCTGAGCTCACCTGGGCAGCTTGGCATACGGCCAGAAGAGAGGACTTGCTGGTCCCTGATGGGCGGGGGTCTCCCAGGATGAGATCACAATGGTGTGAGGTAGGGAGCCCCACAGGCTCTGTGCTAACATGGCCTGCCCGCAGCTGGCCGGCCCTCACCTAGGCCTGCCCACAGCTGGCCCTGCCTTCACATGGACTTGCAGCCCCTGGCATTGCCCTTGCCTGGAGAGGCCGCTCCAATGGTCAGACAGCTCTCAATGCTTCTGGGAAAGGAGGGAGTGAGGACTGGTGTGAGCAGAGGGCAGTCAACTGCAGCTGGCTCTCATGGCCCCTGGCTGCCATCAGGGAGCAGGGCCCAGCTGTGTTTCCCACCCTGCCTCCCCCAAGTCTGCAGTCTGGGGCTGGCCCTGGGAGCTGGGCCTGGAGACAGTCATTGCCCAGGCTCAGCTCCAAGCCAAGGGTGGCTTGCAATGTCAAGATGGAGATGGGCCCCTCCAGCAGGGGGCAGCATGGGGCAGTGGTTAGGCTGTGGTTGACTCCTGGAGGGCAGGGCCTGAGATTTCAGCTAGGAGGCTCAGAAGCCTGGCTGGGGGCAGACCACGTCGTGCTGAGAGCTGAGGCAGGCAGGGGGAGTGCACAGGGACCTTTCAGAGCCCCTGTCTGCTGCTGACCGTCAGGGTTACGTGGGCACTGAGGCAAGTAGGGAGCCCATGACCCTCCCTCAAGGCGGGACCCAGAAAGGAATGAGCGCTTGCAGGGAACTCCATGTCAGCCAAAAGAGCTGACGTGGACTTGAGGTCCTTGTGTGGCAATGGGGCTTGGGCAGTTCTTGAGGCTGCCCCTCCCCCTTGTCCCTGCCCTGCAGGAGATGAAAGAGCTGGCCAGGCTGGGCGCCACTCACTTCCATCACATCGACTCCGCCATCGCATGGACTTTCAGAAACCACCTCATGTTCCGGGAACGTTACGGAATGAAGTGAGGCCTCTGGGCTGGGGAGGACCCGCGGGTGGGAGGAGCAAGGGTCCTGGGGCACATGGGGTCCCTAGGGAAGATTGGGTGCAAGCCTAAAACAGTTCATTGAGCACAGAAAACAAACTTGCCTTTTCTATAGTACACAAACTTTCCCAAAGACACTGTGGAGAGAATGAAATGAAAAGAAACACCAGGGGAGACAATAGTAGCAATCTAACTAATAAAGGTGTTGTTTCCAGAATATTCAAGGAGCCCTTCAACTCAGTCACAAGGAAGCAGTGGGCAGCCCCCCAGTACCCCGGGAACACAGGCTCGGGGGGACCCTTCATGAAAGCACACACAATTCACCTCCTCAGCGCATGAACACACACTTATTCCCTACACCACAAAGGGGCACCAGCGCACAGCTGTGGGAGGGGGGAACTAAAACCACTGAGGACACCGGGTGCTGCTCCCTACAAGGCTAAACGTGCATGGGAGGCTGACTCTGCACAGCTTGGACACACGGGACTGCACTCCCACAGTGGGACGCTCACCTGTGCCCTGAACACCCACCTGGGGAAATGAAAGTGCACGTGACTGCGCCCTGGGAGGTGTGCGTGTCCATGCAGGCGGCACTCACCCACACGGTGGACAACACGCAGGTGCCCTGACGACGTCACTGCGCATGAGCAGAGTGTCACGGGCCCTGCGTGTGGCTGTCAGGCTCTGTTAGGCAGAGCTGCACTGAGAGCCTCGGCAGCACAAGACACACGGCCTCTGTCCTCTCTCTTCCAGCCAACAGGCCTTATTCCACATACTGATGGCCTATTCCGTCTACAATCCCGTGAGTATTCTGGGATCATAGCGCAGGTGCTATCCCGGCAGTCCCTGCAGGGCACCCCTGGTCACAGAGATCCCAGCCTGGGTTGAGGGGCCTCTCTCATCCACAGCTCCAAGGAAGAGCGGTAGAGGCCAGGCTCCGAGCCTCCTTGGACCCAACCTCAAGTTCTGGGAGGAGAAAGGCAGCCTTCTCCTGGGCTGGTCTCCAGACCCCAGGAGCTTGGCCGTGTTGGGATGCCCCTCCCAGGACTAGCATTCCACACAGTGGGGCGGGGGGCGAAGGCAGGGCAGATCAGGTGTACGACTTTGCTCTGGGTCCCACTGATGCCATTACACCCACCAGCCCTGTGGTTGGACCCATGGGCCTGAATCCCACTCTGTACAGCGCCACTGCCACAACCACCCACTCAGACTTTCCCATGCGTGGAGCAGGTACAGGGCTCCATGGGTGACCCAGCAAGGCCTGGACATCCCCACCCCCCTGACCTGCCACTGGCCAACCCTGCCTGGTGCCCTGGTTCCCAGGGGGCCTGGCACTCAGGAAGCCCAGGCCTGCACCCATGCCAGAGGCACCTCCTGTTCCGGTCCTGGTAGCACTTCCTGGCTTACTTCTTCCTCGTGTGAGAAAGGGCCACCGGCTCACCTGCAGAGCTCAGGGGTCCAGAAGCTTCCATGGGCATGGATCTGGATTCCCACAGCAACCCGGCCCATGCTGACATCTTGGGGGTAACAGGTGTCCATACTTGAGCTCTCCCCCTGTGCTGCCTAAGCTCAGGCCCTGCAGGATTCCCTCCAGGAACTTGGAGAACTTCTCTGGGCTCCAATTCTTGGGCAGCTGACACCAAGTGGCAGGATTCAGGCACAGGGGCTCCCTGTGCCTAAATCTTCCTGGACCCTTCAGTGGGTGACCCTGATCTCCCTGAGAGGTGGGCCATCCTAGGATATCATTCTTGCCAGGGGAGGTCTCCTAAAGGTATTCTGGGATCTTGCAGGAGGTGGGCTACAGCCAGGGTCTGAGCCATGTGGTGGCGCTGTTGCTCATGTATATGCCCGAGGAGGACTCTTTCTGGGCCCTGGTGCAGCTCATGGAAAGCAGGAAGCACGCGATGCAGGGTAGGTGGATGGAGTATGGGGCCCAGTGCATGCAAGTCCGTGCACGGCCCTCACTGGCTCCTGAATGTGCAGGACAGTGTCACAGTGTGGGGGGGGGCTCCCAGGAAGCCAGGGCTGGCAGAGGCCTCCCAGACTGAGCCAGCCGCCTTCTTTCACCACCACCCAAAGGCCCTGCAGCTTGGCCATGGCCATCCTGGGTGTGGGAACCTTCAGAACAAGGGGTCCTGTCCTTGTCCAGTGACTCAGGTCGATTCTGGCTCTTCTGCCTCACACGTCTGTACACAACTCTCAAGCACAGAGCCACACCTAGGGAACTTGTGGAAGGCAGTATCCCCTGTACGGTCACCCCTCCTCACTCCTGAGTCTTGGAATGGTCAGGAGTCACCCAGTCTGACTGCACCCACCCCAGCGGGCTCCAGGGGGCAGCCTGGCCTGGGCTGCACACAGTCACCCACCTGCACCCACCTCCCAAGCAGATCCTCTGCCCTGGCCACGTTCATCCCCACCTGCCCCTGGTCCAGCCTCCCCTGACCCTCAGTGCTCAGAAGCACCCCACCCAGGCCTGGGGCTCTCCAGCCTTCCTAGGAGGAGGCTCTCACATGAGGGTGTGGCTGATTCTACTCAGGTTTCTACAAACCAAACACCCCCAAACTGGAGCGATTCCAGCAACACCTGGGGCTCATTGTGCATCGCGTGCTCCCCTCCCTGGAGAAACACCTGGTAAGTTAAGCATCTCCTTTCTCCTCTTGGGGGCTCTGGGCTCATGGGACTGCTTCCTGAGCCAGGGGAGGCCACGTCCTCACCAAAACTTTCCTTGGTTATGGGGGTCCGCGGCAGCTTGGGTGTTGGTTTGTTGTCCAGCACTTGGTCCCCCAGAGTTGGCGTAGATTGAAGGGAGACGCTGTCCCCAGAGCAGAGTGGAAGGAGGGACCTGTGTCCCTTCAGGAACCTGCATGGCTGGGAGGGGGGATGCCCCTGCTGCTGGGCTTCCTGCACCCAGGGGCTCTGCCCCAGGGCTCAGATTAGAGGGAGTCAGGCCTGGGCCCTGGGCCCTGAGCCCCCTCTGCCTCTGCCTCTTCTTAGGAGAAGGAGGGTGTGTGCCTGGAGGACTCCACCGCCCACTGGTACATCCAGTGCTTCCTGGATGGGGTAAGTGCCCCGGGGACCCCTTGCCCAGGGAAGCTCCTGCCCCAGTGCCTGGTTCTCTGGTGCTGGTGGCCTGTGACTCTGAGCTCCCCCAGCACCAGAAGACACAGGAGGGAGCCTGCTGTGCAGACCAGGCAGGCCCTGTCCAGCCCTGCTAAGGGTGGTCCAAGCTGAGGCTGAGCCTCAGAGCCAGCAAGGAGGGGACAGGTCCCACCAGGACCCATCCTGAGAGCCTGGCAAAGGCCAGAGCCCTACAGTGAGAGGCAGGAGATCCATAGACCCCCCGTGGCATAGGCTGGTGGCAGCACAGCCCAAGGGCTGACCCCTCCCCAGGTCCCTGGGGTGTCTGGCATCTCCAGTGTGGCTTCCAAAGTGTGCAGACCCCCAGGGTCCAGGACAGGACATGGTCATCCTCTGTGGGTCTGGTTCGCTGAGTGGGCAGGGATGTGGCCATGAGGCATGGCCTCCCCTCCCCTCCCAGGAGGAGCTCTGGCCTTCTTGTGTGATCAGCCTCCTGGAGTCTCCCTCTGTCCTAGGGGAGTGACACTGCACACCCACCCCTGTGGGCCCTGCTGAGGCCCTGACGGCGGGTCCTCCAATGCCTCTGTCCCCAGGTGCCATTCCACCTGGCTCTGAGAATATGGGATATATACATCCTGGAGGGCGAGCACGTGCTCCCAGCCATGGCATACACGACCCTCAAGATCCATAACAGTGAGTCCTCAGGGCCCACAGAGGCCCGGGTGCTGGGACGGAGGAGCTGGGGGTCCCCCTGCCTGTCCCTCATGAGCAGGGCTTGAGGGAGGGATGAGGGGGTTGGGGAGGCCTGGGTTCCCTTCAGGAGGGCACTGAGAATCCCCCTGTTGCATCCCCAATCCCAGGCCCCCACAGACCACAAGGAGAAGTGGCCAGGGTCATCGCACTGTCAATTGGCCCCTGAGCAGTCCCTCCAGGGCTTGGCTTGACACCCAAGGGTGTCCAAGGGTGTCTGCAGCCCATGTCTGGTGCTGGGACAGGGCTTGGGGCAGCCATGGTGGCTGCGCCATCCCTAGGGCACCTCCCAGCCTGACACCCACCCGCATGTCTAGAGCGCCTGCTGAAGATGCCCCGGGACCACCTCCGGGAGTTCCTGCAGGTGACCCTGAAGCAGGCCTGGTCTCTGAGTGAGGATGCGGTCATCAGGCAGCTGCGGGCCTCCATGCGTGAGCTGGGGAAGCTCCAGTGCCTCCTGCCTCCCGAAGGTGAGTCCAGCACAAGGCCCCGTCCCATGCTCCCTTGGGGGAGTCAGTAGTGGGAGTGCCAGGCCCTGACATCCCCGCCCAGGGCCTCACCTCTTCCTGGTCCTCCTTGTCCTCCCCGGGCTCAGCAGTTCCGCTTTCTGAAGCTCTGACAGCATGGCCTGGCAGGGCCTCGGGCAGCTTCCCAGAATCCTCCTGTGGGTGCCGGCTCTCCCCCCACCACTCTGGGGCCGGGCCGTGGAGCTGTCCTCAGGGCATTTGTGGCTCTGGCTCCTCGGCTGAATCCCACTCTGGAGTGGATTGGAGGCCCTGCCTTGAGCTACCCTGCCCAGGTCTGGAGCAGGTGTCCTGGCTCAGTGCCCCCAGGAGCCTGGAGCACAGCTGGACCCCCAATCCAGCAAGATGAGAAGCGGCCCTGCCTGCCCAGGGGGCCTCTCCCCAACTGACCCCACACAGCCTCCTGGCCCGATGACCACAGCTGTCTGCACACAGGACCCTCCTAGGACAGGGGTGGGCGGGGCTTCCACCTGCATGTGGGTAGGGCTAGAGGGAGGTGGGGCTGTGGGAGACCCTGTGCAGTGATGTAAAGGCTGCCAGCACTGGATCCCCTTCAGCCATCTGAGAACCCCTGGAAGGCCCAGGTGCCCTGAGCCCAGTTGTGGGGGCCGAGTGCACTCCTGCGAGCAGGGCTGGGCACAGAGGCAGGCGCTGGGGGCCCCCGTGGCAGAACACAAGAGTGTGGGCTCTGCAGCCCTAGCCTCAGGCCAACAGAAGGCAGCGGGACCCGGAGCATCGCTGGCTTCTGGGCTCTAGTGGGGAGGGGTCCCTGTGCTTGTCCCCTGCTGCTGCTGCCATCATGGACCTGAGCGCCTGGGTCCCCATGCAGAGCAGAGATGGGCTTGTCCCAGCTCTAGAGGCTCTAAGTGGGGGCCCAGGTGCAGGTTGTCCAGGCACTGGGGAGGCCCCACTGCACCTCCAGATGCTGCCTCCTTGGGTGCTCGTAGGACAGTAGTGGTGACAGCCCAGTCTCACCAGGAAAGAGACAGTGGCCCAGGGGCAGAGGACACAGGGCACCCCTGCCACCTCTTTAGAAACTGCATTCCCTGTCCCCAAGGGCCTGAACCGGACTCCATGTCTGCCCCACAGCCCCAGCTCTCACCCCATCATCTTAGGCTCAGTTCCTTTCCAGCCATGTAGGAGGGACTCAGATGCGGGAAATTCAGCCAATGCACTGTTAGGGCGCAGCAGGTCAGGTGGGGAAGGTGATGGGGTCCTGAGTTGGTGCTTTAGTCCCCAGAGATGAGAGTGAGGCAAGGAGTTCAGGGCCATCCACCCTGTGATGGCTGTGCAGGAGGAGCCGGTGGTGTCCCAGGGCTCCCCTGGCCCGGGCTGCACACACCCTCCCGTCTGGGGCCAGCAGCCTGGAAGAGTCCTCAGCGTCACACGTGGTGATGGGGACCCCAGGATGAGGTCGGGGCAGGCACCCTGCAGGCCAGACGGGGGCTGTGGAGAAGCAAACCGCGTCTCTTCTTCTTCCAGCCAAGGCCATCGAACAGTGCAGCAGGCCCCTGGGGCAGGCACGCGTCCCCCAGATGCACGTTCCTGCCCCCACTGCTCCGAAGGCCAAAATCACCATTCAGGACACAGTGGCAGTGTGGGAGCAGACCAGGGGTCCCGCTACCCGTGCAGTGATGATCCGTCCTCCAGGAAGCTTTGGCCTCCGCATCACCAAGAGGGAAGGCATGGAGGAGGAGGAGAGCTGGGAAGGCAGCCCAGAGCCCCTCGGCCTGGGCTCCCCTGTGGGGACCGCAGAGTCTCCAGGTTCTGCCAGCCCCACGGAGTCTCCAAAGTGCTCGAGGTGGGGAGGCCTGTGCCAGTGCGCCAGTCTCCCTAACCTGAGCGGGCCAGAGCACAGGGAGGACGACTCCTCCGACGCTGGCAGCCGGGAGGGCCTGTGGATGTGGGCTCCTCCACGGGCCTCAGAGCCCCCGGAACCAGGGCCCATGCAGGCTGTCCCCGCCTGGGGGCCACGGCTGAAGACTCCCCACTACTGGCATGGCAGCCCCACGCACTCTGGGGAGAGTCACGGGCTGGAGCCGGCCAGAGCCAGCCCTGGGCTGGGAGACCAGGCCCGCGTGCCCTCCCTGGCCAGAGGCCTCCTTACCTCTTATTCTGTGGGGCACCTGGATGATGGGTGCCTCCTAGAAGAGAGGCCGAGTCCACCATCTGTCCTGCCCAGGCTGGGCAGCAGCCTTCCGTGTGTCTTCACGGCATCCTATGCACTTGGTTGAGCCCCCACCGCCCAGGCTCTTCCTGGGGCCAGGACACCCTGACACTGGAAGACAACAGCCGTGCCAGGAGCCACTGTACTCTCCTCCCCGCCCCCTCCCCCACCACCACCCTCAGGTGGTGCTGAGCCTGTATTAAATTGTTCCATGGAAAGGAGTTTGCTCCAGTTTGTGATCCCGGCGCCCAGCGGCAGCAAGCTTCCCCGTGTTCCTGGGGAGATGGGTGGTTCCACAGCCCCCAGCCCCAGGCAGAGACCCACTCAGGACCCTGCAGACAATGCCTGAGATTCAGCTGTGCCCTGTGGGGACTGGGCCAGGGTGGGAGAGCAGCAGCCGTGAGTGCCCGTGACCTCTGGGACAGATCGGCACAATAGGAACAGCCGTGGTTGGAGGGCCTGTGTCACCTCTGTGCTCTCCCCTAGACCTGGGCGGCCGTGGCTGCAGCATCCCTGGCTTGACCCCACATGGCTCTCCCACATGGGAGAGGATGTGCACTGTGGGCTGGGAGGCGACCAGTGGCCAGAGTGCGTCTACTGCCCAACTGACCAGGTGTTGGTAGCGTAGGCAGGAGGCACATTTGATAGAATTGCATGGATTCTCGGTGGAGGTGAGAGGGACTTGCTCTCGGCTGTGCCTGTGTGTGAACACCACGGGAGTAGAGCCCTTTGCCCTGGGACTCAGAGAGGTTCTCCAGGAAGGGCTGCCGCAGCGCGCTGGAGGGGCCTGGTCTGTGTGCTGAGCTCATGTGCTGTGGGCAGGAAGGGCCCTAGCACGCAGGTCACCTTGCTCTCCCACAAGCACCACTGTCAGAGGTGATCTCTGTGGCCGTGTAGCCACAGCTCTCAGCCGGCCACGCGGGCCATGGCTCACCTGAAATGCAGGGGCGGCTCCAGAGCCCTGTAAGGACTGGCGGTGAATTCGCAGACTCAGCATTTCCCAGCTCCTACCCGGCTCCTGTCTCCCAGGACACAGATGAGGCCCCGCGATGGCTCTAGAGGTTGACCTGAGGGACTCGAAGTCCTGCCGGACTCCCAGGTGCCGTGAGCAGTGCTGCTGAGCTGGCCTCTGCCTGGACCCCCAGCCACCCCTAACAGAGGACTCAGACCTGGGGGTTTAGGGGGCACAGGAAGCCAGAGCTGGTTTAGGGAGACCTCAACTAAAATCCGCGATGGGGAACCCCTGATGCTTCGGGAAGAGGCTTTCTCAGAAACCCTGCAGGGACATTGGAGGGCATTTAGCTGCAGTTGGAGGGGAGTCCTGGCCACTCTGTGTGGCAATAGCAAAATACCTGAAGCCGCGTTGCTTAGAAAATGAAAGAAGTTCACTTTGCCTGTGGCTTGACCAGCCCGAGAGCGTGGCACGGCACCAGCTTCTGGTGAGGGTCTCATGGCAGACAGCATCCCCCAGCAGGAGCCCGAGTGAGATGGGGCTGGAGGAGGACTGGGCCCTGTCCCTGATGACAACCCCAGGGCAGGCAACGTGGGGAAGACACCACTGGGACACGTGCATCCCCTCCTGGACCACCCGGGGTCCATCCCCTGCCTCGGCCCCTGAGTCCAGCTTCTTCCACATGTGCACTGTTGCAGTTGATTTCTCAACAATGTTGCAGTGGAGTCGTTTCTGAGAGGAGGAGCCTGGTGGCGGCTAGAGGCAGGGAGTCACCACACAGACCCCCGGAGTCCGGTGAAAGTGGGCTTGAGGCAAGCAGCCCGCAGACTCGTTTATTTCAGTTAGTACAACAGCTTATATAGCCAAGACAGCCAATCCGGTCATGGGGTGGTTTATACCCTAACCAATCACAGCCTGTTGTCAGGCAGTATTGGAAGCCATCCAATCACAGCCTGTTGCCAGGCAGGCTCCACTGCCAGATGGGATTCAAAGCCATTCCTGAGTAACTGACGCTCGCTTGCCAGCGGTCATCTTGACATGGCCTTCTCATTCCACCACATTTCCCCCTTTCATTTATTTTTGAGCAATGGGAGGCATGATTTTTGGCCATACCATTGTTGACCCTGTGTCCATGTGGTCTCTGTACGTGGCTGTGCCTGTCTTAGGTTGTCCCCCAGGGGATCTTACCCGTCGTTGACTAAACAGTGCTCAACACGGGAGACCACTGGTGTGCTTGCTCAGATGTGGTAGGAATGAGGAAGAATGGTAACCAGGAATTGTGTGACCACACACAGGCTGTGGGCCGTTTGAGTGGCTGACTAGAGCTAGTGGGGTATGAAGCATTAATGGATGTGGCTATGGGCAGTTTCCCAGGGTAGGATGATAGGGCAGGTGCGTCTGCTAACAAGGCTGACTCTCAGTCTTGTTCAGCTGGTGCTGGTTGGCTGTCAGTTGCAGGCTTGATGTTTCTGGCTGGTACCCAAATGGGCTGTGCCGCATTCTCTGGAAAGACACAAGCATATCCTCGACCTTTGGTTAGAGAGGGTGTGGCCCCTTCCATTCTCCTGTCAGGGGTATTTCCACCTAACCATAGGGGCCGGGGTCTGGGATGGAAAGGATCCCCAGTGTTTATAAACTGGGCTGACCCCTTGGAATCAAAAGGAAGAAACTTGATAGTGAAAAGGACCTCAGTCAAAGCAAGCTGTGGGTCTGGGGGCATACGGTTGTTTTTCTGTCCTTGTAAGAGATCTTTAATCGTCCTATGAGTTCTTTCAATGATTGCCTGCCCCTGTGGCTTGTATGGGATACCTGTGGCAGACTGTATGTTCCAGGACCTCAGGAAGGAATTAAATTCCTGTGGTGTATACGCTGGCCCGTTTATTATTATTATTATTATTATTATTATCAGGCTTTATTGTCCAGGGGACACCGAGGACTAGCAGGGCTGACTTAACCGCCTTTATCACATTTCTAGCCTTTTCTCCGGATTGGGCTGCTGCAAATACAGCCTTTGAATACGTATCTCCCACCACATGGACAAACATAAGTTGACCAAAGGAGTTCATGTGGGTGAATTCCACTTGCCAGAGCTTCTAAGGAGCAAGTCCTCGCGGGTTCACTCCTGCTTGTAGCAGTGGGCCTGACGGGGCGAGGGGGCACAATTCTTGCAAGAGTGCACTAGGTGTTTGCATTGGCTCATTGTTAGCTCCGGGAAAAGTGATTTTGTGTTGCTTTCTGCCATATGAAGTTTTTGGTGTAGAATAGGGGCTTGTTCTAGGTGTCTGATGGCAGCCATGTTGCAGGAGATAAGATGATCGACCTTTTCGTTGCCTTGGGAAACTCACATAACAAGCAGAAGTATGACCTGCAAACTGACATAAGCACAGCAATGGAGTGTTTTTGTTTTGTTTTGTTTTGTTTTTTTTTTCTGAACTTGAGCCTTGAAGGAACAAAATTGAAAGTATGCATCGGGAACTGAACCTCACCTGTGTTTAGATGGGGCCTGCTGAGTGGGAGAAGTCCTCATGAACTCATTATGTCAGAGTTCTCAGGGCTCCCTGGGTGATTTGAAGTGCCCCGTGCCTCCATCAGCACCGGCAAGCGGAAGCGGGAGAGAGACATCTCCCCAGTCTGAGCTGTCCTGAGCCCTTCCGGCCCCCGAGGGCTGCAGCTCTACAGGCCCCTGCACGGGGTCAGCCAGGGGCGGTGCTGCTCTGCCTAGACCCTCCAGAGAGCTCCCCCAGCCTCCGATGCAGGAGCACAGTGTGTTGGCTCCAAGGACTTGGGCCATCTTCTACTGCCTTCCCAGGCCATAGCAGAGAGCTGGATGGGAAGTGGAGCAGCCAGGACTCAAGCTGGCTCCCATATGGGATGCCAGCACTGCAGGAGGAGGCTTTAACTCACTACGCCAGAGCCACAGCACCGGCCCCAGCTTCCTGTGTTTAAAAAGGAATTATTGGGGCCGGCGAAGTGGCCCATGGTTAACGCCCTGGCCCGAGGCACCGGCGTCCCATATGGGCACCGGTTCTAGTCCCAGCTGCTCCTCTTATGATCTAGCTCTCTGCTATGGCCTGGGAAAGCAGTAGAAGATGGCCCAAGTCCTTGGGCCCCTGCACCCATGTGGAAGGCACAGAAGAAGCTCCTGGTTCCTTGCTTCAGATCGGCTCAGCTCTGCCTGTTGCGGCCATCTGGGGAGTGAATCAGTGGATGGAAGTGATCTCTCTCTCTGTCTCTTTCTCTCTCTGCCTCTCTGTAACTACGCCTTTCAAATAAATAAATAAATATGTAAAAAGCAAAACAAAAAAAAAACAATAAGTGACAGTCGCAGAAAGAATTCTCTTGATCATGGGCTCTGAAGATTGTCCTGCTCAAAATACTATAGCCGAAATAAAAAACAAAAAAGAAATACTATAGACTTCTAAAAATTAATCAGAATCAAAAATTTTGAATCAGCCGTGCATGGTAGAAGTCCTCATGATAAATGTCAAAGTCAATTAATTATAGGAAGTAAGTCTGGATAATTACCCTATTTTTTTTTCTTTGACAGGCAGAGTGGACAGTGAGAGAGAGAGAGAGAGAGAGAAAGGTCTTCCTTTGCTGTTGGTTCACCACCCAATGGCTGCTGTGGCTGGCACACCGCACTGATCCGAAGGCAGGAGCCAGGTGCTTCTCCTGGTCTCCCATGGGGTGCAGGGCCCAAGCACTTAGGCCATCCTCCACTGCACTCCCGGGCCACAGCAGAGAGCTGGCCTGGAAGAGGGGCAACCGGGACAGAATCCAGCGCCCCGACCAGGACTAGAACCCGGTGTGCAGGCACCGCAGGCAGAGGATTAGCCTAGTGAGCCTTGGCGCTGGCCTGGATAATTACTCTAGATAAAGACACTGTAGGGGCTGGCACTGTGGCGTATTGAGTAAAGCCGCTGCCTGCAGTGCCGGCCTCCCATATGGGCACTGGTTCCAATCTAGCTCTCTCTCTTTTTTTTTTAAAGATTTATTTCTTTATTTGAAAGAGTTACATAGAAAGATAAGGAGAGAGAGAGAGAAAGAGAGAGAGGTCTTCCATCTGTTGGTTTACTCCCCAACTGGCCGCAACAGAGTGAGCTATTCCAATCCGAAGCCAGGAGATAGGAGCTTCCTCCGGGTTTCCCACATGGAAACATGCAGAGAGCTGGATTGGAAGTGGAGCAGCCGGGACTGGAACCAGCACCTCTGCTGTGGCCTGGGAAAGCAGAAGATGGCCCAAGCCCTTGGGCCCCTGCACCCGCATGGGAGACTGGTAAGAAGCTCTTGGCTCCTGGCTTCAGATCGGCACAGCTCTGGCTGTTACGGCCAACTGGGGAGTGAACCAGCGGATGGAAGACCTCTCTCTCCCTGCCTCTGCTTCTTCTCTGTGTAACTCCGACTTTCAAATAAGTAAATAAATCTTTTTTAAAAAAGACATTGCAAATGTTAAACATTAAAATTTAACCTGTTTTGTTAAAAACAACCTTTTAAAGATAAAAATAACGTGGTTGTAGTTCAATTATTCCAGACTATATTCTCACATATAGGGGTAGTGCTAGAAAGAATAGGAAAAAACATGAGAGGACAGAGTAAATACCTGAGATAATAGAGAAATATCTGTTCAAGTGCTTTTCAGTGCAAGAGTAGCTGGTAGAATTAAAGACAGCGTGTGATGTTTCAAATCAGTCAGAAACAAGAGTGTAACTCCTCATGCAAAAGGGAGAGCACTGAAAGTAGCCATGAAACGTAAGCCAAAACCTTAGAAGAGAGTGACTGAAATTAGAAGACACCAACCACAACCACAAAAAATGGGTTAAATTTATTATTATTATTATTATTATTATTTGACATGCAGAGTGGACAGTGAGAGAGAGAGACAGAGAAAAACGTCTTCCTTTGCTGTTGGTTCACACTCCAATGGCTGCCACGGCCGGTGCATCGCGCTGATCCCAAGGCAGGAGCCAGGTACTTATCCTGGTCTCCCATGGGGTGCAGGGCCCAAGCACCTGGGCCATCCTCCACTGCACTCCCTGGCCACAGCAGAGAGCTGGCCTGGAAGAGGAGCAACCGGGACAGAATCCCGTGCCCCGATCGGGACTAGAACCCGGTGTGCTGGCGCCGCAAGGTGGAGGATTAGCCTAGTGAGCCGCAGCACGAGCCAGAGTAAATGTTTTAAAAGCCAATTATAAATTGTTAAAAGCAGCTTTTTCAGGAAGGCTAAAATTAAAACAAATGAAACACAAAGGAAGTAAAAAGAGATTAGAGAGTATTGATCAAATGAAGAAGTCATTGTTTATACAAAAAAGCAATAAATGAGGCAAGCTTAATTTTAGTTCAATAGTGTACAGCTCAAAATGCAAATAGAATGTTTGTAGTAAATAGCGTTGCATAAAGAAACTGTTAGAAACATCAGGATGACAAGTGTATACTGGGGGGACCATGAGCAAGGCTCACTCTAACAGAGGGAGGCTCTTAAAGGCGACCGGAGTGTTGGAGGAAGGCCCTGGGCAGGCTCCAGGTGTCCACCTCTGGTTGATTCCGTAGCTGCGATGTCCCATCCCTCTCAATGGGACAGATACATGAGGAAACTAGAGCAGTTCTGCTCTGCTTCCCATTTTGCTCCCTGCTGGGATGCCTGGACGAGCAGGAGAGGACGGCCCAATTTGAAGTCCTTAATACAGAGAACTGATATTTAAGAAGAGAGAAATATGAATTAGCCTGATCATTACCTGTATCAAATTATAATACTGTACCCCATAAATAAGTACACATATGTCAGTTAAAAATTTTAAAATGAGTATGAATAGGATTCAACTCAATAGATAATTTATCTTTGTAAATCTGAATATAGATATAGTCAGTGTTTATTATTAAGTTCTTATTTTTGAAAAAAGATTTTCTTTATGTATTTGAAAGGCAGAGTTACAGACAGAGAGGGAGGGAGAGATCTTGCATCTGCTCCTTCATTTCCTAAATGGCAGCAAGAGCCAGGGCTGGCCAAAGCCCGGAGCCTGGGCCTCCATCCAGCTTTCCCACATGGATGGCAGTGGCCCAGTCACTTGGATCATCTTCCTCTGCTTTCCCAGAGGCATCAGTAAGGGAGCTGGGGCAGAAGTAGAGCAGCCTGGACTCGAACCAGCGTTGCCCATAGTGGATGTTGGCGTCACAGGCAGTAGCTTTACCTGCAGCGCCATAATACTGGCCCAAAATATAAAGTTCTTTAAAGGAGAAGGTAAAACGTTTTCTTAGTAAACTTATATTGGAAAGTTGCATGGTCACATTATGCCAACATCACATTATAAGATAATTTGAGTGAATTTTTATTTTTTGACAGGCAGAGTTAGACAGTGAGTGAGAGAGAGAGACAGAGAGAAAGGTCTTCCTTTTTCTGTTGGTTCACCCTCCCAAGTGGCCGCTAAGGCCGGTGTGTTGCGGCCAGTGCGCTGCGCCAATCCGAAGCCAGGAGCCAAGTGCTTCCTCCTGGTCTCCCATGCGGGTACAGGGCCCAAGGACCTGCGCCATCCTCCACTGCCCTCCCGGGCCACAGCAGAGAGCTGGACTGGAAGAGGAGCAACCAGGACAGAATCCGGCGTCCCAACCAGGACTACAACCTGGTGTGCCAGTGCCACAGGCGGAGGATTAGCCTAGTGAGCTGCGGCGCTGGGCAATTTGAGTGAATTATTATGAACTCTTGTTTACAGAAGTCAATGGCAGTGTTTATAGAAACAGTCAAGTGTATGCTGAAGTTTACTAGGCAGTGCAGAGTTCCACCTTCAACTGTAATCACTGCCGGTGTCAACCGTCTCATTATCATGGGCTTTACTGAAGGAGTAACTCACTGGAGAGAACAGAACTCTTTCCACCCTGGCCCCCTGAAGATTCAAAAGACCATTCCCACCACAGCAGAGCCTTTCAGTTCCTATGAGCAGGGCCAGCATCGTGGCCTAACAGGTAAAGCCGCCTCCTGCAACGCTGGCATCTCTCCCATACGGCCCTGAGTCTCAGCTGCTCCACTTCCGAGCCAGATCCCTGCTAATGTGCCTGGGAAAGCAGTGGAAGATGGCCAAATGCTTGGGTCCCTGCACTCACGTGGGAGACCTGGAAGAAGTTCCTGGTTCCTGGCTTCTGCCTGGCCCAGACCAGACCATTTGGGGAGTGAACAAGCGAATAGAAGATCTCTCTCTCTCTTTCTCTCTCTGTCTCTCCTTCTGCCTTTCAAATCAATCAATCAATCTTTAAAAATTTTCCAATATCTTCTGTTCATCCCATGATCCCTGGAAGAGCCAGCATGTTCGTGGCAGCTCCAGTAACTTCTTTTGGTTGCTTGCAGAGCTGTTTAACTGGCAATATTTGTGATTGGGCACTATTAAACCTTCCTGCATTCCTGAGTAAGCCTTACTGCCTTATTGGCCATGGCTTAACTTTTTTTTTTTTTTAATTTGTCTTGGGTTTTACTTGGCAGCATTTTATTTGGAATTTCACCACCTGCAATAATAAGGGAAATTACTCTGTGTTATCTTTGTCACATTTTAGTACCGAAATTTAACTATCTTACAAAAATGAATTGAGAAAAAATTTTAAAGCATTCATCTCATGAGTTTATTTACAAACATATCCAGTATGAGTTCAACATATCCTACATGAGTTCAAGAGTTTGATCCACAATCAATAGATTATACCTCTTGAAATGTTCTTCATTTCTAGTGAGTAGATGACCGAAAGCATCCTCAGTTTTTAAATTTTTATTAAATTTTTTTAAACATTTCATGTTTTATTTGAAAGGCAGAGAGACAGAGACAGACACATAGAGATCTTACATCTGCTTGTTGACTAAGTCTGCAATAGCTGGGGCTGGACCAGGAGTGGGGAGCTCAATTCAGGTTTCGCATGTAGCGGCCAGGGCCCAGCCACTCGAGCCATCATCTGCTGTCTCCTAGGTGGGCATCAGCAGGAAGCTGGGATTGGAGGAGGAGCTGGAACCTGGACTCAGGTATTCTAATATAGGACGTGGCTGCAGCGGCTTTACCACTGCACCAAGGGCCTGCCCCCAGTGTGTTTCTTAAGCTTTAGGTGTCTTCGCATCAGGAAAGCAGTGGCAAATCCAGACACAAAATGCAAAGTCATCGTAATCAGTCATTGCTTTCTTTTTCCACTTACCGTGGCCAACTCTTCCCTGGGCTCTTCTGGGGGTTCCTACAGACCACAGAGCCTGAACCCCAGCTACTCTGCTCCAAAGTGGCCCAGACACCTAATGGGGACGATATGGCAGCACCACACTACGTCTTCCTTTTTTTCACAACCTTGTTCTCTTTCTACCTGTTTATGTTGTAAAGTTTTAGAATTTTTCTTTACATTTATTTATTTGAAAGGCAGAGAGACAGAGATCTCCTGGCCACTGATCCATTCCCCAAATGTCTGCAACAGCCAGGGCTGGGCCAGGCTGAAGCCAGGAGCCCCAAACTCAATTTGGGTCTCCTGTGTGGGTGACAGGGATCCAAATATTTGGGCTGTCACTTACTCCCTCCCAGGGTCTAGGCGAGCAGGAAGCTGGAATTCAAAGTGGAGCCAGGCCTCAAATCCAGGCACTCTGATCTGGGCTACCAGCATACCAAGCTGTGTCTTAACTGCTGCACCAAATGTCCAAAACAATGGTGCAAGGTCTTTTAAAAAACAAACAAAAAATCTGCCCATTAGCATCAGAGTTGGGGGAGGGGGGAGCAGGTTACAGGTACAGATTCTGAAACTCTGCAGTCTTAAGAGACTGGGTGGCTGCAGCCTCATTTTGAGTATCCATCCCAGTGCAACAGGAGAGAAACAGGACTCATTTATAAAAATATCAAGCTCCTCACAACTGGACACGTGTCCATTTCTAGCTCCAAACCAATCAGGAGCGAGGAGTGTCAGATCCTAACCGGCAGTGACCCCTGCTGCCCTGGTAGGGACTCCTGAACGTTCAAGCATGCCCAAAATGGCCTCATGTGAACTTTCCGGGGTGATGGTATTGAGCACCATTGCTGTGGTGTGTCGTGTGCAAAAACAGTGAAAGCCAAATCAGCGGTGCCTGTGCAGATCACCTAGCTGGGTGCCAAATGCTGTCCTGTGCCCAGGGGTTTGAGCCAGATTGAAGTGCCGTGTGCACTGGGGGAACGGGCACGCCTTCCCACCCCCATGAAAGCACCTGTTCGGCTCCCATAGGACAGCAAGTTGACGGAAGCTCACCCTGCAGTGCTGTCCCTGTGTTGGAGCATGAGCGCCCCATAAACCCTTCTGGGTTGCATATTGGCCCCTTGTCAATTTCTATCTGCAAGTGAGCCAAAGACCCTGAGCTTGGTAAGGCCACTGTGATGTACAAATAGTTCCACTTTCTGGAAGCAGGTTTGTGACAATGTTTCAGGATCACCTTTTGCAGCATGAGAGTTAGTCAAAGAAAAAAAGACAAAGGTTGTCCCTTGCATTCTTCATTAAAAAAATTTTATATATTTGAAATGCAAAATGAGAGAGAGAGAGAGAGCAGGAGGGAGGGAGGGAGGGAGGCAGGGAGAGAGAGGGAGAGAGATCTTTCATCCACTGGTTCATTCCCCAAGTGCCCACAGTAGCAGGGCCGAGTCGGGCTGAAAGCAGGAAATACAGCTGCATCTCCCACGTGGGTGGCAGGAACCCAGCACCTGGGCCTTCCCCTGCTGCTTCTCCTGCACATAGCAGGAAACTGAACGCAAATGCAGACGGACACCCCATGCAGGGGCTCCAGCCACTGCGCTGGCACATCGCCTGCCCGTGTTCTCCACCTCCTTTCAGGCCTGGGACCTTCCACGTCTCACCTGTCGACAGCCGTGTTGGCCTGCCAGGTATGTAGCCTGCTTCCTCGCCACCCCCCCCCCCCCAGCACCAGGTGAACACCATGCTCCCCTTCAGCAGCTTCCTGCCTGACTCGCAGGCGCACACCTGTCCTTTCCCAAGGTCCTCCTGGGGGGACGTCAAGCACACACCTGTGGGGCCTTGTAGAATCAAGCTTTTTTTTTTTTCCTTGCATTTTTATTTTTTTAAAGGTTTACTTGAAAGTCAGTTACCGAGAGAGTCGAGCTTATTTTTTAAAACTAGAGGCTTACCTGAACATCTTGCTCCCCCAAGCACAGAACCTAACAATTCCCATGCTCTCTCTAATCTGGTCTTCTACTATTTTGTTGGTTGCCCCAATCAATTAACACATTTCCACATAGAGCTTAAGAAACCTTGTGCCCACCCCCACCCCCCATTGAAATATTAAGGAATTCAGCTGTAAAAGCTTCCTGGCCCAGGATTTGGGGGGGGGTGTCGAGGTTTCTTTCATTTTTTAAAAAAATATTATTTATTTATTTATTTGAGTGCTAGTTAGAGAGAGAGGGAAAGACAGAGAGAAAGGTCTTCCATCAGCTGGTTCACTCCCCAGATGGCCAGAGCTGGGCCAATCAGAAGCCAGGAGCTTCTTCTGGGTGCGGGGACAGAGCCTTCCAAGTGAGAACTCTGGTGGCTGCTTCAGTCACAGGAGCTGCAGACCCCGGCCCACTCAGAGGACGGGGTCGTGCACACTTCCGCTAAGACAAGCAAGCCCCGCACAGAGACCTGGGGAGCGCGGCCCGCTGGACGCTGGGGGTGGACAGCCCAGCAGGCCCCGCGCGCTCCCGGCGGGGAGGCCAGCCCAGGTCCCCAAGCCCCCGGGCGCCCCGCGGCCCAGGAAGCGAGCCGCGCGCCCAGCACCGCGGGACCCCACGCCCCTCCCCGCCGCACGGCGGCGCTGCGCAAGGCCGGCCGTTGTCCGGGGCCGTTGGGCGCCCACGTGGCTTCTGGACGCCTGGAGGCCGGCGCGGGGGCGGGCGCCATTACGAGAGGCCGGGGGCGCGGGGTGGAGCCCACGAGGAGCCCAGAGCGCGCCCGCGGCGGCGGCGTCGGGTGGGAAGAGGAGGCGCGGCACTGGGGGGCGTGGCGGCCGGCCTGCAGGCGGGGGCGCGTCCAGGGCAGGAAGCTGGAGTCCCCGTGGAGCTGGTGGGCGCGGCCCCCGCAGAGGCCTGAGGCGTCCGGCGCGATGGCAGGGGCCGCCCCCGGGGCGGCGGGAGGGGCCGCGCGGCTCGCCACGCCCGCCACGCCCGCCACGCCCGCCACGCCCGCCGCCGGGCGCGTCGTCCAGGGCGAGCGGGCCAGAGGCGCGGCGAAGATGCTCCAGGTCCTGGTGCTGCAGGTGAGCGAGCGGCCCGCGCACGGACGGTCGGGCCCGGGTCGGTGCAGGCGGGAGGCTGGAGTGCGGGTGGGGGTCGCTTCAGAAGGGGGCGCGTGCGCTGTTCCGGACGACCCCGGAGGGCGGTTGCTGCGAGCTGTCTCGCACTAGGTGTGCGTTCCTGACTCACTCGGGCAGGTTGGCAGGTGTGTTGGTGCCCCGCACACCCCAGCCCACGTCCGCCCTAGGTCAGGGCCCCTCGCGGGGAGCCGTGGACCTGGCTCCCGCCCTTCCCCCGCCGCCCTCGGGGCTCGGCTTCCGGGACCCGCCCCCCCCCCACGCCCTCTCCTCACGCGGGTGTCCTGGTCCCCGGGGCGGGCATGGGCCGCCACCTTGGAGACTTCAGGTGCTGGGAGGGCTCCCGAGGAAGCCGGAGGGGAGGCGCTGGAGGAGGGAGTTTACAAACCGGAGCCAGGGTGTGGGATGGGGAGGGGCGCCGCGAAGGAGGGGGATGGGTGGTGTCTGTGTTCTGTGGATTCACCCGACCAGAGCGTCACACACCCCCGAAGCCGCTGACTCCTTGCAAGGAGGCCTGGCTCTCAGACTTTTCAATCTGTTTTATTTATTTCACAGAGTTAGAGACAGTGAGAGAGACAGACAGACGGACAGAAAGGTCTTCCTTCCTTTTGTTCACCCCACAAATGGCCGCCACGGCCAGCGTGCTGCGCCGATCAGAAACCAGGAGCCAGGTGCTTCCTCCTGGTCTCCCATGCGGGTGCAGGGCCCAAGCACTTGGGCCATCCTCCACTGCCCTCCCGGGCCACAGCAGAGAGCTAGACTAGAAGAGGAGCAACTGGGACTAGAACCCGGCGCCCATATGGTTCGCTGGCGCCCCAGGCAGAGGATGAACCAAGTGAGCCATGGCGTCGGCCCCGGCTCTCAGACTTTGAAGGGATTTCAGGTCTCCCTGGGAGGCTCCTCTGCACTAGTCAATGTTCTCCATCAGTCCTAAATATGTTAGTCCCAGTTCCTTCCTGTGAAAGGGCTCTCACCCATCCTGCCACGTGCACGCCCGTGGGTGCAGGACTTGGGCAAGAAGTGCTGGGCTCGTGCCCTCCTGCTTGGGAACCCGTGTGTGTGTTGGGCCCTGGAACCTGCTTATGTCTGCCCTCAGCTCTGCCCGGCCTCCACTTATGACTCCGACCTGGCTCACCCTTGGAGCAAATCTTCTGTCCCTTATAGGAGTATGTGCCCCAGTGAGGTCCAGGTTCCGGCTGTCCTGATCCAGATTGATGTGGCATTTCCATGGATACGGTGCCCCCTCCCACCCTGTGCCCATCAACAGGTGATGGGGTACCCTCAGGGTGGTGTGCATGGAGGATGGGAAATTATTTAGCTTTCACATTGTTTAGTTTTGAGGTGTCCTCTTACACGTGAGGATGTCATATGAAGTGAGGTGAGCCAAGCAGAAAGGCCCACGTGCTGTATGATTCTGTGGGCGAGTTGAATGGCAGCTGCCAGAGGTTGGGTTTGTGCGTACAGGGCAGAGATTCAGTTTTGCAAGGTGAGGAATTCTGGAGATGGCTAGTGCTCATGGTTGCACAACAGTGCCAGTCTACGTAATGCTACTGAACTGTACACTTAAAATTGCCCAAAAGGATGAATTTTATCTGGAGTTTGCCACGACTTTTTAAAAAGATTTACTTATTTGAAGAACAGAATGACAGAGACCAACAGAGAGGGAGGTCTTCCATCCACTGGTTCATTCCTCAAATGGCCGCAACAGCCAGATCTGGCAGAGTCTGAAGCCAGGAACCAGGAGCTCCATCCGGGCCTATCATGTGGGTGGCAGGGGACCAAGCACTGGGACCCCGAGGCACATTCCCAGGGAGCTGGATCAGAAGTGGAACAGGCGGGACTCGAACTGGTTCTTGGTGGTCATGAGACAGGAACCCGGCAGAGAAGAGAAGCAGCGACCCAGAAGACAGCGGCCTCCCTGAGTGACGCAGACAGAGGCGAGAGCTGTACCTGGAGAGCCGCATCACCAGGAGCCCTGTAGCAGGGCAGCTGTGCTGTTCCTGAAGAGTCCGGCCTGCAGGAGACTCTGCCACATCTGGCGGGGCCGAGACCTCTCCTGGCTAAGGAGGGCAGAGAAGAGCTGTTGGCTGCCAGGAATGGGAGGAGGGCTCGCACGCCCCAGCTGGTTAGGTGCCGCGTGTGATGTCTGCATCGCACCTCAGGGTGCCTGTTCAGATCTGACCGCTCAGCTTCTGGTCCAGCTTCCCGTGTGCTCACATGGGAAGGCAGCGTATGATGGCCCAAGTACTTTGACCCCTGCCCCTGTGTAGGAGGTCAGAGTGGAGTTCCTTCCCTCCTCCCAGACTTGGCTGTTGTGGGCATTTGGGGAGTGAACCAGCAGATGGAAGAGCTCTCTCCCCATCCCCCACCTTGCTCTTGCTGTCCATCTCTCTCTGTCACTCTGCTTTTCAAATACATAAGTACACACAGCATATATGAGGAAAGCAGCCCGGGCCACACACTTCTGTGTTTGAAATCTGGGAGGCCGTAGCACCCTGATGGCTGGGCACGTGGCCTTGGAGCAGTGGCAGAAAGCAGTAGTCCTGGGCCTTCCCTGGGAAGCTCCTGGAGGAACTGGCAACTAGAACTGTGTATGTTGCTGTCTGGAAAAACTGGGCCTGGCTTGCATTTTACAGGCTTTAGAAGCAGATTTTTTTTAATGAAACATTCTAGCAGCCTCAACATTTAACATTAAAAAAATTATTTATGTATCTTCATTGGGAAAACAGGTCAGCAGAGTTCTTCCATCTGCTGGTTTACTCCAGAATGCCCACAGCAGCCAGGGCTGGGCCAGGCCAAAGCTGGGAGCCTAGAGCTCAGTCCTGGTCTCCCACATGGGTGACAGCGGCACAGTGCTCGAGCCATCATCTGCTGCCTGACCAGTAGGCACATTGGCAGGAAGCTGGATTGGTGGTTGTGTGGCCTTGATGTGAACCAGGTACTCTGAGTGTGCCAAGCCGTGACCTGACTGCTGCACCAAACACCCACCCCTAAGAATGCTTTGTAAACGTCTTTCCTAAATTACTCTTTGGAAAATTTTCAAACACAAAAACAGCATCATGAATGCCTGTGTGTACTACACCCACACTAACTGGTTGGTAACACGTTGCTGCGTTTGCACTTTAGAAATATGTGTATGTAAAAATTACTTTTTCTTTTTTGGTTGAGCCATTTGAGAATGAGTCTAGAACTCAAAGTACTTAAGTGATTTTTCTAGGAACAAAGACTTCCTCTTATAGAACTATAATGTAATCATCACACTTGAGAAATTTAATGTTGGTGCAAGTCTGTTACCTGATACACAGTCTGTACTCCCTTTGTCCTGATAAGGTCTACTGTAGCTTGTTTTTTCTGATAAAGAGCCCAGAACTACACACTGCATTAATTGTCATGGCCTTGTAGAGTTCATTCAGGCAGTACATTGGTCTATCTTTGATGATACTGAAATTTCTGAAGAATAAGGGCAGTCACTTTGCAAAATATTCCTCAGTAATTATAATTATAACTATATTAATATATTTAGGTTAGACACTTTTAGTAAAAATGCTACATAAGTTATGCCACGTCAGAGGACAAGATGTTTTAAAGAAAAATGATGCTGGGGCCAGCATTGTGGTATAGCAAGGTAAGCTACCACCTGTGATGTCAGGACCCCATATGGGCACCTGTTCAAATCTCATCTGCTCCACTTAAGATCTAGCTCCCTGCTAATGTGCCTGGGAAAGCAACAGAAGATGACACAAGTGCTTGGGCCTCTGCCACCCATGTGGGAGACCTAGATGAAGCTCTTGGCTTCAGCCTAGTCCAGCCCTGGTCATTGCAACCATTTGGGGAGTGAATTGGTGGGTGGAAGATCTCTCTGTCTCCCTCCCTGCCTCCCTCCCTCTCTAACTCTGCCTTTCAAATAAATAAGTAAATCTTTTTTAAAAATTCAGAATAACTTAAAATTTTTAACTTTTTATTAGAAAATACATTGGAGATGCAGAAAAGTGTGGAAAATAGTATCAATATTGGGACACCCACCAAACTCTTACTTATTTGAAAGGTAGAGACACAAGGAGAGATAGAGCTTTCCCATCCCTTTGTTCACACCCCAGATACCCACAGTAGCCAAGGCAGGGCCAGGCCAATGCTTGGAGCTGGGAACTCAACCTGAGTCCCCCACACTGAGGACAGGGACCCAGTCACTCAAGCCATGGTCAAGAGGCCTCCTAGAGTGTGCACTGATTAGCAGCAAGCTGGAATCTGCATCAGAACGTGGACGGAAACCTAAGCACTCCCATGTGGAATGCAGACCCGGCCTGAGGATTCACTGCTATGACAAAAGCCCACCCCTATTTTTTAATTGATGTATAATTTATTTACAGAAAAATTCATTCCTTTTTGTGTAGACTTCTGTATTTTGAAAAATGCATAGCATTACTTTTCCCTCTGTCTCTCTCTCACTGTCCACTCTGCCTGTCAAAAAAAAAAAAAAATGCATAGCATCGTGTAATCACCCCCACAGTCAAAATGCAGAAGCGTTTCCTCACTTCCCCATATTCCCATGATGAAGCTCCTTTGTAGCTGTATCTTTCTCTACCTGTAATGCTTTATAAAGAAAAGATTGTTTTCTGCTGCTATTAGTTTTTCCTTTTCTAGAATGTCACAGAAATGGGTGCATGCAGAATCCCAGAGCAGTAGTGGCCTTTCACTGTGGCTTCTTCAAAGATGACACATTGGATACTGCTTTGTGTTGCTGCATAGGGTCAGTGGCAGAGTAGTATTCCGTTGTGTGCACACACAGCAGTTTATACTCACAGGCCACTTGAGTTGTTTCAGTTTAGGGAGATGATGAACAACACTGCTATAATCTTTGCCTACAGGTAGTTGTATGGACTCGAGTTCATTTCATTTGGGAGAATAACAAGGATGGAATTACTTGTGTTTTAACTTTATGAGAAATTGATGGACTGTGTTCCAGCATAACTGCCTTTTTGCATTTCTGTCAAAAATGTCTGAGTTCCCTTTTTCTCTCTCTGTCTGACTTTGCCTGTCTAATAAAAAATGGGGGGGGGGGCGCTGTGGCTCACTTGGTTAATCCTCCGCCTGCGGCGCCGGCATCCCATGTGGGCTCTGGGTTCTAGTCCCGGTTGCTCCTCTCGCAGTCCAGCTCTCTGCTGTGGCCCAGGAAGGCAGTGGAGGATGGCCCAAGTGCTTAGGCCCTGCACCAGCATGGTAGACCAGGAGGAAGCCCCTGGCTCCTGGCTTCGGATCGGCGCAGTGCGACGGCCGTAGCAGCCATTTGGGGGGTGAACCAACAGAAGGAAAATCTTTCTGTTTCTCACTGTCTAACTCTGTCTAATAAAAAAATAATCTCAGTTCTATTTGCTCTTCATCCGTATATACAGTTAGTATTGTCAGGTTTTTGTTTGTTTTTTAAAGATTGATGATTTTGACAGGCAGAGTTAGAGATCTTCCATCTGCTGGTTCACTCTTTTTTTTTTTTTTTTTTGACAGGCAGAGTGGACAGTGAGAGAGAGAGACAAAGAGAAAGGTCTTCCTTTGCCGTTGGTTCACCCTCCAATGGCCACCACGGCTGGCACGCTGCGGACTGTGCACCCTGCTGATCTGATGGCAGGAGCCAAGTGTTTCTCCTGGTCTCCCATAGGGTGCAGGGCCCAAGCACTTGGGCCATCCTCTGCTGTACTCCCGGGCCACAGCAGAGAGCTGGCCTGGAAGAGGGGCAACCGGGACAGAATCCGGCGCCCGGACCAGGACTAGAACCCGGTGTGCTGGCGCCACAAGGTGGAGGATTAGCCTATTGAGCCGCGGCACCTGCCTTGGTTCACTCTTGAATTGGCCACAAATGTGGGAGCTGGGCCAGGCCGAAGCCAGGAGCCCCGACTCCATCTGGGTCTCCTTTGTGGGTGCAGGGGCTCAAGCGCTTGGGCCATCCTCCACTGCTGTCCCAGGCACGTTACATTACAGGGAACTGGACTGGAAGTAGAGCAGCTGTGACTGGAACCCACACCCTTATGGGATGCAGGGGTTGCAGCAGGTCTACCGGGTAGGCCTTAGCGCCAGTTTATAAATTGTAGCCATTCTAGTAGGTGGGTAATGGTATCTCATTGTGGTACTAATTTGCATTTCTTTGTCACCAGCTTGTTTGCCATCTTTGGTGAGGTATATGTTAAGATTTGTACATTCTTCTAATAATTATGAACTCCTTAACGTTCTTTATATATTACAAAGTTCTTTGTTAGATGTATGATGTGTGAATACTTCCTCCCAGTTTCCTTTCTCTTATGTTTTTCAAGGAGCAGAAGGTTTTAATTTGGATGGACTTTAATTTATCAGTCTTTGCTTATATGAATTATACTTTTGATAATGTTATCTTTGTCTAATTTAGCCACAAAGATTGCCTCCTATTCTTTTAGGAGTTTTACATTTAGCTATGTGATCCATCTGACTTAATTTTTTTGTTTGGGGTCAGGAATGGATGGAGGTTTTGTTTTATTTGCATGTGGGTATCTAATTGCTGCAGGACCATTTGTTGAAAAGAGTATACTGTGTACATTGCATTCCTGTGTGCCTTTATCAAACAGGAGCTGACCATGTTCACGTGTGTCCCTTTGTGTGTGTGTGTCCTATGGAGCTCAGCACCTGTGCTTTGTCCAGTGCCACCCTCGCCTGATGGCTGTAGACTCACAGCTGAGACTGGGACTTGAGGTCGGATAGTGAGTCCTCCAGTTGTGTTCTTCTTTCTCATGATTATTTAGGCTGTTCTAATTCCTTTGTCTTTTTTTTAATAAAAGATTTATTTTTATTTATTTGAAAGTGAGAGTTACAGAGAGAGGTAGAGCCAGAGAGAGAGGTCTTCCCTCTGCTGGTTCACTCCCCAAATGGCTGCAACACCTAGAGCTTATCTGATCTGAAGCCAGGAGCTTCTTCCAGGACTCCCTCGCAGGTGCAGGGCCCAAGGACTTGGATCATCATCTTCTGCTTTTCAGGCCATAGCAGAGAGCTGGATAAATAAAATAGCCGGGACTCCAACCGACACCTATGTGGTTTGCCAGCGCTGCAGGCTGTGGCTTTAACCCGCTGTGCCACAGCGCCAGCCCCTAATTCCTTTGTCTTTCCAAGGAGGATCTCATTATTAGCATGTTGATTTGTAACCACCCCTTCCCTGCAAAAATCCATCAGTAAAACCTGCTGGAATTGCGTTGTATTTCTAGATCACTTCAGGGGAAAACAGGCGTTTCTTAATTACGGCCCCCACAGATGCTAGGGGGGTTCCCACCCCCAGCACTGCGCAGCATCGCATGAACGGCCTCCATTTCTGTCAGCCACCCCTCAAGGCGCATAGTCCATGGTGCTGAGGGTCCAGTCGGGCCCTCCGCTGAGGTGGATGGGCAACCCCTGCCCCAAGGGTGACCTTTTTCATTTGATCAGTAATTTTTTTTATGATCTTGTCCTCATCACCTATTTGTATACAAAAGTTGCTTAAAATTTTAAAACCAATCTAAAGAGACAAAAACTAAAGGATCGCTGCATTTATTTTATTGGGCAGCTGTTCCCTCAAGCATCGGCCCTGCGTAAGTCAGTCCACTTCCGGAGTTTCTCTGCAGCCACCGGCCCTGCTGGTCTCTTTAGGGCTGACCCTCCTGTGTCAGAGGCTCAGCTTGTACGGTATTGCTGGATTTGAGCTGCACTCCAGTTTCAGCCCACCTGCCTGTGTTGTGGTGGGTCCAGGGAGCTCTCTTGTGGACTTTGACTGTAGTACGGGTGGATGGAACAAGGGTCTGTTTATTTCTAAGGGTTTGTTTTATCTGGTTGAAGGCTTTTTTATTTGATTTAAAGATTTTATTTATTTGAGAGGTACAGTTAGGCAGTGAGAGGGAGAGACAGAGAGAAAGGTATTTCTTCTGTTGTTTCACTCCCCAATTTGCCACAATGGGCAGAGCTACGCCGATCTGAAGCCAGGAGCCAGGAGCTTCTTCCTGGTCTCCCATGCGGGTGCAGGGGCCCAAGGGCTTGGGCCATCTTCTATTGCTTTCCCAGGCCATAGCAGAGAGCTGGATCGGAAGTGGAGCAGCTGGGACTCGAACCAGCGCCCATCTGGGATGCCAGCACTTCAGGCCAGGGTGTTAACCCGCTGCACCATAGCACCAGCCCCGAGAAGGCTTTTTTACAATAGAGGACTTTTCCCCACTTTGTGGCTTTCTAAGTCTGGAATTTGCAGGTCTAACAAGCAAATTAGATACAACAGGATCTAAAACAAAAAGATTGAATCGTTATTAGAGTACCTAGGAAATGTGTTCTCTAAACCAGGAGCAGGTTTTCTCACAGAGAGAGGCATGTAGGCCTGGCCAGGTACGTATGAGGCCCGACCTCTCTCTGTCTTTACATGGGATAGTGGAAGAGACATCATAAGAAAGGTGTGAACCTCTTGAGGGAAGACGCCCTGTTGACTCCATTACCTAGGCGGCCTGGGAGAAGAGCTGGCTTGAACAGGAGGTTAGTACAGAAGAGGCGGCATTTCTGAAAGGAAGATTGCAGTCCTGCCTGTCCTGACCCGAGGCCTTGCCCTCAATGGCAGTAGTTATCTTGGAAGCTGGCAGAGTAAAGGGCTCTTTGAGCTTGGAGCCAGTAGGATCTGTGGTTCTAACCTGGGATCCCTTCAGCCCCAAGGCAATTCCATTCACCCAGCTCTTGACAGAATTTGGTAGAGGCTGGCTTTTTTCAGGATGGCTGTTTGCCCCATCTCCTGGCTTTCCAAATTGAAGCCTGATGCCATTTGGGGTAGACTGGCCTCACAGGGTCTCTTTGATGGCAGAACACTGTGTAAAGTAGCTATTAGTTGGCTTGACAGCTATCTTTACATTCCTCCTGCTAAAGCAGACCACAGAGGCATCCTCTGAAATGTCAGTTAAGGGGTTGTTGAGTTCAGTCCTTAATCTTTGGTGGCAGAGCTAGAAGTCTGTAGTCACAGGCATGTTTTGACATTTTTTTTTTTTTTGAAACAATGCAATGCCCATGAGGAGAGCTATGTTCTTTAAGTAAGATCAAAACATGAAGATCATTTACCTAATTTGTCTATAAATTTTGTTATCATTAATTTGCCAAAGAACAACTTTAAATTGGACCTTAGAGGGAGCAATGAGCACTGTATTACACCTCTAACTATATTGTTTTTAGATAAATAGTATACCGTTATGGTTGCAAATACCTAACACAAGTGCAACTTGTTTGACCAGCAGACCCAAATGCAAACGTGTTAATGACTTAAAAAAAATTTTTTTTAGTTTTTCTGTACCAACAAATTGAGAACAGCATACTTATCAGCTTTATTTAAGTCAGGTGCACCAGAAAGGTAATTTGTTAATTTAGCAGTCTTATATGAGTGTTTTTTATCCATAAGCAATCAAAACAGTTTTTAATAATTTTTATATAGACATACAATCTACACATAAGTACTTGGCTCCTGCCATCGGGTCAGTGTGGTGGGCCGGCCACAGTGGCCATTGGAGGTTGAACCAACGGCAAAAAGGAAGACCTTTCTCTCTGTCTCTCTCTCTCACTGTCCACTCTGCCTGTCGGAAGAAAAAAAAAAAGAAAAGAAAAGAAAAAAAAAACAATTAATGGGGCTAGCTTTGGTGCAACAGGTTAACGCCCTGGCCTGAAGCGCTGACATCTCACATGGGCGCCGGCTCCTGGCTTCAGATTGGCACAGCTCCGGCCATTGCGGCCAATTGGAGAGTGAACCAGCAGATGGAAGACCTCTCTCTCTAACTCTGACTTTCAAATAAAGAAATCTTAAGAGTGTTAATTTTTTTTAATCTATGACGTCAGTGACCACCGGAGGCTCTTGACATGAGCTGCCTAGACTAAGGAAGCCTTTTGAGTCCACAACTCTCAGTATTTGGACAAGGCCAGAAGCAAAGTGGAAGTTCTCTCCTCCCTTTAGAGAAAAGTACATCCTCTTTTGATGGCTGCTGCTTTCCAGTGGGGCCTCACGGAGATCCTTCACGTAGAACATTTTTTGCCACAGTGTCTTGGCTTTCTATGCTTGACATGTAAAACAAGTCCATATTTAAACAGACTTTTAAAACTTTGAAACTTTTAGAACTCAGCTGTTTTTAAACAAGTAGAACTTAATGAGACAACGATTATCTCAGTAGGATACAAAAAGACTATTTTCCCAAATATCTATTAACACTTATGTATTTCATCAACCTCATTGCTTTTACAGAGGATCAGATTTTAACCTTACGTCAAAAAAAAAAAATAACTTTTGTAGCTAACAAAAAATTTTATAACCATGTAAGACTTCCACACACCTTTTGCAGCTTACCTAAACCGTTTTATCTTTTCCATTCCAATCTTACAATCCATGTCCTTTCTTTATTATTTCACTAAGAAGCACAGTTTTGACTTGACAACCTTTTTTCCATCTGTTAATTTTCTTGATTTACATTGAAAATCACAATTTAAAAGCATATCCCAAATTTCAACCTTAGTTACTTCTGAGCAGTCTTGAATTATTTTTATTTATAGACAGCTTATGAAAACCTATTTGTCAACAAATCCAGAGTTTTTCATAGACTGTAAGGTGTTAAGAGTACCTAAGTTTACATGTAGACACATGTATCTCATTTACCTTTACCCAACTTACATTTAGCAACTACACAGATTGTTAGGGTTGGAGTAGCTGGGGGTCTGGCCTTTTGTACCCCCCCCCCCCCCCCCCGCCGCCACCACAGGATGAGAGAACTGACATCAACGGAGACAGGTCACTTCATTAAGGCAAAGAGGGAGAAGCATCCTGTTCTAGAAAAGTCTGGTCTGGAGTGCACTTGGGGCTGGGGTTTTACCTGGTTAAGGAGGGAGTTTGCCACTGTCGCTGTGGGGGAGGGAGAAGACTTTGCAGCTGGTGGAAAGTGGAACTAGGGGGCTCTGGGAAGCCTTGGGAACTTTCCTCTTAATCTAATTAGAAAGCTGCCCTGTGCAGCTCATCTATTTAATTAGTTGTTTTGCAAGGAGTCTGGGGGAGGTTGCACCTGGTTCCCCAACCAGAGGAGGTTGCACTGGTTGTCAGAAGGAAGGGAGGAAATGGGGAGGGGGTGGGCTGAGGGCAGAAGGAATGCGGAAGGGGCGATGAGCCCTTTACAGATGACTGAAGATACTGGCATTGTATCATACTTTGTCTGAATTAATGTCAGAACTACATTTATATGGAATTTTATTTTTTATAAAACTGGAAATCAGTTTTATCAACCTGAGATCTGTTAAATGGCCATTTTTCATTTAGTCACCTGCTGTCTGGCAAGGGTTAGCATCATTGCAGAACCTGTAATGGTTGCATAGAAGCCAATAGGGATTACAGTTGAAGCCTTCATAGGTAGCAGATGACAGCCACATTTCATTCCCAGGACAGATTTCTCTTTCTTCTTTGGACCTTGGGAAAGCCTCTAGCACAACTTCAATGGTGTCAGCTAGAAACAAGTTTAAGTAAAAGACAAAGGCCTCTGCCACACTTGGGGAGGCTCGGTTCCTGCACCCTGCTTGGCTGTTGCCGTGAGAGCACACGCTCTTGTTCTGCAGGGAGGGCTCTGCTCCGGCACTGAACCCTGAGCTGCTTCCCGCCCTCTGGTTGGCGGGCTCCACTCTTTCCTTGGGGTGAGTGTCCGAGCTTTGTTTTGAGGCCAGAGACTAGTTAAAGCAGTGAAAACAGATTTTATTCAGTACCTCCTGAAGAGAGCTGAGCTCCATTACCAGTGGTGCGGAGGTGCCTGGGTGTTTTAAAGGGAGGGCTGGGGTTGGCACAGCTCAAGGGAAGAGTGAGAAGAGGTCATTCAGGGTAAATGCGGTGATCCCAGCTGTGTGTGCTAGCTGGAAGTTATGGAAGTTAGCACGCTGTCATCTTGCAGAAACTGGCATGGAGGCCCTGGCCTCATAGGAGTGGCTACTGAGCAGGGACACACTTCCAGATTTGTAAGCTTTTTTGAGTGCAGTCTCTAAGAACGGAAGGTTGGGGCCTGCCTCAGATGATAGCCTGAACAGTCAGTTCTTCTGGCATTGTGGAGCTTATTCAGGCAGGCAGGCAGGCAGGCAGGCTTGCTTATTTATTTATCAATTTTATTTAAGAGTGACAGGGAGTGGGGGAGAGAAATAGCTCTTATCTACTGATATACTTATATACTGATATACATCAGGGCTCCCTCCATGGCTGTTTCAGAATTTCTCCCCCTAATCCTCACTGGCACCGACAGCTCTGATTCCCCGAGCCACAGTGTGACTTTGTGTTGCGTTGTTGCCACTCTGTACAACTGGGAGGTGTTCTGGGAAGTGCCCAGTGAAGTTCCTTCTTTCGAGGGTCAGCTCTCCAGTGTCTGTTGCTTTTGCTACCTCTTCATTTATTTTGTGTTTTTTCAGGGTTCATAATTGTGCTGTGTGTGTAACTTATACACTATTTTGCCCTTGCCAGAATGACTGCTGTTCATTTTCCAGTTAT